>NC_133647.1:96000565-96320960 GCF_009905375.1 Apium graveolens | reverse complement strand
ACAGAAAGAATTGAGTATGAGGTAACAGGATAAAAAGGATTTAAATTAAAGGATTATAAAAGAGGATCATAAAAGGAATATAATGTATTGAGAAAGGTTAAGGAAACCCAAGTAATAAGATCCCGGGTATGATCCCTCAAACGATAAACGAAAACGAAAGTTAAGCGAACCGTATAACAGATCAGCGGTCATTAGGCAAACAATTAGGAAGTTAATCAAGGAGGTTAGGGATGATGAGGTCATCCAACCAATAAGGAGAGGACAAGTAAGGGATGATGACACAATAAGGTGATGTAAGAATGACATAGGAGGGAAGGAGGTATGGATGAATGATAACCACACAAAGTTCAAGGTTATTAAGGTAATTAACCAAAATCTAAACAAAAACAACCAACCAAAAAACAAATCAAAGCAAAAAAACACAAAAATCTCTCTTTCTCCAAGCTTGCTCTCGGCTTTTCTTCTTTTTCAAAGAAGAAATTTTCAAAAATCAAGTTCCAAGCATTGTTAAATCACAAGGTAATTATCTAAGGTTCCTTGTATATAGATATGGATGTCCTATAAGTTTAAGCATCTAATTCCTTCACAATCTCTTCCAATAAATCAAGGAAGAAGATGGTGAATAGTAACCTTCAAGAAATAACTTTGGTTTTCTTGATTCTTTATGAAAGTTCAAGGTAGCTTAAGCATAGATCAAGGCTTCCATGGGCATTCCAAGGATCTTTCATTGATTAAAAGCTCCAAGGAAGGTATAAACTCCAAACCCTAGCTTTAGTTTTGAGTAATTAGGAATGAATATGATTGATATAGTATATATGAAGCATGATGCTTGTTTGTTTAAAGTTTGGTTGAGTTTGTAGAGATTAGTTGGTTTTGTGGTGTTTTTGGAGTTGTAAATCTTGATAATTAGTTAAAGAACTTAAGTAAAGCTTTTAGTTCATGTGGGGAATAAGTATAAATTGTTAATGTTGAGTTGTTGGGGCTGTTATGATGTAGTATGGATGGAGTTTTGATTTGGTTGTGATTGTGGATTGATTGGTGGTTGAATTGGAATGGTATAAAATTGGGAAATCGCGTAAACATAGCCGTCGTAATGTCCGATTTACTTTAGACTGCTTTTGTTCATAACATTAGGACCCGAGAACTCCCTGCTAGGTTTTGACCATTGCCATTTTAAAATAGTTCATGTTACGAGCTTCGTTTTGATATGTGGTTCGTTTGATTCCGATGAACGGTTTAGGAGAAACGGCCGTTTTAAGTAACGAAGTTTCGCGAACGAAACATTACCCCTCGCCTTACTTTGAAACATAGGTTAAAGACCTTAAAGGACTAATTGAAGTATGAAACATTTATGTAAGGTGTAATAGGCAGTTGGTAAGACACTTACGAAAAAATCGCCTTAAAACTCGTAATGGTTAATTTATTAAAAATGGGGGAGCCGAGGGTACTCGAGCGACTTAAGTAAATCGTTAAGCGCAAAAGCGAACGTTAGGACTCTAAATGGTTAAAGTCTAGTTTCTTAAGCGACCGGGGTTTAATTCCGACTTATGTTGTTGTTCATAGGTTATCGGACCCACTCTAAGCTTAAGTCTATCCGGGAGCACTCAGGCAAGTTTTCTATCCGTTATACTGTTGTTGTGATGTATACACTTGTATATGCATTATCTTGTGATAGATGCATGATGGTTAAATTAGCAAATTCTTGTGATATATTGTAGCATGTGATATGGTACATATGCATGCCTGTTTCGTATTCTTGCCATATATATCTGTTGGTTCAGTTGATAATACCTATGCTAGAGAATAGCGGTAATTTGCATATACCCTTAGTATAGGGACCCAAAGGTGAAAACATTTTCTAAAACCGGGAGTCGAGGATCCCGAGTAGATTTTATATATATATATATATATATGGTTATAGTTTCAAAACTATTAATTGAATAAGGTTTATTCGATAACTTTATATTATTTAATGAATATTATTTCGAATATTCATTCGAGGGCTTATGACTCAGCTTATTTATTTATTGAATATTATTTCGAATATTCATTCGAGGGCTTATGACTCAGCTTATTTTATTTATTGAATATTATTTGAATATTCATTTGAGGATCTATGACTCCGAATAAGGTGTCGATAATCAAACTCACTTTTGATTATTCAAATAAAGATAGTACTTTCGTATAGGTATATCTTTGGTTATTTAATATTCATTTCAGGTATAAGTTTTAAAACTTCTACTTCAATTATTTTTATAAAGATTATTCTTTATGGGAATATTATTTAAATAATAATATTCAGATATTTTCTAATATATTGGGACTGATTTATTTTGTTAAATCAGCATCACTCCAAACATTCTTAAAAATGTTTTGCGAGTCTTCAAAATGATTTTTAAAAGTTAGAGCGGATCCAAAAACTCATTTTTATATTTAAGATCCTCTTTTCGAAGGGGATTTAAATACTCGCTCAAAACCTGAGGGATCCGGCTCTGTGGTGTGTTTTATATTCGCAACAAGGTTGCTGTCTTGATAAAAGAATTTTGATTACTTACCCAACACTCGGGAAGTAAAATTCTTGGAACAAGTTAATCCATTAACAGGCATCGCCTGGGAAATATCGGTGAGTTTTCCTTTCCAACTAGATACGACTTCTTGGTGGAGCCGTATCAACAAGTTTCTACTTGGGGAAAGGGGGGACGAGCTTTACGTTTCAGAGTCATGGATTTCATCTGAACTAGGAGTGGCGTAAGTGGTCGAGTGGCGCCGGCCCAGCCTTATTATATTGGCCCAAAATGGCCTGGAAGTTCCGCTAAGACGGTCCATTCCTTAGGAGTCCAGTGTTCGGTTGACAAGTAAATCCGACAGGTTCTCCTCTACATGTAGAAAATGGTGGGGTTATACTACTACGACTGATCATCGTAAGTGGTCTTCCTGGCGCGGCAAACTCCCGTAATGAGTTCATCATCCAATTGGATATTTCTGCAACACTACCCAGAGCA
Organism: Apium graveolens; assembly: GCF_009905375.1. Classification (NCBI taxonomy): domain Eukaryota; kingdom Viridiplantae; phylum Streptophyta; class Magnoliopsida; order Apiales; family Apiaceae; genus Apium; species Apium graveolens. Next base: position 96,317,958 of record NC_133647.1, on the reverse strand, counting down.
CTTCGATAGAAAGGCTACGGTTGGGCGATTGTTGAGTGTTGGCAGGTGTTAGGGCGAAAACATGCACTAATATTCACGCAAGTATACGCGTTCGCAAGTAATATAGAATACTTTCTAGTTCGTTCCCTCAGAGACTCAGACTAAGTTATTGTCTAATTAAACTCACTCACCAATGTATGATTACTTCTCAATGTTAAGATAACACTTAAAATTGTTGATTAAATATTAATTATAATTAACTACTTAATTAACCATTTAACTAACACTTCAATTTATCAATAATAAAACACTCATGAGATCACAACTTCATTATTACTTCCTTCTATAGCCATTGTTATTACCTTTAACATGTGACAGTGATGATATTAATCGAATAACACGGAACTGATAAAAGCCAACTTTCATTATACTAATACCATTCTACCAAACATCCACAATTAAGATAGAAGTTGAATAGTCATCAATTATGTTGAGTTCCTATATGTCTACAGAAATTGACAACATAACGATTTAAGCACAAGTTATTCCTTTTGATTACATAGGGCAAATAAAACTGTTAGAGTTACCCACTAATCATGCACAACGTACATGAACCTATGCTAGCATGGCAAGTTCTAAATCTCAAGATCCACCGTCGCTTCACAAGAGATTAACACCCTATCTTATATGTTCGCGACGCACATAAGACGAATACGCACAACCAATACTAGATATCATGCAATCATCACACACTAAAGTATTAAACAATGAACTAAAAAATTTCATAATAAATCCGTTGCAACCCCATGATCACGATTAGCCCATAATAGAACTTATCGCCATCATGGGTTCATATGAAATCATGATAAACAACACAAGAAAATAATAACTAAACTAATTATATTAAAACAGAGTACGTCACAAGAGTAAATAAGTCAAAGCAAGAAAACTAGCATCCAACGTTACAACGAAACAAGAATCACAAGAATATATGCTTCCTCTTCGTTGCGGTGTGCTAAATCGGTCTTCTTCCTTATCTCCTTCGCTTCTTGCGCAAAACACAATCTAAAACATAATCTCCTTTTTTTCCTGTGAAAACGTCTCAAATCTACTTATATAATAAAACTCAGATTACATAGAAGTTGGAAGCCAAACAGAAGTAGAAGTCTAAAATAATTTATCCATTTCCCCGACCCTGCGCGGCCGCTCAGCATTTCTGCGCGGGCGCGCAAGGCTGCTGCGCGGCCGCTCAGCATTGCTGCGCGGGCGCGCAGGACCCTACTGGAAAAAATCCAGGTTTGCTCCGTTTCTTCGCCGTAATCTGCCCGTTCTTTTCCTCTCGCAATGGTGAACACATGCCAAGGCTTATTCTTGATGATTCCTCCTCCGAAATGCAACTAATACCCTGAAATGCATAAACACTAGAAAAACGCATCAAATACACAAAATACTTGATTTCAAGACACCAATTTAAGCCATTTTAAGACGTTCTAAGTGGTATAAAATGCCACTTATCACACCCCCAAACTTAAATCGATGCTTGTCCTCAAGCGTCACAGACTCAAAACAAATAAAAACATGCATGAATGCAATCTATATGAAAATGCAACGATCCACCTTACTATAATTAACCAACCAAATTGTCACATCTCAACGAATGCAGTTAGACAACTAAAGATCAATAAACTCATGCAAACGGACATACAGCCAGAAACGTGGTGTGTGCAAATGCTTAACAGATATGCTTCGGAACTAGACCAATTACTATGACTAGACTATCTTCAAGGCAATCCTACGATTATACAAAGAATAAAAATACTAGGCACAAAGTGATATACAACACTACAAGAACTCTGGAGCTTACTACGGAATTGTTCTTTTTATTTACAACTCAAATGCTTATTTGACCGTGCAATGAGTGAGGTCCACAAAAGACTTATACAATGGTATCCATGTAACGAGCGTTAGGTTAGCGGATCCCAGACTCTAAAAGCCTTAGGTCACTAGGCACAAAGTCCCCTAAGAACTTAATAACTCGAATACCAAAGAGCCCACTCTTGATCAATTATGCAATTTTTTTTTTCTTTTCTGAGCAAGTGCGTTTCGCTCCATCTTGCTCAACCCTAGACTACTCGCATAACATGCGAGCCGGCTACTAGCCATTTGACGCCTAGCCACAACTAGCAACAAATTCCATTTTTACTCCATTTTTTTTCTTTTTCATGCCTTTACCACTAAGAACCTATTATCAAATTCTAAGCATAATAAATAGATTATCCTCGAAAATAATCAGATCATAACAACAATCTAGCCCTTAAGCATTCTCTAAGACTTAGTGAAAATACAAGTGCTTCTAGCATGCATATCAACCTACACAACTTAATATCACTTTAATGCTATCACTACACTCGCATCAATATCACAATTCAGTCGATAAATCATTGCAAAAGGGATCATGGTATATGCATGAGCTATATGATATGACAAACAAATAAAGCTATATAAAAAAAACTATATGGCAAAAATTATGCAACTATATGAACTAACTATCATGAATATGCAGCTATATGATACACACAAAATATTCCTTAACTACCACCCCCAAACTTAAAATCTTCACTGTCCCCAGTGAAGGTAGTAGAAAGGAACACAGGGTATACCTACTCGGAGTCATCATCATCATCACCCTCAGTGGGTGGAGTATCAGGCGGCGGGTATGCAGAGTCCTCACCAAAAACTGGCCACTGGATATCAGCTCCAAGGCCTCGAAAAGCAGTCCCTAACGCAAGAGTGAGCTCCTGAGCAAACCTGCTCTGCGTCTCATACATGGCATCCATCCGCCGTGAAAGCCTCCTATACTGGGCATCACCCATCCCAGCACCCTCCTGAGCTCTCGAAGAACCAGCCTCACCACGCCCTGGCCTAGCCATAGTAGCACCTCGTGCTGGACGTACTCCTGGAAGACGATAACCCAGCCCATGCTCCTCAGGCTCACCACCGGTCCACTCCTGCATCCCATTCAGAGTGCCAGAATCTATCGGAGTTGCTGGCAACTGCAACTGCTCATGAGCCGGCCAGTTCACTCCTACTGCTCGGCATAGCTTCGTAACCATGGATGCATAAGGGATGTTCATATGCTTTGCTCCCCTCAAAAACTTCAGAATTCCTTGGTAGATAAACTCACCAAGGTCCACATAGTATTCCTCATTCAGAATTCCCCACAACAACTGTGCTCTCTCAACTGTGACCTCGTGTGCATGTGAAGTAGGCAAAATATTAGCACATATAAATGCATTCCATGCACGGGCATACCTGTTCATGGCGATCGCCGGAAAGTGACGATACTCATTATTGGCTGGACTGCGGTTCCAAACTGTGCCCAGTCGACAGAGAGTCGCACAAATCAAATCCAAGTCAAAATCCTCATCAGTCTTTTCATTCCAGTTCTCCTCCTCGGGCTTCCTCTCTCGCTGTCCAATCACACGGCGAATCGCCGCAGGATGATAATCAACCGTCAGCCCACGAACTACAGAAAACCCATTCTTTTCAGCCTTCGCGTTCGCGTAGAACTCGCGAACAACATTCATCGGTACTGCTTCGGGTGACTCACAAAAAGTTATCCACCCCTTCTCTGCAATCATGGGCAACAACTCACCATCCCTCCCTGATGGTAAAAACCCCCTCTCCTTCAGAATCGGCTTCCCCAACAGCCTAGTGTACTCCTCCTCCGCAGCTCTGTCAGTTAACCGAGGCCTTGCAGCAGTACCCCTTGATGAATCAGCAATAGGAACTGTGCTGCTGCTGTCAATAGTGCGTGCTCTCTTGGGTGCCATTGATTTGTGAATAAAAGTGTGTAAGAACTGATTTTTGATGTTTATGAGAGGGTTTAAGTGTAGGAAGTTTGTGGGAGATATGTAGGATAGGTGTATGTATATATAGGGTGTGGAGTAGGTTAAATTAGATTAGGAGTGGGGTTGAAGGATAAAATCATGGGGTAATGGGAAAAGAATTCGTGGGTTTATGTTCTGTAATGGGTTTTTTGTGTTTTTGTTTTTTTGTTTTTTTTTTCTTCTGAACTGCAAAAAATTTTCTGGAACTCGACCCCTGCGCGGCCGCTCAGCATTTCTGCGCGGGCACGCAGCAAGCTGCGCGGCCGCTCAGCATAGCTGCGCGGGCGCGCAGAGGGTCTCCGGAAAAAAAATTTTCAGCCCCTGTTTTCTGATTTTTTTGTGTTTTTGGATAGGTTATTAACTTCTAAGGGTTCCTGTAACAACAATTCATGGGTTGCCTCCCACGCAGCGCTTTCTTTTTCGTCATTAGCTTGACGTTCCGTACCTTTCTCAAGTAGTCAACAAAATGGCACTAACCACCTCTCGGTTTGCCATGTCCCCATAGTAGTGCTTCAACCGCTGACCGTTAACCTTGAATGCTTGGTCCGAATCATTCTCAAAAATTTCCACCGCTCCATGTGGAAACACAGTTTTGACAATAAAAGGTCCAGACCACCTTGATTTCAACTTCCCAGGAAAAAGTCGGAGCCGAGAGTTGAATAACAGAACTTGTTTCCCTGGCACAAATAACTTAGGATGTAGCTTCCTATCGTGCCACCTCTTCACCTTTTCCTTATACATTTTGTTATTCTCGTACGCTTGAAGTCGAAATTCATCAAGTTTATTAAGCTGAAGCATTCTTTTCTTACCAGCTGCATCTAAATCCAGGTTCAATTTCTTCAATGCCCAGTAGGCCTTATGCTCAAGCTCCGCCGGTAGATGACATCCCTTACCGTACACCAACTGAAACGGTGACATCCCAAGTGGAGTTTTGTATGTTATTCTGTAAGCCCAAACAGCTTCATCGAGCTTTAAAGACCAATCCTTCCTTGACGGACAAACAACCTTCTCTAGAATGCGCTTTATCTCTCTGTTAGACACTTCCGCTTGACCATTTATTTGCGGATGATAGGCAGTAGCTACTCGATGATTCACATTATAACGCTGCATCATAGAAGTGAACTTACGGTTACAAAAATGCGATCCTTCATCACTTATGAGTACCCGAGGCGTTCCAAACCTTGTGAAAATTTGCTTATGAAGAAAATTTAGCACTGCCTTTGCATCATTTGTCGGTAAAGCTTTAACTTCGACCCATTTTGAGACATAATCGACTGCCACAAGATGTACTGATTATTGCAAGACGAGATAAAAGGCCCCATGAAATCGATTCCCCATACATCAAAGACCTCGACTTCAAGCATCACATTTAATGGCATCTCATCCTTCCTTGACAAATTTCCCACTCTTTGGCAACGATCACACCTTAAAACAAACTGATGAGCATCCTTGAACAAAGTAGGCCAGAAAAAACCTGCTTGCAGAATACGAGCTGCCGTCTTCTCACCTCCATAGTGTCCACCATAAACCGTGGAATGGCAGTCTCGTAATATCCCCTCCGTCTCACAGAACGGGATACATCTCCTGATGATCTGATCAGCTCCCTGTCTAAACAAATATGAACATCCCACATATACCACTTCACCTCATGCAGAAACTTCTTCTTTTGAGCGGATGTCAAATTAAGCGGCATTATATTGCTGACAAGATAGTTTACAATATCTGCAAACCATGGTTCTTCCTCCTGAATTGCAAACAACTGCTCATCCGGAAAAGATTCATTGATTAACGTCCTATCTTGTGAAGTAGAATCGGGATTCTCCAACCTAGAGAGATGGTCAGCTACTTGATTCTCGGTACCTTTTCTATCTTTGATCTCTAACTCAAATTCCTGAAGTAAAAGCACCCAACGAATGAGTCTCGGCTTCGAATCCTTCTTAGAAACCAAATAGCGAATAGCTGCATGATCAGTGAATACTGTTACTTTCGTACCAAGCAGATAAGATCGAAATTTCTCAAAGCCAAAGACTATAGCCAAAAGCTCCTTCTCAGTAGTGGTGTAGTTCAATTGGGCCCCATTTAAAGTCTTACTCGCATAGTAGACCACATGGAAGAGATTTTTCTTGCGCTGTCCCAGAACTGCACCTACCGCATAGTCACTCGCATCACACATCATCTCAAACGGTTCTGTCCAATCTGGTGCTGTAATAACTGGTGCCGTGATCAAACTCTCCTTGAGAGTCTCGAATGCTGCCAAACATTCATCATCAAATTTGAAAGGCACATCTTTCTCAAGTAAATTGCACAACGGCTTAGATATCTTTGAAAAGTCCTTGATGAATCGCCGATAAAAACCCGCATGACCGAGAAAACTACGGATTCCTTTCACCGAATTAGGTGGGGGAAGATTTTCAATGACTCCCACCTTGGCCTTGTCCACCTCCAGACCTTTGCTAGAGACCTTATGCCCAAGGATAATGCCTTCACGTACCATAAAATGACATTTCTCCCAATTAAGCACCAAATTAGTTTCCACGCATCTTTTGAGTACGGCGCACAGATTATTCAAACATTCATCATATGAGTGTCCAAAGACGGAGAAGTCATCCATGAACACTTCGACGTTATTTCCAATCATGTCAGAGAATATAGCCATCATACATCTCTGAAAGGTGGCCGGGGCACCACATAACCCAAACGAAACTCTACGAAAAGCAAATGTGCTAAATGGACAAGTGAAGGTAGTCTTTTCCTGATCCTCTGGTGCAATACAAATCTGATTATACCCGGAATAACCATCCAGAAGACAAAACTACTCATGTCCCGCCAATCTGTCAAGCATTTGATCAATGAATGGGAGAGGGAAGTGATCCTTCCTTGTGGCTTTGTTCAATTTTCTATAATCCATGCATACTCTCCATCCTGTAACTGTTCGAGTAGGGATGAGCTCATTCTTTTCATTTGCGACCACAGTGATACCTCCTTTCTTAGGTACACATTGCACGGGGCTCACCCACGAGCTGTCAGAAATAGGATAAATGATGCATGCATCTAGCCATTTCAGAATTTCTTTCTTCACCACCTCCTTCATGATCGGGTTCAGTCTTCGCTGCTGTTCCACAGTTGGCTTACTACCTTCCTCTAACAGAATTTTATGCATACAATATGAAGGACTTATCCCCTTGATGTCTGCTATGGTCCATCCTATAGCCGATTTGAATTCTCTCAAAATCCTTAAGAGCTTGTCTTCCTCACTACCTGAAAGGTCAGCTGAAATAATAACAGGTAACGTAGATGAATCACCTAAAAAAGCATACCTCAAGTGTTCAGGTAATGGTTTGAGTTCCAAGGTAGGTGCTTCCTCTATTGATGGTTTGAGCTTCCCTTCAGCATTCTTAAGGTCAGAAGTACCAAGAGATTCAAATGGTATGTCGAGCTTTCCCTTCCATGGAGAGCGTTCAGATATTGTAATTGCTCGTTGCTATCTTCATCATCGCTGTCTAAATCCCCCACTAAGGCCTTTTCCAATGCATCAGACATTAGCATGTGATCGAGTTCCGAAGTAACTGCGGAATCAATCACATCCACTTTTAAACACTCCTCATCTTCGGTAGGGAATTTCATTGCCTTGAATACGTTGAAGGTCACATCCTGATCTTGGACCCGCATAGTAAGTTCCCCTTTTTGCACATCTATCAAGGTACGGCCAGTAGCCAAGAAAGGCCTCCCCAAGATTATGGGAATCTTCTTATCTTCCTCAAAATCCAGAATAACAAAATCTGCAGGAAAGAAGAGCTTATCCACCTTGACGAGCACATCCTCAACTATGCCCCTTGGGTAAGTAATGGAACGGTCCGCCAATTGTAGCGACATGTATGTGGGTTTTGGATCAGGCAGATCCAGCTTTTTAAAGATCGACAAGGGCAACAGATTAATGCTTGCTCCCAAATCACAAAGGCACTTGTCAAAAGTTAGATTGCCAATGGTGCAAGGAATGGTGAAGCTTCCTGGATCTTTCAATTTTGGTGGTAACTTTTGCTGCAGAACAGCGCTGCATTCTTCCGTGAGAGCAACGGTTTCAAGGTCATCCAGTTTCACCTTCCTTGAAAGAATAGTCTTCATAAACTTCGCATAACTAGGCATTTGTTCCAGAGCCTCAGCGAAAGGTATATTGATGTGAAGTTTCTTGAACACCTCCAGAAACTTCCCGAACTGTCTATCCAGCTTTTGTTGCTGCAATCTCTTAGGAAAAGGTGGTGGAGGATAGAGCTGTTTCTCCCCTATATTAGCCTCAGGCAGAGTGTGTTCAACAGTATTCTTCTTTGGTTCCGCCACTTTCTCCTTTTGCTTAGATTCTTCATCTCTAACTTCAGCTTCGACTTCTTTTGCCTTTTCAGCATCAGCTACTTTTCCAGACCTTAAGGTAATAGCCTTGACTTGCTCTTTAGCTTCCTTCCTGCCTGGTACTTCCGTGTCACTGGGAAGAGTGCCAGGTTGACGATTGAGCACTGCATTGGCTAATTGACCGATTTGATTTTCCAATGTCTTGATAGAAACCGCCTGACTCTTGCACAACAGCTTAAGTTCCTCAAAATCAGCACTAGTAGGTGCAGCTGCACTTCCCTGTTGAGGATATGATTGCCTTGTAGCATACTGCTGTGGTTGCTGGAATCCAGGTGGGTTAAACTGTTTACTCACTCCTTGCTGATATGGTGGCTGAATAGCATTCTGATTATTTCCCCAGCTGAAATTTGGATGATTTCTGTTGTTAGGATGATAGGTCGCTGGCACAGGCTGCTGTTGTCGCTGATAATTATTCACATACTGAACAGATTCGTTGACAAGAGAACACTGATCCGTAGCATGAGAACCTGCACAAAGCTCAAAAACCATAGCTATTTGATTAACTCCATACGTAGCCAAAGAATCAACCTTCATTGATAGCGCTTGGAGCTGGGCTGCAATAGCGGTGGCTGCATCAACTTCCAGAATACCTGCGACCTTGCCTGACGTCATCCTCTGAGTTGGGTTTTGATGCTCATTTGCAGCCATTGTCTCTATAAGATTATACGCCTCAGTATAGCTTTTAGCCCATAAGGCTCCTCCAGCTGCTGCATCGAGCATGGGCCGAGATTGGGCCCCCAAACCATTATAAAAACCAGTGATTACCATCCAATCCGGCATTCCATGATGTGGACATTTTCTCAACATTTCCTTGTAGCGTTCCCAAGCCTCGCACATAGATTCTGTAGGTTGCTGCACAAACTGAGTAAGAGCACTCCTCATAGCAGCAGTCTTTGCCATTGGATAAAACTTCACCAGAAACTTTTGCGCAAGATCTTGCCACGTAGTGATGGACCCAGCTGGTTCAGAATGTAACCAGTCTTTAGCCTTATCCCTCAGTGAGAATGGGAAAAGCCTCAACTTGATAGCCTCATCAGTCACGCCATTATACTTAAAAGTGCTGCACATCTCGACAAAATTCCTTATGTGCATGTTGGGGTCTTCAGTTGCCGCTCCTCCAAAAGAAACAGAATTCTGCACCATCTGAATAGTGCCCGGCTTGATTTCAAAGGTGTTAGCTTGAATAGCCGGATGAAGGATGCTTGACTGAATGTCATCAATTTTAGGCCGAGAAAAATCCATAAGAGCTGGATCAGCTTGAACAATACGATCTCCCATGTTTACTGGTTCTTTCTGCTCAGTTCCTGAATCCGAATCCTCAAAATCTAACTTCTCCGGAGTATCAAGAACTTCGTCTTTCTCCTCAGCTGTATCTAAGGTCCTCTTGCGAGCACGAGAACGAGTTTACATAAACGCTTGCTAAAGTACCTGAAACACAACCGAAAAGAGTAATTAACTACTACGTCCTAATCACTGAGTCCTAATGACCAATGATGGTAAGTACATAAACTAAACAAATACGCCGAGTCCCCGGCAGCGGCGCCAAAAACTTGTTAGGGCGAAAACATGCACTAATATTCACGCAAGTATACGCGTTCGCAAGTAATATAGAATACTTTCTAGTTCGTTCCCTCAGAGACTCAGACTAAGTTATTGTCTAATTAAACTCACTCACCAATGTATGATTACTTCTCAATGTTAAGATAACACTTAAAATTGTTGATTAAATATTAATTATAATTAACTACTTAATTAACCATTTAACTAACACTTCAATTTATCAATAATAAAACACTCATGAGATCACAACTTCATTATTACTTCCTTCTATAGCCATTATTATTACCTTTAGCATGTGACAGTGATGATATTAATCGAATAACACGGAACTGATAAAAGCCAACTTTCATTGTACTAATACCATTCTACCAAACATCCACAATTAAGATAGAAGTTGAATAGTCATCAATTATGTTGAGTTCCTATATGTCTACAGAAATTGACAACATAACGATTTAAGCACAAGTTATTCCTTTTGATTACATAGGGCAAATAAAACTGTTAGAGTTACCCACTAATCATGCACAACGTACATGAACCTATGCTAGCATGACAAGTTCTAAATCTCAAGATCCACCATCGCTTCACAAGAGATTAACACCCTATCTTATATGTTCGCGACGCACATAAGATGAATACGCACAACCAATACTAGATATCATGCAATCATCACATACTAAAGTATTAAACAATTAACTAAAGAATTTCATAATAAATCCGTTGCAACCCCATGATCACGATTAGCCCATAATAGAACTTATCGCCATCATGGGTTCATATGAAATCATGATAAACAACACAAGAAAATAATAACTAAACTAATTATATTAAAACAGAGTACGTCACAAGAGTAAATAAGTCAAAGCAAGAAAACTAGCATCCAACGTTACAACAAAACAAGAATCACAAGAATATATGCTTCCTCTTCGTTGCGGTGTGCTAAATCGGTCTTCTTCCTTATCTCCTTCGCTTCTTGCGCAAAACACAATCTAAAACATAATCTCCTTTTTTTCCTGTGAAAACGTCTCAAATCTACTTATATAATAAAACTCAGATTACATAGAAGTTGGAAGCCAAACAGAAGTAGAAGTCTAAAATAATTTATCCTTTTCCCCGACCCTGCGCGGTCGCTCAGCATTTCTGCGCGGGCGCGCAAGGCTGCTGCGCGGCCGCTCAGCATTGATGCGCGGGCGCGCAGGACCCTACTGGAAAAAATCCAGGTTTGCTCCGTTTCTTCGCCGTAATCTGCCCGTTCTTTTCCTCTCGCAATGGTGAACACATGCCAAGGCTTATTCTTGATGATTCCTCCTCCGAAATGCAACTAATACCCTGAAATGCATAAACACTAGAAAAACGCATCAAATACACAAAATACTTGATTTCAAGACACCAATTTAAGCCATTTTAAGACGTTCTAAGTGGTATAAAATGCCACTTATCAGCAGGGTCAAGTTTTTAAAATGATGTTTGCATCAAATGAAGTATCTCATAACTTCATTTTATTTTGATGATATTTTATAGATTTTATCTATTCAAATATTGTCTTGTAGTCTTATCTATGTGATGAACTGTTGAAAGCTCATTATAACTTGAACGGTGGTAGTTCAAGCAGTATTTGGAAAAGATATAAGTATATTGGAGTATCTTGTAACTTCATCTTTTAAACTTATATCTAGTAAATGATTATCTGGTGCATGTCAAAGATTTTTAGAAAAACGTTGAGACAAGGTTTGATATATGAGATCACCTTGCAACGATATTTTTTTACAGTTATAAACTGGAACTCTGTGTATATTATACATGTTAGAGGATTTCAAAGATTGTGAAAAGTATATATGTATGTATACTGAATATTTTGCGACTTCATCGCATTAAGATATCAAACTTGGTTCATTTCTTTTGACCAAGACTTTCATGAGTACTATGAGAAGGCTCATATATTGTTAATCATTATACATATTATTTTGGTGGGCTTGCTGCTCTTCCTTGCTTTCTTCTTTCATCACACAACAACAGATAGAAAAGATGAACAGGACCAAGCTCCCAATTCGCGAGCGGATAGGAAACGTTCCGCAGTTTCCTATAGGCGTTGATGTCGCTGTAGCTGAGGTAGGAACTACCAATAGGCTAGGCTTCAACTTTTGATGTACCAGATTGATGTATATTTATGAATTGTAATAATGGTAAAGAAATATAAATTTATTCAGAAACCCTTTTAAGGTGTATTGGCATATATTGGTGGAATAAAGCGACTTGTGATTATTTTTGGATATTCATCTCTGAGACTATAACTTGTGGTGTGTGTGTTTATTGTGGGGTCACAGTACAGAGTAATCGATTATTTTTTTAGATTGGGTGTTGTTAAGGGAAATGGAACTCGTGACAACCCGGATCCCCGACCCCGGATTTGGGGGTGTTACACACCTCGACATTATTTCCAATCATATCAGAGAATATAGCCATCATACATCTCTAAAAAGTGGTCGGTGCACCACATAAGCCAAATGAAACTCTGCGAAAAGCAAACATGCCAAATGGACAAGTGAAGGTAGTCTTTTCTTGATCCTCTGGTGCAATACATATCTGATTATACCCCGAATAACCATCCAGAAGACAATAATACTCATGACCGGCCAACCTGTCAAACATCTGATCAATAAATGGAAGAGCGAAGTGATCCTTCCTTGTGGCCTTGTTCAACTTTTGGTATTCCATGCATACCCTCCATCCTGTGACTGTTCGAGTGGGGATGAGCTCGTTCTTCTCATTTGCTACCACAGTAATACCTCCTTTCTTAGGTACACATTGCACGGGGCTCACCCAAGAACTGTCAGAAATAGGATAAATGATTCCTGCATCCAGCCACTTCAGAATTTCTTTCTTCACCACTTCTTTCATGATAGGATTAAGTCTTCGTTGTTGCTCAACAGTCGGCTTACTACCTTCCTATAGCAGAATTTTATGCATGCAGTATGAAGGACTGATCCCTTTGATGTCTGCTATAGTCCATCCGATAGACGATTTGAATTCTCTCAAGATCTTCAAGAGCTTGTCCTCCTCACTACCTGAATGGTCAGATGTAATAATAACAGGTAAAGTAGATGCATCACCTAAAAAACATACCTCAAGTGTTCAGGAAATGGTTTAAGCTCCAAGGTAGGTGCTTCCTCAATAGATGGTTTGAGCTTTCCTTCAGCATTTTTGAGGTCAGAAGTACCAAGAGATTCAAATGGTATTTCTAGCTTTCGCCTCAAAGGAGAAGCATTTAGATATTGTAGTTGCTCATTGCCATCCTCATCATCACTGTCAAAATCCCCCACTAAGGCTTTCTCTAATGCATCAGACATTAGCATATGATCCAGTTCTGAAGTAACCGCAGAATCAATCAAATCCACCTTTAAGCACTCCTCGTCTTCAGTAGGGAATTTCATCGCTTTGAATACATTAAATGTCACATCCTGATCCTGCACCTGCATAGTAAGTTCACCTTTCTGCACATCTATCAAGGTACGGCCTGTAGCCAAGAAAGGTCTCCCCAAGATTATAGGAATCTTCTTATCTTCCTCGAAATCCAGAATAACAAAGTTTGCAGGAAAGAAGAGCTTATCCACCTTTTCTAGCACATCATCCTTTATGCCTCGTGGGTATGTAATAGAACGATCAGCCAATTGTAGAGACATATAGGTGGGCTTTGGATCAGGCAAATTCAACTTTTTGAAGATCGAAAACGGCATCAAATTGATGCTTGCTCCCAAATCAAACAGGCACTTGTCAAAAGACAACTTGCCAATGGTGCAAGGAATGGTGAAGCTACCTGGATCTTTAAGCTTTGGAGGTAACTTTTGTTGCAGCACAGCACTGCATTCTTCCATTAGAGCAACGGTCTCAAGGTCATCCAGTTTCACCTTCCTTGAAAGAATACTCTTCATAAATTTCGCATAACTAGGCATTTGCTCCAGAGCCTCAGCGAAAGGTATATTGATGTGAAGTTTCTTGAACACCTACAGAAACTTACCAAACTGCTTATCTAGCTTTTGTATCTCTTAGGGAAAGGTGGTAGAGGATAGAGCTGTTTCTCCCCTGTATTACCCTCAGGCAGAGTGTGTTAAACAGTAGTCTTCCTTGGTTCCGCCGCATTCTCCCCTTGCTTAGCTTCTTCATCACCAACTTTAGCCTCCCTGTCTTTTGCTTTTTTAGCATCAGCAACTTTTCCAGACCTTAAGGTAATAGCCTTGACTTGCTCTTTAGCTTCCTTCCTGCCTGGCACTTCAGTATCGCTGGAAAGTGTGCCAGGTTGACGATTGAGCACTGCATTGGCTATTTGACCGATTTGATTTTCCAAGGTCTTGATAAAAACCGCCTGACTTTTGCACAACAGCTTAAGTTCCTCAAAATTAGCACTAGAGGGTGGAGCAACACCTCCTTGTTGAGGATATGATTGCCTTTGAGCATACTGTTGTGGTTGCTGGAATCCAGGTGGATTAAACTGTTTACTTATGCCTTGCTGATATGGTTGTTGAGTAGCATTCTAATTATTACTCCAGCTGAAATTTGGATGATTTTCGTTGTTAGGATGATAAGTAGCTGGCACAGGCTGCTGTGGTTGCTGATAATTGTTCACATACTGAACAGATTCATTAACAAGAGAACACTGATCCGTAGCATGAGAACCTGCACAAAGCTCACAGACCATAGCTATCTGATTGACTCCATAGGTGGCTAAAGAATCAACCTTCATCGACATCGCTTGAAGCTGCGCTGCAATAGCTGTAGGTGTATCAACTTCCAGAATATCTGCTACCTTTCCAGGCATCATCCTTTGAGTTGGGTTTTGATGCTCATTTGCAGCCATCGTCTCAATCAGATTATAAGCCTCAGTATAGCTTTTGGCCCACGAGGCGCCTCCAGCTGCTGCATCGAGCATGGGCCGAGATTGGGCCCCCAAACCATTATAGAAACCAGTGATCACCATGCAATCAGGCATACCATGATGTGGACACTTTCTCAACATCTCCTTGTAGCGCTCCCAAGCTTCACACATGGATTCTGTAGGCTGCTGCGCAAACTGAGTAAGAGCACTCCTCATAGCCGCAGTCTTCGTCATTGGATAGAACTTTACCAGAAACTTTTGCGAAAGATCTTGCCAAGTAGTGATGGACCCAGCTGGTTCAGAATGTAACCAGTCCTTAGCTTTATCCCTCAGTGAGAATGGGAAAAGCCTCACCTTAATAGCCTCATCAGTCACACCATTATATTTGAAAGTACTACAGATCTCAACAAAATTTCTTATGTGCATGTTGGGGTCTTCAGTCGCAGCACCTCCGAAAGAAATGGAATTCTACACCATCTGAATAGTGCCCGGCTTGATTTTAAAGTTATTGGCCTCAATAGCCGGGTGCATGATGCTAGACTGAATGTCATCAATTTTAGGCCGAGAAAAGTCCATAAGAGCTGGATCTGCCGGAACTATATGATCACCCATGATTACTGGTTCTTTCTGCTTACTTTCTGTATCCGAATCTTCAAAATCTATCTTCTCCGGAATATCAAGAACTTCGTCTGTCTCCTCAGTCGTATCTAAAGTCCTCTTGCGAGTACGAGAACGTGTTTGCATAAACGCTCGCTAAAGTACCTGAAACACAACCGGAAATAATAAGTAACACGTCTTAATCAATGAGTCCTAATGGCCACTGATGGTAAGTACATAAACTAAACAAATACGCCGAGTCCCCGGCAGCGGCGCCAAAAACTTGTTAGGGCGGAAACACGCGCTAATAATACACGCAAGTATACGCGTTCGCAAGTAATATAGAATACTTTCTAATTCGTTCCCACAGAGACTCAGACTAATTATGTTCAATTAATACTCACTCACCAATGTATAATTACTTCTCAATGTTAAGACAATAACACTTAGATTTGATTAACTAATTATTAACTATAATTAACTACGAGAATTAAGCACTTAATTGACACTTGAATTAACAATATTAAAACACACATGAGATCACAACTTCATTACTACTTCCTTCAATAGTCATTGTCATTACCCTTAGCATGCAACAGTGATGATATTAATCGAACAACACGAAACTGATAAAAGCCAACTTTCATTGTACTAATACCATTCTACCAAGCATCCATAATTAAGATAGACGTTGAATAGGCATCAATTATGTTGAGACCCTATATGTCTACAGAATTTGACAACATAACGATTTAAGCACAAGTTATTCCTTATGATTACACAAGGCAAGTAAAACGATTAGAGTTTCCCACTAATCATGCATACACATACATGAACCTATGCTAGCATGGCAAGTTCTAAACCTCAAGATCCACTGTCGCTTCACAAGAGATTAACACCCTATCTTCTATGTTCGTGACGCACATAAGACGAATAAGCACAACCAATACTAGATATCATACAATCATCATACACTAAGGTATTAAACACTAACTAAAGAATTCCATAGTAAATCCGTTACGACCCCATGATCACGATTAGCCCATGATAGAACTCATCGTCATCATGGGTTCATATGAAAATATGATAATAACACACGAGAATAATTAAAACTACTTATATGAAACCAGAGTACGTCACAAGAGTAAATAGGTTCAAAGTAAAGAAAACTAGCATCCAACGTTACAACGAAATAAAGAATCACAAGAAAATATGCTTCCTCATCGTTGCGGTGTGCTAAAACGGTCTTCTTCCTTATCTTCTCGCTCCTCGATTAATACTACGATCCAACACTATGTGAAACATCTTTGAAAACTACTTATATAGGAGTCCCATAAAACCCAGCTAACTCAGAAGTTGGAAAGATGAGCTTATCCACCTTTACTAAAACGTCCTCCACTATGCCTCGTGGGTATGTAATAGAACGATCAGCCAATTGTAGAGACATGTAGGTGGGCTTCGGATCAGGAAAATTCAGCTTTTTGAAGATAGACAACGGCATCAGATTGATGTTTGCTCCCAAATCGCAAAGGCACTTGTCGAATAACAACTTGCCAATGGTGCAAGGAATGGTGAAGCTACCCAGATCCTTAAGCTTTGGAGGTAATTTTTGTTGCAGCACAGCACTACACTCTTCCGTTAGAGCAACGGTATCAAGATCATCCAGTTTCACCTTCCTTGAAAGAATACCTTTCATGAATTTCGCATAACTAGGCATTTGCTTCAGAGCCTCAGCGAAAGGTATATTGATGTGAAGTTTCTTGAACACCTCCAGAAACTTACCGAATTGCTTATCCAGCTTTTGTTTTTGCAATCTCTTAGGAAAAGGTGGTGCAGGATAGAGCTGTTTCTCCCCTGTATTACCCTAAGACAGAGTGTGTTCAACAGTAGTCTTCCTTGGTTCCCCATCTTTCTCCTCCTGCTTTTATTCTTCATCTACAACTTCAGCTTTTCCATCTTTTGCTTTTTCAACGTCAACAACTTTTCGAGACATTAAGGTAATAGCTTTGACTTGCTCTTTAGCTTCCTTCCTGCCCGGCACTTCAGTATCGCTGAGAAGTGTGCCAGGTTGACGATTGAGCACAACATTGGCTATTTGACCGATTTGATTCTCCAAGGTCTTGATAGAAACAGCCTGACTTTTGCACAACAGCTTTAGCTCCTCAAAATCAGCACTAGAAGGTGGAGCAGCAGCTCTTTGTTGAGGATATGATTGCCTTTGAGCATATTGCCGAGGTTGTTGGAATCCAGGTGGATTAAACTGTTTACTTACAACTTGTTGATATGGTTGTTGAACAGCATTCTGATTGTTGCTCCAGCTGAAATTGGGATGATTTCTATTATTAGGATGATAAGTAGCTGGCACAGAATACCTGCTACCTTCCCAGGCATCATCCTTTGAGTTGGGTTTTGATGCTCATTTACAGCCATAGTTTCAATGAGATTATAGGCCTCAATATGGCTTTTGGCCCACAAGGCGCCTCCAGCAGCTGCATCGAGCATGGGCCGAGATTGGGCCCCCAAACCATTGTAGAAACCAGTGATCACCATCCAGTCAGGCATACCATGATGTGGACACTTTCTCAACATCTCCTTATAGCGCTCCCAAGCTTCGCACATGGATTCTATTGGTTGCTGCATAAACTGAGTAAGAGCACTCCTTATAGCTGCAGTCTTGGCCATTGGATAGAACTTCACCAGAAACTTTTGCACAAAATCTTCCCAAGTAGTGATGGAACCATCTGGTAGAGAATGTAACCAGTCCTTAGCTTTATGCCTCAGAGAGAATGGGAAAAGCCTCAGCTTGATAGCCTCATCAGTAACACCATTATATTTGAAAGTACTGCAGATCTCGACAAAATTCCTAATATGCATGTTGGGATCTTCAGTCGCAGCACCTCCGAAAGAAATAGAATTATGCACCATCTGAATAGTGCCCGACTTGATTTCAAAAGTGTTGGCCTGAATAGCCGGATGAATGATGCTCGACTGAATGTCATCAATTTTAGGCCGAGAAAAGTCCATAAGATCTGGATCTGCTGGAACTATACGATCACCCATGATTACCGGTTCTTTCTTTTCACTCTCTTTATCCGAATTTTCAAAATCTAACTTCTCTGAAATGTCAAGAAGTGAATCTGTCTCCTCAGCCGTATCTAGAGTCCTCTTGCGAGTGCGATAACGTGTTTGCATAAACGCTCACTAGAGTACCTGAAACATAACCGGAAACAATAAGTAAAAAGTCTTAATCAATGAGTCCTAATGACCACTGATGGCAAGTACATAAACTAAACAAATTAACACCGAGTCCCCGGCAGCGGCGCCAAAAACGTGTTAGGCACAAAGCATTCGCTAATAATTCACGCAAGTATACACGTTCACAAGTAATATAGAATGATTTCTAGTTCGTTCCCACAAAGACTCTAACTAATTATGTTCAATTAACACTTACTCACCAATGTATGATTACTTCTCAATGTCAAGACAATAACACTTAATGTTGATTAACTAATTATTAACTACGAGAATTATACACTTAAATTAACACTTGAATTAACAATATTAAACACACATGAGATCATAACTTCATTACTACTTCATTCAATAGTTATTGTTATTACCCTTAGCATGTAACGGTGATGATATTAATCGAACAACACGAAACTGATAAAAGCCAACTTTCGTTGCACAAGTACCATTCTACCAAGTATCCACAGTTAAGATAGAAGTTGAATAGGCATCAATTATGTTAATACCCTATATATCTACAGAATTTGACAACATAATGATTTAAGCGCAAGTTATTCATTATGATTACACAGGGCAAGTAAAACGGTTAGATTTACCCACTAATCATGCATACAACACATGAACCTATGCTAGCATGGCAAATTCTAAATCTCAAGATTCAATGTCACTTCACAAGAAATTAATAGACTATCTTATATGTTCGCGAAGCACATAAGACGAATAAGCACAACCTATGCTAGATATCATATAATCATCACATACTAAGGTATTAAACAATTAACTAAATAAATCCATAGTAAATCCGCTACGACCCCATGATCACGATTAGCCCATGATAGAACTCATCGTCACCATGGGTTCATATGAAAACATGATAATCACACAACGATATAAACTAATAAAAATACTTATTAAAACCAGAGTATGTCACAAGAGTATTAAGGTTCAAAGGAAAGAAAACTAGCATCCACTGTTACAACGAATAAAAAAAATCACAAGATAACGTATGCTTCCTCTTTTTCATTGTTGCGTGCTAAAATGGTCTTCTTAATCTTCTCTCCTTGCTCCTTGCTTGTCGCTTGTTGATACTTGTTATTGTGAAACGTCTCTTAAGTAGGTTTATATAAGAGTCCACAAGAAACAGCACCGTCAGAAGCCCAGTAGAACTCAAATTAAAAAATCCAGATTCTAAAATTACGACCCCAGGCTGCCGCCTCAGTTCCCAGGCGGGCGCCTGCATCTTCAGGCGGTCGCCTGTATATCCCAGGTGGGCGCCTGCACAGCTTCTGGAAAAATCATCTTTTTGCTCCTGATTTTGCTGAATTCTTCACACAACTCCCCACAACTGATCCCAAGTACTTCCCTAGGCTTATTATGATGAAATCTCCCTATTTACGCAAGTTATACCTTGAAATGCAAAGACACTAGAAAAACGCATGAAATACACAAAATACTTGATTTCAAGACATCAATTCAATCCATTATAAGACGTTCTAAGTGGTATAAAATGCCACTTATCAGTCTGCATGATGGCTTGATAGTCTTGATTGCTCATGTCTGAAGTTAGTAGATGCTATGAGATGTTGGCTAATCCAGAAATCTTCTCAACAAGAAGATCATCCACAGATGTGGGTTGAGAGTCAGATGTTTGCAGCCATTGAGAGAGAAGGTGTTTTTGTTGAGGTTGTGAGGTTGAAGGTTGATTAGAACCACCTGTGATTGAAGTTACAGTTTTACTCACAGATTGCTCTATGGTTATGATAAGTTGTTGTTCCTCACATGTAGCGGGAACCTTTAATTGAATTGGAGGGGATTTGACTGGGGTACGTCATGTGCACCAGTCTCAAACCCTTGTGCTTCTTGCAAAGCACTGTCATATGAATGTGATAATCTTGCCTCTCCTATAGCAGGGTCATTTACAATTATACTCCTAGAATCAACTGCTAATGCAATTTCCGCTAGGGTTTTGAGTGGAGTTGTTCCTTGTACAGGAACCTTCAATTGAATTGGAGAGAATTTAGATAGTTCCCCCTCAGGAGTACTACCCTCAAACCTAACAGCCTGTGAAGGCTGATTTGTACATGAAAGTGCATTTGTAACATCCATGGGGTCTTTAGTAAAAACTGATGAATCCCCCATGGTTTTGATGGTGTCATCAAGGTCTACCCCATCTAGTAGCCTCTCACCATCTGATTGTAGTGTCTAGGTGGTGAGCAAGGTTTCTTGAACCAAGTCACTTGATTTAGCTTGCACTTGAGAAATAGATTCAAGTGCTGTATTAGAAGAAGAAATTTGAGAGATTAGAAGTTGTTGTTCAGAAGTGAGTGTTGGAAGCTCCCCCTAAATAGATGAGGGAGCTTCAATAGATGTGCTCTCACTGTGTATGCCATCTTTATTTCTCCTACCATATACTTGAATTTCTTCAGGTACAGGTTGTGTAGACTCTATACAGGGTGCATTGGGGTGAATACTCTTTTCAATAAATAAATCATGTTGAGAGAATGTATCTAGAGTCTGTTTAGTCCCCATTGTTACAACTGCATCCTTTTGGGAAGATACAGAGGTGGCTAGAGTGGTCAGCTCAGATTTCTTACTCTTCTTTGTTCTCTTAACCAATAGTGACTCTGCTTCTGTTTGTTCCTCATAACTCTCATCCATAACTGTTAAGGTTATCTCCTTTCTCTTCTTTTTACTCACCTCATCCTTTTGAAAAGATGAGGTGATTGGTTTCCTAGCTGCTAGTTGGTTTGAAGAAGTGGTTTCAACTTGGGAAGGTCCCTGTGGGTGTTCCTGTGTTTGCACTTCCACATGTGCAAGGACCATAGCTGTGGTAGACTTTGTATTTGATCTCATGTCAGGCATTTGGTAAGGGTAAGTCATAAACCTCTTCATCATGAATGGAGTGATTTTCAGACTCACATTTACCTTGTTCTTTGTAGTAAGTGAACCAAATATTATTTTGGACACTTGCTTACAATTGCCTATTTAAGTGTTATCTATACCATTCAACAAATGTATGTCTGTTACTTTATGATTTAAAGTAGACATAATGAATCTAGGAAAGAAGATTTCCTTATCTCTAGCATACAAGGGCATGGTCAGTCTGGTTGCAAGTTCTTCCAGGATCAATAGACCAACATTCAAGTGTATGTTGTGGGCTATTGAGTACACCAGCTTCTGCACTACACTTGAAATGTTGTCATACCCCGTCTTCCTGCATGTGAAGGCACTCACTACAGAATCAAACATAAAGGATCAATCTTTCCTTAAGTTTGTCATGTTCAAGCTTGACAAGTTGATTCTTCCACCATAGTTGATGAAGTCCATAAACTCAGTCAGTTCATCCAGGGTTGGCACCTCCACCAAGTTTGCAGTTGGAAGACCCAAAGCTATATTCACATCTTGATCATTGAACTCTTTCTGTAGGCCTCCAACTGAGCAAGTTGTCACCAGAGATACAATATTATCATTCACAACATTCCTTACCACAGCTGATGTCCAAAACTCATGCAGAACATCCAAGTACAAAACTGGGTTAGCAGTTAGAGCTCCTGCAAGGTAGGATTCAGACAAAAATTTTACAAACCCCTTGAAACTATCAGGGGCTTGGTTAGCATCAGTATAAGCTAGGTAGTTTGTTCATTTCTCTGAAACAGTAGCTCTAACAATATTGAGTGCCATTGTTGTTTAGTGAGAGTGAATGGGTAAGAAAAATTAGTGAGAAAGAAGTGAAAACGAGAGAAAAATCGGTTTGGATTGAAAATCTAGGTCACTTGAGATCTCGAATGTGTAGGTATGTATATGTATCAAGATGTCTGGGTATTTATAGTAAAAGCAAATGACTTATCGAGAAGTCAAAAATGGGCGTTTGGGTTATACTAATCGAGAAGTCAATTTGAAAAAGAATTACATATCGAGAAGTCATTTTAAATTACTCTTTTAGAGAACTAAAAAATAACTTATCGAGATGTTAAATAAATACCCAATTTGTCCAAAAATGGACTGAATTTGATTCCAATTTTTATTTGAATAAATTTAAAATAAAATCAGAATAATTTTGCCAAAAGTATTTATTGAATTAAATTATTTTAGTTCCGAGTTATCTATAAGTTTAAAGAGATACTTGTAGAGAACACTGTAAGTTTACACTTTTAGAGAACTCTACAATGACTTATCGATAAGTCATAATAATGCTTATCGAGAAGTCACTCGAGAAGTCAGTAAATTGACTTATTGAGAACTCACTCGAGAAGTCTTAAAATGACTTGTTGATAAGTCATTTAGACTTATCGAGAACTCAGTTCTCTATATACTTTTGATCAATTTGATTATGCCTTGTGTTAAATTTACATATTAAAGATGTAAATTAACAACTGAGCAGTTCACTTAGAATTTGAAAAATTCCAAGCTGAAATTTTGTTTTTGAAAAATAAATATGCAGAGATTTCTGAAATATTTATAATTCATATTTCAGTTAATTTCCAATTAAATCAAATTAATTTTGATTTACTAGAAATTAATCTGCTACAACACATTAGCTGAGTTCTTGCCTTATGATAAAGAATTGAGCATTCCAATTTCACTTACAAGTCTAGTGAAAGTTGCTTCATCCAAAGGTTTAATAAAAATGTCAGCTAATTATTTTTCTGTTGGAATAAAAATGAGCTCAATAGTATAATTTGTAGCATGTTCTCTAATAAAATGGTACTTTACATCAATGTGCTTTGTTCTAGAATGATTAACTGGATTAGCCACTATAGATATAGCACTAGTATTGTCACAAATAAATGGAATTTTGTGTAACACTAGGCCATAGTCCATTAGCTGATTTCTAATCCAAAGCACTTGAGCACAACAACTTCCTGCAGCTATGTATTCAACCTCTGCTGTAGAAGTTGACACAGATTTTTGTTTCTTGCTATACCAGGATACAAGTCTTTGTCAAAGAAACTGACAACTTCCACTAGTACTCTTTCTGTCAACCCTGCATCCAGCAAAATCTACATCTGTGTAGCCAACATCTTCAAAACCAGTTCTCTTAGGATACCACAATCCCAAGTTTGGAGTTCCCTTCAAGTATCTAAAAATCCTCTTTACAACCATCAAATGTGATTCTTTTGGATTGGCTTGAAATTTTGCACACAGACATGTAGCAAACATGATGTCTGGTCTACTTGCAGTTAAGTAAAGCAATGACCCAATCATCCCTCTATAGCTTGAAATATCTACACTTTTGCCCTTTTTATCTTCATCCAACTTTGTTACTGTAGACATAGGTGTAGATGCGGGTGAACAATCAACCATACCAAACTTCTTCAATAAATCCTTGACATACTTAGTTTGGCTGATGAAGATTCCATCACTTCTTTGACTGACTTATTGTCCAAGAAAGTAACTTAATTCCCCCATCATACTCATTTCATATTCACTCTGCATAAGCCTGGAGAATCTTTGGCAAAGCTTTTCATTTGTAGATCCAAAGATGATATCATCCACATAAATTTGAACAAGGATCAGATCATCACCATGTTTCTTGTAGAAGAGAGTTTTATCTATAGTCCCTCTAGTAAAAGCATGTTTAAGTAGTAATTCTGACAATATATCTTACCAAGCTCTAGGTGCTTGCTTTAGTCCATATAGAGCCTTGAGCAACTTGTACACAAAGCCTGGAAATTCTGGATCTTCAAAGGCAGGTGGCTATTGCACATAAACTTCTTCTTCTAGCTCACCATTTAGGAAGACACTTTTGACATCCATTTGATACACTTTAAAATTTGAATGTGCAGCAAATGCTAGAATAATCCTTATTGCTTCAAGTCTTGCAACTGGAGCAAAAGTTTCATCATAATTAATTCCTTCTTCATGTGAGTAGCCTTTAGCAACCAACCTTGCCTTGTTTCTGGTAACTATACCATTTTCATCCATCTTGTTCCTGAACACCCATTTTGTTCCAATTATACTTATGTTCCTTGATGCAGGAACTAACTCCAAAACTTTATTCCTTTCGAACTAATTCAACTCTTCCTACATGGCAGATATCCAATCAGGATCCATTAGAGCTTCTTCAGTTTTCTTAGGCTTTACTTGAGACAGAAAGCATGCATGTAGGCACTCATTAGTAGTTGTACTTCTAGTTCTCACACCAGCAATAGGATCACCAATAATTGCTTCTCTAGAGTGACTTATATCTCACTTCCTTGTATGAGTTTGTTGACTTGTGTCTTCCTCATTTTCTTCATCATTGGTATGACTTGTAGATCATTATTCTCTTTCTCCCCCTGAGTTTGTGCTATCAAATTCAGGTGTTTGAGATGAGCTTTCATTCCCATGATTTTCATGTTCAGTAGTCTCTTCATTCATCATCTATTATGTACTAGCTTCATCTTCTTCATCAGAATCACTGTTAATGCTGAGGTTTTCAAATGCAAGGTCTTCAGCTTCATTATCATCAAGATATTCCAAGCCTGGACACTTGTCATCATCAAAAGTCACATATGTGGTCTTCTACTATTCTATGTTCAGAATAACTAAGTGATTTTACTTATCAAATTAATGGATTTATAAATGTTTTGGATTTTTAAAAAGATAATTTTGTTACGAGTATTTTTTCCCAAGTGAATGGGGGAATAAAATTATTTAGGATGCCGATTGATTCGGTTCCTTTTTAAATAAAAATGTTTTAAGATTGGAATGGTTACTAGTTATCGGTTACAGCATAGGTGATCGAGATATCGGTCCAGGTGTAATATCTTTCAAGGCGAATATATGCCTTTTTGGCGCCCTATAGGTACCGTATGGCTGCGAGATACGGGTAGTACCTATATTTACGGTATGGCTGCGGGATACCGGTGTTGTTTCGTGACTGATCATTAGGAACAACATGAAATATTATTGGTTCCAATCTAAACGGTTTTTTCCAAATTGTTTTGATATTCATATAATAAATGGTTTATCAACTGTTTCTATTTTAGATTAATGGTGAAATGCAGTTTTAATTCAGTTTCCGATTTATGCTGATACTTACTTTGTTGTTAAATATCAAAGGTGGTATTAGTATAGATGATTGATGTTGACTTCAGTATGGGATGTTGTGAGCATTAAAGTTCGTATTGATATCTAATTTGATATGACAACAAAATGAGTATTAATATTAAGAGTTCGATTTTGAATAAAGTTTATGAATCAATACAAAATCATTGCTTTTTGTTATTGTTGTTTACGATATTTCCGTAAACACAGTTTTACGAGTTTTATTCTCGTCAAATTTCAAAGTATTGCTAAAGCATTTTGCTCTAAAATATCAAAAAGAGTTTTGAATATAGTGAGAAATAATTATCCGATTTTTAATAAATTTTTTGTTTCAGCAATTATGATTTTAAAATGTTCTGCACTATTGCAGATGTTGGTTTTATATCAAAATGACCCTATAATTGATATAATGATATTGCTAAGCATTTCTTTCGCTCATACTTGCCTGTTTTCGAATTTAACCTCCAGTGAGGATTAACTTGCGCTGTTTAGCCACGTAATTCGAGGAAGCAAAGAAGAAGCTTTTGGAAGGTGGTTTGTCCAGGGTTGCGGACTAATGTAAGTTCTTTTGTGTAAAGTTATTTATATTATATTATATTATAGTTGTGTATTGTATTTGGGCCTAGTATACTTCTTTTCGAAGTTATACTAACGGGTTAAGTTTTATGGTTTTGATTTATTGAAAAGAGTTTTAAAAGAAAAAGAAAAATTTATTTATAGAGTTTAGATATCTTGTTTCTAGAACTGTAACCTTAAAAGATCTTGGATTAGTTTGGGGTCATAGATGTTAAATATCTTCCGCTGGCATTTATTTATTGATTTAACAGGTTATTTTGGATTTAGGTTTCATCGTGACGACCAAATCCCTTAACCCCGGATTTGGGGGCGTTACAGGTTGGTATCAGAGCTGAGGTTATAGTAAACTAGAAACGAGAGTGTGTAGGGGTGTGTATAGCTATGTGTGGATGCTTGAGCTCATATCGAGTTCTTGTTGGACTATTGGATATAGTACCAACGAGTAAGTTAAGATAGGTGCATTCGTTTGAGATGGTTGTGCTGAGCTGGATGGAACTCCAGGAAGCTGCAAACTTCTATTGTCGAATCTTTCGAGGCTACTACGATTCGACGATGATGAAGATTATCGATATCCTTAAAACGTGAAGAAGTGTCTAGAATTGGGTGAAGAGTCAACTGAAGAGTTCAAATGAAAGATAAGTATTAAGACTTTGGCAATACCTTCTTTTTCAATAACTTCCTTTGACCTCTCTCAAAAACAGGTATCTGTTTGAGGATATATTCTCTAACACCCATGTAGAATCTTGTTTCTGGATTTATTTTTTCCAAAAATATCAGCTTTGAAATTTTTTCAGTTTTTTTCATTTGATTTTGAATTCCTTTGATATTCTTTTATTCTAACTGAGATGAACAACCCTATCTATAGGGGACACAAGGTATACCTGTCTGTGTGATAGGAGTTGGGTGGGACGCCATCACTTGTGTGTGTTGTGACTACAAGAAGGTTAACAACCTTTAGTAGTGTCTTAATTTGGACACGCAATACCAAGTTCATTTGATCATATTGATCTCTCAGTTATTCTCTTATTTCAACAATACTTTTTCACAAATTCAGATTTTGATCCTGTTATGACATGAAATTCTTTTCTCTTTGAAATTCCATGATTTTATTATCTCAAACATTCAAAGGTATGCCAATAAGGTTAAGCTGAGTTATCTTTATCAAGTCCAAGTAAGGCTATGTGATGGGATTACCAATAGCAACAATGGATTGCAAGGCAATTAAATTATCAGTGGCGTATAACGAAGTCAGTCTGTTCCTTTATTTCTCTCTCTGTTTAACTCTACTCTCTTTCTTTTTCTTCCTCTCTATTCTTCTTTCTCACAATCAGTAAAAGTGATTCTATTGAGGAATTGGTCAAAGGATGGGGATGGAACAATGGTGCAGAATGAAGCTTCCGTGATAACTATGGGGTCTAAGGAATTGCAGTATTATTGGAAATTTTAAGAAAAGTTGCATATGCAAGATTGGGAAGTTGGTTAGAAGACCCTTAGTGCTTTATTTTGCTGATTCCGAGGACAGAATCCTTATAAGGGGGGTAGATTGTAATATCCCATATTTTTTTCAGAACTATTATTATTATTTAAATATATTTAGGTGATTTTCTGATTAGGAAGGAATAAAATGGTGGATATTTTATTCTTGTTTGACAAGTTGGTGTTATTAAATGGTAATATGCTAATTGTTAAGTGTTATATCGATCCTTATTAATTTCTAAAAAGATTTACTTAAATGTATTATTTTTAAAAGTTTATTTGAAAACCGATCATTTATTGATATTGGTAAATTGAGTTCGTTTAGTAATATTAGGGATTGGATGGATATTCTATCTGCTATGTGTTATATGTATTATTAATTATGTGGGACTCAGTTGTGATTGAGGATTATTTGTATTATTAATTAAAATACAAAATACAAACTAAGATTATAATACAACTTACCTAGGGTTGTCAATTTGACTTAGTCTTGTTAAAGTACAGGCATGTATTGCACAACATTATTGTTGGATAAAAACCGAGAATTCTGTTATTAGGTTGTTTTTATTCCATTATGAAATTACTAAGGAAAAGGAGCACTAATTTTCCAACGACGTTAACTCCAACCGATCATTTCGGTTGCCATTCCGTTGGCAGGCTGTTTTTCCAACGGATTCCCCTGATGTGCTAATAAAATTTCTATTGTTAGATTTGAATTTTATTGTAGTGAATAAAATCATTCTCTACAACAACAACCTTCAAGGTGGAATTCCTCAAGAAGGTGGAATTTCACTGCAAGGGTACTACATCTCCAAAATTTAAGTTCGTCAAATAATAATCTTAAATTTAGAGAACGAAGTCAAATGAATTCTTTTGACTCATTGACTAACTGCAGCAGGTTAAACATATTGGAACTAGGGGCCAATAATTTCCAATGACCATTACCCCGTTCAATTGTTAATCTATTAGAAGGGCTAACTATGTTAAGCTTGGCAGATAATCAAATTTCTGGAACCATCCCATCCGAGATATACAAATTTACCAACTTGATCTTTTTTTCTTAGCAGGTAACAAGTTCACATGATTTATTCCCTCAAAATTATTAAGCTCAATAAGTTGCAATGATTTGTTCTTTCAAAGAATAGACTTGCATGGAACATACCTGCCTCCATAGGGAACCTATCTATATTGGATGAAATTCATTTAGAAAATAATGAATTGAGTGGAACAATTCCTCCTTGATTTGAAAGATGTCCAATGTTGGTCCTCTTAGATTTATCTCAAAATAACCTCAGGGGAACTATATCCAAAAAACTCTTTGATATTTTACCTTTTTCTGTCAAATCAAATCTCTCTCCAAACCATTTGACCGGATCACTTCCACAAGAAATTGCAGCCCTAAAAACCTTGGTTGAGTTGGATGTCTCAGAAAATGAGTTGTCTGGTTTGATTCAAGGGCTTGATGGATGTGTTGCCCTTGATTTACTATACACACAAGGAAACTTCATACAGGGTAACATACCCCCTTAAATAAGAAATTTAAAAGTTATGCAAAATATTGATCTTTCTCGTAATAATTTATCGGGGATACTACCTGCTTTCTTCGAAACATTGTCATTAATATATTCAAATCTAAGCTGGAATAATTTCTAGGGAGAGGTACCTACAAAAGGAGTATTCGCACATGCAAGTACATTTTCAATAGTAGGTAACAAGGGGCTCGGTGGAGGCATCCTGAACTGCAGCTAGTCAGCTACCAATGTTGAAATAATTATAAGCCAAACTTTAATTAATATTTTAATAATATATAATGTTCTTGAAATCACTTAGAATAGACCTTTGAGATTCAAAACTTTTGAGTTCATGACCCTTAGATTTTCATGTACCTAGGGAGCTACATAATAAATTATATTCTAGTAGGTTCTATGGAGGCCTATAAATAGGAAACTCTTTCAAACTTTGTAATCATCAAGTTTTATATAATCATTTTGAGTGAAATACAAGTGTGAGTTTATATCTCTTTTGTGTGAGTTAGTTCTGTGGATTATTGAGAACAAGTTTTTCTCTTTAATCTCCAACTCTTTTATACTTAAGTTCCTACAAAGTGGTATCAAGAGTAAGGTTAAGTGATGTCTTCCAAAAATAATATGCTGTAACCTCAAGTTCCACGTTTGACGGGAAATAATTACAATCAATGGAGCATCCAAATGAATGTGTTATATGGACCTCAAGATCTTTGGGAGATAGTTGAAAATGGTTATGAAGAATCGGCGAATCAAGTCAATCTCTCACCGCAATAATTGAACACTTTAAAGGAGAACTGAAAGAAGGACAAGAAGGCCCTCTACTTTATTTATCAAGCGGTGGATGAAGTAATTTTTGAGAGAATTTCAACGGCATCAACATCAAAGGAAGCATGAGACATCCTCAACAAGGCCTACAAAGGTGAAGAAAAAGTAAAAATGGTGAGACTTTAAGCTCTAAGAGGTGAGTTTGATTTACTAAAGATGAAAGAAAGTAAAACGGTGGAGGAATTTTATAATCGAACAATTTTAACTGTTAATCAACTTCGTGTTAATGGAGAAGATATTTTGGATTAAAGAGTTTTGGAAAAAATTCTTCGTAGTATGAATCGAAAATATGAGCATATTTTTGTGGCCATAGAAGAATCAAAAGATTTGAATACTTTCTCTCTTGAAGAATTATTGGGCTCACTACAATCTCATGAACTCCGCATCAAGCAATTTGACTCTTCTCCTTTCGAGCAAGTTTTTCAAGTTCAAGACACTAGTCGTGGTGATTTTAGAGGAAGAGGTGGAAGAGGATCATTTCGTGGTCGAGGACAAGGAAGAGGAAAGGTGCAAAGTGAAAATTTTAACTCATATCAAAGAGGAGGAGGAAGAGCTCGTGGAGGTTTCAATGGAAGAGGAAGATGTAATTCTTTTAATTTTCAATGTCATTATTGTCATAAAATTGGGCATATGAAAAAATACTGTTATAAAAGAATTAATGATGAAAACGATTTCAATTTTTTACATGAGGATGTTGAGGAGAAAGATGAAAGTATGCTTCTTGTTAGCAATGTTCAAGAAGAGTCATTTGATGATGTTTGGTATATCGATAGTGGTTGTAGCAACCACATGACCGGAAATAAAAATTGTTTTGTGAATTTTGATGAAAGTGTCCAACAAGAAGTCAAGACGGGTAACAACAATAGGCTCGTCGTCAAAGGGTGTGGAGATGTTACAATCCAAAAAAAGCAAGGTACAAACTATATCTCTAGTGATTATTATGTTCCCGATCTTAAGCATAATCTTTTAAGTGTTGGGCAACTTTTAAGAAAGGGACATCATGTGAATTTTAACGATAATTTTTTTGAGATAAGAGACAAGAATGGCCTTC
This sequence comes from Apium graveolens, assembly GCF_009905375.1. Lineage (NCBI taxonomy): Eukaryota > Viridiplantae > Streptophyta > Magnoliopsida > Apiales > Apiaceae > Apium > Apium graveolens. The sequence goes on along the minus strand of NC_133647.1, from coordinate 96,286,926 downwards.
TTGTTGTAAAAGTCAAGTTGACATCAACTAAAATGTTTCCATTGAAAATCCAAAATGAGACTCTTCCATGTTTTTCTAATATTGTGAATGACAAGTCTTGGCTTTGGCATCTTCGATATAATTACTTGAGTTATAGCACTTTATCCAAGATTTGTAAAGATCATATGGTGAGAGGCATCCCAAATATTAAAAGGTTAGATCAAGTGTGTGAAGATTGTGTTTTTGGCAAGCACCATCGAGATCCATTTCCGAAAGACAAGGCATGGGGAGCTAAAAAGTCATTGGAATTAGTACATTCAGATTTATGTGGACCCATGCACACAAACTCTATTAGAGGTAGTCGTTATTTCCTCACTTTTATTGATGATTATAGTCGCAAGATGTGGATTTATTTTCTCGAAGAAAAATCTCAAGTATTTAAAGTTTTTAAATAATTTAAAGTATATATGGAGAAAGAAAGTGGTTGTTCTTTAAAGATACTACGATCCAATCGTGGTGGTGAATATATGTCCGAAGAATTTGGAAGTTTTTTGAGGAAGTATGGAATTCGCCATCAACTAACGATTCGTTCAACCCCCCAACAAATGGGGTAGCCGAGAGGTAGAACCGAATAATTATGGAGCTTGTTCGATGCATGTTGAAAACAAAAAGATTGCCTAAGATGTTTTGGGCCGAAGCGGTGGCATGTGCTTATTATGTTCTTAATCGTGCACCTACTAAATGTGTACAAGGGAAAACTCCACAAGAAGTTTGGAGCCAAAATAAGCCATGTGTCTCTCACTTCCGAATTTTTGGAAGCATTTGTTACTCTCATGTGCCCGATGAAAAGAGAGGAAAACTTGATGACAAATATGAAACATGCGTCTTTGTTGCTTATAGTGAAGCTTCCAAGGCATACAAATTATATAATCCTATCACAAGGAAGGTTGTTATTAGTCGTGATGTGATCTTCAATCAGGAAGCTTCGTGGGAATGGAAAAATGAGAAAGAAAGTTCAAGTATTTTTCTTGATGATGATGCATTTGATCCAGTTAAAGAAGAAGGATCCACTCCACCTACTCCACCATCTAATTTTCCGCCAAACTCATCATCATCATCCTCAAGTTCCGAATCTCTACCTAGAAAGACAAGAACTATGGTGAATCTTTATGGGGAGACAAGAAGAATTTTGGAAGATGAGTTTGTTGATTTTGCCTTATATGCAAATGCGAATTAGGTCTCCTTTGAAGGTGCCGCTAAAGAAAATAAATGGAGGCATGCCATGGATCAAGAAATTGATGCAATCGAAAGAAAGCAAACATGGGAGTTAGTTGAAGTTCCTAAAGGAAAGAAACCTATTGCAGTCATGTGGGTTTACAAGAAAAAGATGAATGCATAAGTGTAACACCCCCAAATCCGGGGTCGGGTATCCGGGTTGTCACGAGTTCCATTTCCCTTAATAACACCCAATCTTAATAAACAATCAACTACTCTGTACTGTGACCGCACAATAAACACACACACCATAAGTTATAGTCTCAGAGATGAATATCCAAAAATAACACGAGTCATTTTATTCCAAAATTATATGCCATTACACCTTAAAAGGGTTTCTGAATAAATTTACATTTTTTTGCCATTATTACAATTGATAAAGATACATAAGTCTGGTACATCAAAAGTTGAAAGCCTAGCCTATTGGTAGTTCCTACCTCAGCTACAGCGACATCAACGCCTATAGAAAACTGCGGAACGTTTCCTATCCGATCGCGAATTGGGAGCTTGGTCCTGTTCATCTTGTCTATCTGATGTTGTGTGATGAAAGAAGAAAGCAAGGGTGAGCAACAAGCCCACCAAAATAATATGTATACTGATTAAACAATATATGAGCATTCTCATAGTACTCATGAAAGTCTTGGTCAAAAGAAATGAACCAAGCTGATATCTTAACGCTGCCAAGTCGCAAAATATTCAGTATATATATACATATACTTTTCACAATCTTTGAAATCCTCTGACATGTATAATATACACAGAGTTCCAGTTTATAACTGTCTAAAAATATCGTTGCAAGGTGATCTCATATATCTAACCTTGTCTCAACGTTTTTCTGAAAATCTTTGACATGCACAAGATAATCATTTACTAGATATAAGTTTAAAAGATGAAGTTACAAGATACTCCAATATACTTATATCTTTTCCGAATACTACTTAAACTACCACCGTACAATGTATAAATAGTCCATCCCATAGATTAAGCGATAAGACAAAACTCGTATAGAATCAATCTTTAAAATATCATCAAAATAAAATGAAGTTACGAGATACTTCATTTGATGCAAACATTATTTTGAAAACTTGACCCTGCCAACACTCAACAATCGCCCAACCGTAGCCTTTCTATCGAAGTGCTCTGGGTAGTGTTGCAGAAATATCCAATTGGATGATGAACTCATTACGGGAGTTTGTCGCGCCAGGAAAACAACTTACGATGATCAGTCGTAGTAGTGCAACCCCACCATTTTCTACATGTACAGGAGAACCTGTCGGATTTACTTGTCAACCGAACACTGGACTCCTAAGGAATGTACCGTCTTAGCAGAACTTCCAGGCCATTTGGGCCAATATAATAAGGCTGGGCCGGCGCCACTCGACCACTTACGCCACTCCTAGTTCAGATCAAATCCATGACTCTGAAACGTAAAGCTCGTCCCCCCTTTCCCCAAGTAGAAACTTGTTGATACGGCTTCACTAAGAGGTCATATCTAGTTGGAAAGGAAAACTCACCAACATTTCCCAGGCGATGCCTGTTAATGGATTAACTTGTTCCAAGAATTTTACTTCCCGAGTGTTGGGTAAGTAATCAAAAACTCTTTTATCAAAACAGCAACCTTGTTGCGAATATAAACTACACCACAGAGCCGGATCCCTCAAGTTTTGAGTGAATATTTAAATCCCCTTTAAAAGGAAGATCTTAAATATAAAAATGAGTTTTGGGATTCGCCCTAACCTTTAAAAATCATTTTGAAGACTCGAAAACACTTTAAAGAGTGTTTGGAGTAATGCTGATTTAATAAAATAAATCAGTCCCAATATATTAGAAAATATCTGAATATTATTATTTAAATAATATTCTCATAAAGAATAATCTTTATAAAAATAATTGAATTAGAAGTTTTAAAACTTATACTTGCAATTAATATTAAATAACCAAAGATATACTTATACGAAAGTACTATCTTTATTTGAATAATCAAAAGTGAGTTTGATTATCGACACATTATTCCTTAATAAAATAAAGAATAATAATTAGTAATTAATCGGAGTCATAAGCCCTCGAATAAATATTCAAAATAATATTCATTAAATAAAATAAAAGGAGTCATAAGCCCTCGAATGAATATTCAAAATAATATTCATTTAATAAAATAAAGTTATCGAATAAACCTTATTTGATTCATAGTTTTAAAAACTATTCTTATATATATATAAATATATATATATTATACTCGGGAGCATCGACTCCCGGTTTTAGAAAAATGTTCTCCTTTGGGTCCCCTATACTAAGGGTATATGCAAATTACCGCTTATCTCTAGCATAGGTATTATCAACTGAATCAACAGATATATGTATCAAGAATACGAAACAGGCGTGCATATATACCATATCTCATGCTACAATATATCGCAAGAATTTGCTAATCAACCATCATGCATCTATCGCAAGATAATGCATATACAAATGTATACATCACAACAACAGTATAACGGGTAGAAAACTTGCCTGAGTGCTCCCGGATAGACTTAAGCTTAGAGTGGGTCCGATAACCTATGAACAACAACATAAGTCGGTATTAAACCCCGGTCGCTTAATAAACTAGACTTTAACCATTTAGAGTCCTAACGTTCGCTTTCACGCTTAACGATTCACTTAAGTCGCTCGAGTACCCTCGGCTCCACCATTTTTAATAAATTAACCATTAAGGGTTTTAAGGCGATTATTTCGTGAGTGCCTTACCAACTGCCTAATACTCTTTACATAATTGTTTCATATCCCAATTAGTCATTTAAAGAGCCTTAACCAAGGTATCAAAGTAAGGCGAGGGGTAATGGTTCGGTCGCGAAACGCCGTTACTTAAAACGGTCGTTTCTCCTAAACCGTACATCGAATTCAAGCGTACCACATATCAAAACGAAGCTCATAACATGAACTATCTAAACATGGCAATGGTCAAAACCTAACAGTGAGTTCAAGGGTTCTGATGTTAAGAACAAAAACAGTCTAAAGTAAATCGGACATTACGACGGCTATGTTTACGCGATTTCCCAAATTTTTACCATTCCAAATCATATCAATCCAACTACCAATCAATAACAACTCAAGATACACATCAATGCTACTGATTTCAGTCATAATAAGCTCAAGGAACTCAATCCAATCATATATTATAACACCTCTAAATTCAACTAAACTACTTAACAATTAAGCTCGAATCATGCTTATCATTCAAATTACTACTCATCCATCCAAACCATCTCCAAACTTCAACATTCAAACTTATTACTTAAGGGTGTGAAGATTTATACCTTTCTTGGAGGGTGGAAAGTTACTAGGGAGCCTCAAAAAACCTTGATTTATCCTTATATAACCTTGATCTTGCAAATGAAATCAAGAAACACAAAGTTAAAATTCGAAAACACTATTCACCCTAATCTTTGGTGAATTAATTAGCTATGAATCCATTTGAATCAAGAGCTTAAAATCATACCCAAGCTAAGTTATGAAATGTAGAATCCATAAAACAAACCATGGAATTTATGCTTGAGTGGAGCTTGGACTTTGGATTTTTCTTCCTTGCTTTTTCCTTGAAAGGTGAGAACAAAGATGAAGAATGGTGAAATAACTTTGTGTTTTGGTAAAATGATTTGTTGGTTGGTTGATTTTGATTTGTTTTGTTTTGTTTTATTACCTTTTACCATGGTAACTTTTGTGTGGTTCTAATTCAACCAACAACACACTTTGCTTGGTCATGCTTATGTCACCATGTGATGTCACCCTCCTACCTTTGTCCTCTTCTTATTGGTTTGATGACATCATCCCCACTAACCTCTTTGATTAGCTTCTAATTACTTGGCTAATGACCGCTGATCTGTTATACGGTTCGCTTAACTTTCGTTTTCGTTTATCGTTTGAGGGATCATACCCGGGATCTTATTACTTGGGTTTCCTTAACCTTTCTCAATACATTATATTCCTTTTATGATCCTCTCTTATAATCCTTGAATTTAAATCCTTTTTATCCTGTTACCTTATACTCAATTCATTCGGTATCTGGTGGATTTTCGGGAAAAATCAAAGTGTTCAGATTTGAATTCTGACGATCTTTACATACACTTATATACCACATAGAGTACTAATAATATCCTAGAAGATCAATAGAAGAACCCCTACATAGTGTGGCATGAAAAGTTTTCTTATTCAGCATAATCAGCAAAACACTATTCATAAGGGTTTCAAAAATTCCCAAAATTGGGGTTATTACAGTCTCCCCTCCTTAAAAGGATTCCGTCTCGGAATCAGATAGAAAATGAGTAGGGATACTTTCTTAACATTGCACTTTCTAACTCTTACGTAATTTTCCCATATTGTGGTTCTACCATCAAACTCTGACTAGTTTGATAACTCTTCTCCTAAGTATTTGTCCATTTTTGATCTATAACCCTTCCTAGTTGCTCCATGTAGGTTACGTCTGGTTGCATGTCTATGCGCTCATATGCCCCTATTTATCTGGCATCCGAATTACACTTCCTTAACATTGATACGTGAAACACGTTATGACTTGCTACATGTTCGGGGGTAGGGCTAGCTCGTATGATAACTTCCCAATACGTCTTAATACCTCAAAGGGTCCAACAATTCGTAGGCTTAGCTTTCCTTTCTTTTTGAACCTCATCAATCATTTCCAAGGGATACCTTTAACATTACTAGGTCCCCTATTTCCTATTCTTTGTCCTTTCGTGTCAAATCAACATACTTTTATGTCCATCTTGGGCTACTACCAGCCGTCCTCTGATTAGATCTATTATATCCTTGGTCCTCTGGACCACTGCTGGTCTGAGCATCTTGCGCTCTATAACTTCATCCTAATATAAGAGAGATCGGCATTGTCTTCCCTTAAAGATCTCATAAGACGACATCTCGATACCTGACATACGATCTATTATCGTGAGAAACTCAATCCGCATTAAGTGATCATTCCAAATTCTTTCAAGTCTATTGCACAGACTCTCATTATAGCTTTTAGCATTAGAGCTTTTGCTTCTCAATACCCATTCTTTTCCAGTTCGTAATCGCTACTACCTTCCGTTCCTAATATTATACTGGTTATACTTTTGCTCGTTAGCGTTCTATAACCTTTTAATAACCACGTCAACCTTAGTATCACTAACGCGTTAGAATCAGAATACCACCACACTGATACCACTCCCTTCTAGCTGCTTCTATCTTCGAAAGCTTGATCCATCATATAGAAGTAAAGGAATTTGTTGAGAGATCACTAGGATCATGAACACTTGTTCTATTGCATAATTAGTACAGAAGGTGGCCAGCCTTTAGTACTTGACAAGCAATTAAACAACATGTGGTATCCTACTAGGCTTCTATCACACAGATAGATAGTCATTCGGCAATACCTCCCTTTCTGGAAGGGTTGTTCTTCTCAGCTTATATGAAATGAAAAGGAGAGAAAAGAATGAATTGAAGAGAATTGTATATATAAAAAAAATATACTGCCATAAAATATCTGGCTTGGAACCTACCTCTGAACTATAGAGGTTGTCATAGGAGAACAAAACATATGTGTATATATATCAATCATCAAGTATTATCGCATCGCATTTTGCATGCTTAAATATTTTTGCTATTCTGTCCATCATTCTATGGACCCATGCTCTTCCTCGAGCTTATACTCAATCACCTTTGAAACTCCCTCGACATCGAAAATCGAATCTGGAATCTCATTTTATACATCGTCGTTACTTAGAATTCTATGCTTGCACCGCAACCTTCCTCGTATAGTAATACGACTCTCTATTGATAAGAAGGAATAAGTATTCAATAGGTAGATAATCTACTTAATTAGTTTATCAATGATAACTTATACATCACCACAACCCGATTAGTGGTACTTAATCTCAACATCCATTCCAATACAACTCTCACGGTTGTAATCGACTCATTACTCACGTTATTGCCTCAGTCTTTTAGAGGTTAATCATTGTCACGACTGACTCTCGATCATACTTAGGACGTCTCTTATCTTGGGTCCTTATTTTCACCATTCTTGACCTTTGTTGGGTTCAATCTATACTTTCTCATGGTTTAACACGTGCCCCACTTGGCATCATTATAATTACGTCATATTTCCTTTATCAAAATTTCTATTCTTGGGAATTTTGAATATTACCTTTCTCCTTGTAAAACCTATAAGTTTATCCTTGAATCATTCCTCCTGTATTTCCTAGATACAGGGCATATCAAAATACCATTTACTAATACTAGAACCATTTTCTATGTACTTCTAAAAATTTCTCCACTGATTCTTAAAGGTTGTTATTACCTTAATCATTTCCAATTCATACTATCAAAACTCATACTATCCCTATTAAGGGTGAAATGCCAACCTTTATGCATTCTCCTAGGATTCATTTTAAGTTACCGATGTTCTATCCTTAATTCCACATTTAAAAGGTACATGCATCCTTCCATGGATAAATCAAGTCATATATCCCTGATAAGGGTGTCTTATTCAATCCTTCCCACCTCGATAGCATATGCCAAATTTCACAATAACATCTGTATTCAAAATGAGGTCAATCAATATGGCCTCCAAAAGATAACAACGGTCATCCGCTTTTCTTGCCTAATTTGGTAACGATAACAAGGATGTTCTGGAAGATATTGGTCGTGTTCAACGTGAACTTCTTCTTAATAATTCCGTATTTACTTTTGTTGTTTATCTCAACAGTCATCTCAATATTGGGATATCTCTCATACCTGGCGTCTCCCTTCCTGGGTATCAAGCCACCGGTCTTACACTTCACATTCTTGAAGGTCACCTCCTTCATCCAATTTTCCTAATTTCCTACTTTCTTGTCTCCTCAGTCTATCCGCATCTTATTATTTATCCTTCGAACTATCTCAAGGTTTCCTCGAATTCTCCCAACTTAAAGGGGGTACAATATGTACATCTCTTATGCCTTTAACCATCAACTTTAGCTCATAGTGAATCATCCTCATCTTGACGATCATATACTTTTCTATTTCTATTACTATGATTCTTTAGGGTTTCCTCATACCCAACTCCCTTATCATTCCTCAAACTCTATTGCCTTTATATTCCTTTCCACTTCAGTGTCTTTTTTATTTTCCTTTCTCTTACAATCATTTCATGAACCCACTAATTATTTACTTCAAACATCACGTCGTTCTGGGATTCTTGTCCTCCGAATGAATCTTTACAACTTTTACAATCTTAGATTCATAATTCATCATATCCGTCCGCCTTTGTTCTGGCTTTTAAAGCTTTTACACTATCTCCCTAACCTTGGGATTTACTTTCTCGAAAATAATTGACTGAACTTTAATCAGTTTATCATAACCTCTTGCTCCGTGTCTTTCTTGGTCTTTCACCAGTGGGTGGTCTCTCTCTTAGGAGGGTAAGTGACAGAAACAATCATTTAGAATCTCAAATGATTCCTGTATTTCTTCTAGCCAGGCTCTCGCCTCTACTGGGTTCGCTTGTTCCTGGGAACTTTGAGAGCTTAGCGACTTATAGGTCCTGAAAGAATTTCTCGCCGTATTGTTTCCTCAGGGTGGTGGTTGGGGATAATGGTCTAAGTTCTGTTTAGGCAGGTCCATGAATTGCCCAATAGGAGTACCATCCTGATTCTCCCTATCTTGTTCAACTTATGTTTTCTCAGTATGAAATGTTCCAACCTTCTCCCATAATTGGGGTCATCCTACATGTTTTAAATCCTCATTTTCCACTTCATTATATTCTGGGTTCCTTATATCTTAATTGCGACCTCCCTGATTATCACATTTAAGGTTTTCCCCTAATCTTATTCCTTGTGGGGGCATAATACTTCAAAAATTTTTGAGAATCTCTGGATATTTGTCTTACTTACTTTGCTTAAGTCTTTCCCTTGTTCAGTCCTTGCATGATTGCAAATTATGAATTCTCAAGTTCTATAAACTTCATGACACTCTCTTAAGTGTTAATAGTGCAATTAACAATATGATCTTATCACAAACAAACTGATCTGAACTGAAATTAACGAATATATACATAACCATTTGTTCGAGGGTACAACAACTGAACACATTAAAGAGAATTACATCATTTAATCTGATCGCTTCTATCCCAAAAGTACTACCATAGATAATCATCTAGTCATTAAAACTAATCATTCATAACTTAGGCTAATCCTTCAAAAGTGGTGCTACATGAAACCCTTGTCTGATCGCTCTGGCTCTACACACTACCATGGATCAAGAAATACGGGCACGCACGACATCCCTAACCTGCTCCATCACAGAGGTGATGAGGTCTAAGATAGTTGCAAGTAGAGCTGGATCAATCTGACCCTCAAGATGGCCTCTAGCTGTAACACGGGTGGTAGCCTCAATCCTTTCCATGTTATACGCTAATCCTGCCGGAAGTACTCCGCCCTCAATCCTCGGTGCAGTAAGTCGACCCAACAGATCACTCCTAACATTACGGGCCTCAGACAGGCCACCCAAAGTCATGTAATAATCGGCGATAAGAGAAGCCTGAGTGGTTGCATCTAGCAGTCCATGGGGTGCAGGTGGTGCAGGCCCAGGGGATCCAAATGGATAACCAAGCACGGTATCAGGTGACAATGGTGCAGGAGATAAAGGTGGCATTTCCTCAGTAGGTGCTGGGCTCTGTACAGGGGAGGGAACAGGAATTGGTGGAACCTCATTGATGTTTTCAGGAACCTCTGGAAGAGGGTCTGATACTGGTGTAATTGGTGTCGGGGAAGGCCCCACTCCCCCTGCCCTCATTAACCTTTGTGCCCTTGGTAACTCTTCATCCTCTAGTGCCACCCTCGCGGCCATTCTTGCTCTGGTAGTCGCCCTGACTACGGTCATCAATTCCTCAGCGGTCCTCTCTTCATTCTCGCCAGGATCCTCCACGCGATCCTCCTCAGCAACAATCCCTTCTGGGATAACATCCTCAACCGTAACATTCTCAATATGAATCTCATCCGGTCCCTCGTTAGGGTACTCTATCGGATTCACAATTTGATCTCCAACATGTAATAAAACATCCTCATGCTGATGCTCCTGAACCTCAGGGTTCGGTGCCCCGCTGCCCTATACGAGAACGAACTATGTTACTATCATAATATTTATTAGGATTCCCGTAAGGGTTTTAACTGTCAGTACTACGTTAGGTAGCCCGACTATGAACTTGGCAAGAGTTCTTATTATCTGAGTGAACTTATTATCTTAACGTCACATCATCTCTGAGGTTTATAAGGCTTAGCTCTGATACCATTTCTGTAACACCTCCAAATCCGGGGTGGGGGATCCGGGTTGTCACGAGTTCCATTTCCCTTAATTACGCCCAATCTTAATAAACAATCAACTACTCTGTACTGTGACCCCACAATAAACACACACACCACAAGTTATAGTCTCAGATATGAATATCCAAAAATAACATGAGTCATTTTATTCCAAAATTATATGCCATTACACCTTAAAAGGGTTTCTGAATAAATTTACATTTCTTTGCCATTATTACAATTGATAAAGATACATAAGTCTGGTACATCAAAAGTTGAAAGCCTAGCCTATTGGTAGTTCCTACCTCAGCTACAGCGACATCAACGCCTATAGGAAACTGCGGAATGTTTCCTATCCGCTCGCGAATTGGGAGCTTGGTCCTATTCATCTTGTCTATCTGATGTTGTGTGATAAAAGAAGAAAGCAAGGGTGAGCAACAAGCCCACCAAAATAATATGTATACTGATTAACAATATATGAGCATTCTCATAGTACTCATGAAAGTCTTGGTCAAAAGAAATGAACCAAGCTGATATCTTAACGCAACCAAGTCGCAAAATATTCAGTATATATATACATATACTTTTCACAATCTTTGAAATCCTCTGACATGTATAATATACACAGAGTTCCAGTTTATAACTGTATAAAAATATCGTTGCAAGGTGATCTCATATATCTAACCTTGTCTCAACGTTTTTCTGAAAATCTTTGACATGCACAAGATAATCATTTACTAGATATAAGTTTAAAAGATGAAGTTACAAGATACTCCAATATACTTATATCTTTTCCGAATACTACTTGAACTACCACCGTTCAATATATAAGTAGTTCATCCCATAGATTAAGCTACAAGATAAAACTCGTATAGAATCAATCTTTAAAATATCATCAAAATAAAATAAAGTTACGAGATACTTCATTTGATGCAAACATCATTTTGAAAGCTTGACCCTGCCAACACTCAACAATCGCCCAACCGTAGCCTTTCTATCGAAGTGCTCTGGGTAGTGTTGCAGAAATATCCAATTGGATGATGAACTCATTACGGGAGTTTGTCGCGCCAGGAAGACCACTTACGATGATCAGTCGTAGTAGTGTAACCCCACCATTTTCTACATGTAGAGGAGAACCTGTCGGATTTACTTGTCAACCGAACACTGGACTCCTAAGGAATGTACCGTATTAGCGGAACTTCCAGGCCATTTGGGCCAATATAATAAGGCTGGGCCGGCGCCACTCGACCACTTACGCCACTTCTAGTTCAGATGAAATCCATGACTCTGAAACGTAGAGCTCGTCCCCCCTTTCCCCAAGTAGAAACTTGTTGATACGGCTTCACTAAGAGGTCATATCTAGTTGGAAAGGAAAACTCACCAACATTTCCCAGGCGATGCCTGTTAATGGATTAACTTGTTCCAAGAATTTTACTTCCCGAGTGTTGGGTAAGTAATCAAAAACTCTTTTATCAAAACAGCAACCTTGTTGCGAATATAAACTACACCACAGAGCCGGATCCCTCAGGTTTTGAGCGAATATTTAAATCCCCTTTAAAAGGAAGATCTTAAATATAAATATGAGTTTTGGGATCCGCCCTAACCTTTAAAAATCATTTTGAAGACTCGAAAACACTTTAAAGAGTGTTTGGAGTAATGCTGATTTAATAAAATAAATCAGTCCCAATATATTAGAAAATATCTGAATATTATTATTTAAATAATATTCTCATAAAGAATAATCTTTATAAAAATAATTGAAGTAGAAGTTTTAAAACTTATACTTGCAATGAATATTAAATAACCAAAGATATACTTATACGAAAGTACTATCTTTATTTGAATAATCAAAAGTGAGTTTGATTATCGATACATTATTCCTTAATAAAATAAAGAATAATAATTAGTAATTAATCGGAGTCATAAGCCCTCGAATGAATATTCAAAATAATATTCATTAAATAAAATAAACGGAGTCATAAGCCCTCGAATGAATATTCAAAATAATATTCATTTAATATAATAAAGTTATCGAATAAATCTTATTTGATTCATAGTTTAAAAAACTATTCATATATATATATAAATATATATATATATATATTATACTCGGGAGCATCGACTCCCGGTTTTAGAAAAATGTTCTCCTTTGGGTCCCTTACACCAAAGGTATATGCAAATTACCGCTTGTCTCTAGCATAGGTATTATCAACTGAATCAACAGATATATGTATCAAGAATATGAAACAGGCATGCATATATACCATATCACATGCTACAATATATCGCAAGAATTTGCTAATTAACCATCATGCATCTATCGCAAGATAATGCATATACAAATGTATACATCACAACAATAGTATAACGGGTAGAAAACTTGCCTGAGTGCTCCCGGATAGACTTAAGCTTAGAGTGAGTCCGATAACCTATGAACAACAACATAAGTCGGAATTAAACCCCGGTCGCTTAAGAAACTAGACTTTAACCATTTAGAGTCCTAACGTTCGCTTTCGCGCTTAACGATTCACTTAAGTCGCTCGAGTACCCTCGGCTCCACCATTATTAATAAATTAATTATTAAGGATTTTAAGGCGATTCTTTCGCGAGTGCCTTACCAACTGCCTAATACTCTTTACATAATTGTTTCATATCCCAATTAGTAATTTAAAGGGCCTTAACCAAGGTTTCAAAGTAAGGCGAGGGGTAATGGTTCGGTCGCGAAACGCCGTTACTTAAAACGGTCGTTTCTCCTAAACCGTACATCGGATTCAAGCGTACCACATATCAAAACGAAGATCGTAACATGAACTATCTAAACATGGCAATGGTCAAAACCTAACAGTGAGTTCAAGGGTTCTGATTTTAAGAACAAAAACAGTCTAAAGTAAATCGGACATTACGACGGCTATGTTTACGCGATTTCCCAAATTTTTACCATTCCAAATCATATCAATCCAACTACCAATCAATAACAACTCAAGATACACATCAATGCTACTGATTTCAGTCATAATAAGCTCAAGGATCTCAATCCAATCATATATTATAACACCTCTAAATTCAACTAAACTACTTAACAATTAAGCTCGAATCATGCTTATCATTCAAATTACTACTCATCCATCCAAACCATCTCCAAACTTCAACGTTCAAACTTATTACTAAAGGGTGTGAAGATTTTTACCTTTCTAGGGAGCGTCAAAGAACCTTGATCTATCCTTATATAACCTTGATCTTGCAAATGAAATCAAGAAACACAAAGTTAAAATTTGAAAACACTATTCACCCTAATCTTTGGTGAATTAATTACTATGAATCCATTTGAATCAAGAGCTTAAAATCATACCCAAGCTAAGTTATGAAATGTAGAATCCATAAAACAGACCATGGAATTTATGCTTGAGTGGAGCTTGGACTTTGGATTTTTCTTCCTTGCTTTTTCCTTGAAAGGCGAGAGCAAAGATGAAGAATGGTGAAATAACTTTGTGTTTTGGTGAAATGATTTGTTGGTTGGTTGATTTTGATTTGTTTTGTTTTGTTTTATTACCTTTTACCATGGTAACTTTTGTGTGGTTCTAATTCAACCAACAACACACTTTGCTTGGTCATGCTTATGTCACCATGTGATGTCACCCTCCTACCTTTGTCCTCTTCTTATTGGTTTGATGACATCATCCCCACTAACCTCTTTGATTAGCTTCTAATTACTTGGCTAATGACCGCTGATCTGTTATACGGTTCGCTTAACTTTCGTTTTCGTTTATCGTTTGAGGGATCACACCCGGGATCTTATTACTTGGGTTTCCTTAACCTTTCTCAATACATTATATTCCTTTTATGATCCTCTCTTATAATCCTTGAATTTAAATCCTTTTTATCCTGTTACCTTATACTCAATTCTTTCCGTATCTGGTGGATTTTCGGGAAAAATCAAAGTGTTCAGATTTGAATTCTGACGATCTTTACATACACTTATATACCACATAGAGTACTAATAATATCCCAGAAGATCAATAAAAGAACCCCTACATAGTGTGGCATGAAAAGTTTTCTTATTCAGCATAATCAGCAAAACACTATTCAAAAGGGTTTCAAAAATTCCAAAAATTGGGGTTATTTCAATAAGGTGAAGTTGAGAAATATAAGGCGCGATCGGTGGTTAAAGGTTACAAACAAAAGTATAGTGTTGATTACAAAGAAGTTTTTGCTCCCGTGGCACACCTTGAAATAATTCGTTTGATACTTTCTTTGGTTGCGCAAAATATATGGCAAGTTCACCAAATGGATGTCAAATCCGTTTTTTGAATGGCGAATTACAAGAAGAGGTGTATATTGATCAACCACCGGGCTATGTGAAGAAGAATGAAGAAAATAAAGTCTATCGGTTGAAGGAGGCTCTGTACGGTTTAAAACAAGCCCCGCGTGCATGGTATAGTCGCATAGATGAGTATTTTATAGAGATGGGATTCGAAAGGTGTCCATTTGAGCATACACTTTACATCAAGGAGAACAAAGATAAAATTCTAATCATTGGCTTATATGTGGATGATTTGATTTTTACGGGAAATAATCATGATGATATTGAAGAATTCAAGAAGAATATGATGCAAGAATTTGAGATGGCCGATTTGGGATTACTTCACTACTTTCTTGGTATTGAGGTAAAGCAAGATGAAAAGTATGCAAGGGATTTGATGAAGAAATTTCGAATAGAAGAGGCGAAACAATGTAGTACTCCCGTTGAAGTTGGCTTGAAATTAAGTAAGGATGATGATTCTAAATTTGTTGATCCTACATTATATAGAGGTCTTGGTGGGAGTTTGATGTACTTGACCACCACTCGATCGGATATCACATATGGTGTTAGTTTGATTAGTAGATTCATGGAGCAACCAAAGAAGTCATATTGGGAGGCCGAAAAAAGAATCTTGAGGTATGTTCGTGGAACACTTAGAGATGGACTTTATTATTAAAAGGCAAATGACTCTAAGGTGCTTGGATATTGTGATAGTGGCTGGGCCGGAAGTGTTGATGATAGTAAAAGTACTTCGGGGAATATTTTCTTTGTTGGCTCTTGCGCAATCACATGGATGTCAAAAAAACAACAAGTTGTGGTTCTCTTAACAGCGGAGGCGAAATATATTTCTTTATCATTAGCTAGTTGTCAAGCATTATGGATCACATGGGTGTTGGAGGACCTCAAGCATGCCGCTAAGGAAAGTCCAATTATTTGTTGTGATAGCAAGTCAGCTATAGCACTCAAGGAAAATCCAGTATTCATGGGAAGAGCAAGCACATAAGAATCAAATATCATTTTATCCGAGACTTGGTGAAGAAAACAGAAGTTGTGATTCAACATTGCAAGTCACTAGACCAAATTGATGATATCTTTACGAAATCTTTGAGGCCCGACATTTTTAAGGAGTTGAAGAATAAACTCAGCATGAGAAAAAGTTTAGCTTAAGGGAGGATGTTGAAATAATTATAAGCTAAATTTTGATTATTATTTTAATAATATAGAATGTTCTTGGAATCACCTAGAATAGACCTTCGAGGTTCAAGACTTTTGAGTTCATGGTCTTTTGAGTTCATGACCTTTAGTTTTTCATGTACCTAGGGAGTTGCATATTAAATTATATTCTAGTAGGTTCTGTGGAGGACACTCTTTCAAGCTTTGTAATCATCAAGTTTTATATAATCATTTTGAGTGAAATACAGGTGTGAGTTTATATCTCTTTCGTGTGAGTTAGTTGTGTGAATTATTGAGAACAAGTTTTTTCAGATTAAAATCTGCAACTCTTTTATACTTAAGTTCCTGCAACCAAAACGCGGTAGTGATAAATCACATAAACACAAAGGATCACATAGACAGAAATGGTCTTGGATGCAAGTTTAGGTTCTATACTAGTTCTTGCCATCAGTTATAAATTCCACATATTGCTAAGGTAATACAAAGGTAATGAATGTGACATATGAGCTACTCCGTCAAGTAACTAAGGGTTCTCAAGGACCAATTTAGTTAGCGAGGGTGGTTCTGGATCCTTGTACAAAGGAGAACTTGCTCTAAACAACATTGGGATACCTGGGAGGAAGAAAACAGCTGTTGCAATTAAAGTATTCAACACTTCGAATAAAGCAGCTGTCAACTGCTTCATCAACGAGGGTGAAGCCCTGCAAAATATTGGCCACGGTAACATTGTTAAAATAATTGTACATTTTCAGGTACTGTGGAGAAGAACCATGAGTACTTCCGAAAAAGGGCATATATATATATATATATATTCAAAAAAGAATAGAGAGACATATATATATTTCACCTGGATCATTTCCTTGATGCAAAGGACGACGCTCAAGTTGTAATAAGATCCTACATATTTAACAATGTTGTGGAGTACACTTACCAGTTCTCCTGTCAATATTTGCAGAATCAGGATCCAGTAAAATGAAATTTTCAAAAATCAGGATCCAGTAAAAGGAAGTTTCTAATTAACAAAGAAATAAGCACTGACCATTTTCAAAAATCAGGATCCAGTAAAATGAAATTTGAGCTCACTGTTCAGCTTATAGGGATTCATATGCCTAGATTTCGATACAGTTTTTAATAAGAACGGTCATTGTAGTGAACCTGCATAAGTACCTGCAATGCACCCTTACTCCACCTATATTCATGTTGAAGGTTCTCCAGTTCGGTCATCAGACTGAGAACCTGCTGCATATCTACATGAGCTTTCTCAAGATCCTGCGTCATAACCTGAACTTTAGATACAAGTTCCTGCCTTGCCACAAACAATTCCTAAGCTTCTTTCTGCCCGTGCTTTCTGCAGCTCCACTTTACATATCAAATGGTAGCTTTATGCTAAAAATACAATTTTTTTAGCAATCAATCGATCATAAATATTTCCTATATGATATGTAACATGAAATATATATAAACATGAAATACAGCCTTCTAAAATATAATATTTTTTTTGCTAATTCTAAAATATAATCTTAATCAGTGCCCACCATTAGCTTTGAGAAATATGCCAATTCGTTCTTGCTCGGAAATTTCAAACCCCCAAAGAATGTTCATGGATAAAGGGGCAATTTTTATTACCTTGGGGCAAGCAGACATGGCTTGAAAGATTCCGCACCTGTGTAGAGTTGACAGAGGGAAATCAGCCCTCTGTCTGAGCGAATGCCATGCCGCACCGAACTCACCTGAAGCATGCAAATCGAGTCCAAAAAGGAAGATGAAATCAGAAGGCAGACGTTGGAAACAGCCCGATTTTAATCTGGGTAAATGGGGAGTTAAAGAAAACATGATTAGATTTGGTTAAGAAAAAACCCTGAATTAATTTGCTCAGGACTAAATGTGATGTTCTGGTATAATAGATATAGTAGATAGTAGATATGATAGATAGTAGATAATTGCAGCGGAATAAAAGGTGGTTCTGTTTTTCTTTTCCTAAGACAGATACACTACAAGCAATAGGTTGTAGTGATGCACCCCAAGTCCAAACCAACAACTAAACACAGTTTAACAGACCAAGTGCATGGGCTTAGCAATTTTAGTACACATTAGTTGTTGAATTGTGCTTATAGAGGTATTCAAGATTACTTATCTTTCCAATGTGAGATGTCACTCAACCTTGACATCCAAACCAACAAATAAACACAGTTTAACATATCAAGTGAGCTAGCAATTCTAGTACACAATAGTTTTTGAATTGTGATTATTTTGATACTACTAGCACTGCTATTGAACACCACATCTTCATGCTTTGTGTCATAATATCGTCTCACTTGTTTCATGATTTAGGAACTTGTATAAATTATCAGGTTGCAACCCCTTTTACATTGTTGTATTAATATCATCACAGTCGGTGTAACTAATGAAATTATACTAAAGTCCGACTCAAAGTGTGTTCATCGCCCAACACTAGAACGGTTTTGTAACTTTGTTACACACATTCATAACAAAGCTTGAAATTTTAAAGAATTTACAAGGCAAACAATATTTCAATACTTAGTGAGGAAAAAAATGTACACACACATTGTCTGTTCTTTGTCATACAACTATTCTCTACAACGCGTCATACATAGAGTTTAAAGATTTGGGAGCCTAGCATTACTCTTTTGTTTAGATGCGGGAGCCTTAATTATTGTATTCACTCAAAGATATAATCTCCCTTGGATTGAGCCAGAAGATCCTTTCAAGTAATACACAACATACAGTAACAGAAAACATGACATGGGGATTTAGAGCCAACTCTTTTTACACCATGTACATAGCTAACGACCTACAAATTCTGACAAAGTAGCAGTGGCATTCGAAATTGATTGTGGAGGAGTACTAGATGAGTCATCACGGATTCTATTTTCTGAATGGACAAAGGTAGGCTTGCTTAGCGGTCTTTGCTCGAGTGACCGGTCATCACTTAATAGCAAAACAACAACTTCTGACATTGTTGGCCTTAGAGAAGCTGGTGACTGGGTGCACATTAGCGCGATTTCTATCATCTTCTTGGCATCTTCTGTTGTAAAATCATTGGGGTCTAGTGTATCGTCAACCAACTTCAAATGCATATCACTCTCATGTAGCTTCCAGGCCTAATATAATATGGTACCAGTACAACTTTAATACACAGTTATAAAACAGCCTAGGTTAAAAGTATAACATGAACTGTAATTGGAAAATCTGTACTATGTGAGTATAAATTGTATTTCTCAATAACTGGGAAATCTTTTGAAGACCAATGCATAACGTTTACGAATTTAAAAGTTTTCATAAAAAAATGAAATCAGCCAAGTTTCTGAATCATTGTATTGCCAGTGAGTAGAGATATCTAAGAATTTCGTAAATTAGAAATTACATATGTAAATTTCAATGAACATAAAAACTTACATATTCGAGGAGGAAATCAGTGTCGGACTCAATATTTGTGTCACTGCAGCGACGGCCACTTACAATTTCAAGGACCACAACACCGAAGCTGTAGGTATCTACTTTCTCAGATAACTGCCCTTGAAGTGCATACTCTGGTGCTGTATAACCCCTGCAGCATTATAAAGCTCAGCATTAGATCCACCATCACCCAAATTTATAAGATTTTGAAACAATAAAACAAGTAATCACACGAAGTTCATCACTGGTTTTAATTTGACTTACAGAGTCCCAGCAAATTTTGTGTTGAGATGACTTTGATCCTCAGGTAAAAGCCTTGCCAACCCGAAATCAGCAATTTTAGGTTGTAGTTCATCATCTAGTAGAATGTTTCCGGGCTTAATATCTCGATGTATGATACGAACGTGGAACTGTTCATGTAGATAGGCAAGACCCCTAGCTGTTCCAAATATTATATCAAATCTTTGCTTCCAGTTGAGAGTGCCCCGTTTGCCACCTGT
Source organism: Apium graveolens (assembly GCF_009905375.1). Lineage (NCBI taxonomy): Eukaryota > Viridiplantae > Streptophyta > Magnoliopsida > Apiales > Apiaceae > Apium > Apium graveolens. Next base: position 96,266,959 of record NC_133647.1, on the reverse strand, counting down.
AAAAGATAAAGTTTAATGTATTTTAGACATTCACATGCTTTCTGCGAAACGGATTTGTGCAGTGTTTCACAAATATCCATCAGTAACATTGTTTTGCAAACTCACCATATAAGAATCTGTCAAGACTACCATTTTCCATGTATTCGTAGACAAGAAGTAGGTCTGGTCCTTTGCTGCTACATCCTAGCAGACGAATGAGATTTCGATGATGGACATTGCTAATAAGCCTGACTTCGCTCTCAAATGATGCCTTTGCCTTTGTAGTACTTAGAGCCAGTCTCTTGACTGCAACTATATTTCCACTCTTTACGATTCCCTGCTCGATATTATAACAAGGAAAATGTAACCTTGCGATTTCTGGCTTGGCAAAACAGAATCTTCAAAAACGAAATAGTTATTCTATATTACCTTGTATACATCTCCGGAACCTCCCTCTCCTAATTTATATTCTTCACTAAAATTTTTAGTTGCTGATTTCAGTTCCTTGTAATTGTAAGTAACTGGTCCCTGCAGCTCAGTTGACCCCAGTATATGGCCTGGTATGGAAGGATAACAAAAAATATTCGTTAGTCATTGTTTATACAAAATTGTCAATATAATTCGACGATTCTAATAAGATACTGAATTGATTTTTATACAGAAGACACTCTTGACATACATATGTCGAAAAGACTAATTCTACAGAACAAATCTAGTGATCTTTTGTACTAACGAAAAAATCACGCCAGTTAATTACCTCTTTCAGCTACCTTTTTATTATTTAATAAAAGATACCATACAACCAAAGCAAGTAGGAGCAACAGAAGGCCTACACCACCAGCAATACCCCCAATGATTGCTTTCTTATTGCTTGATCCTCCTGAGTATTAGAAATAAGAGTAATTTTAGAAATTTACATACCAACATGCGTCTTTAAGTGAAAAATGCGAAAAGAACTGCTAGAGGTTGACTTACCTGCATTCAAGTACTTCTTAAGATTTGTTGTCTGGTTGCTTGCAAAGAAAGGGGTGTTTGCATATCTCATAAAGCAACCAGCATCAATAGCTCTTGCCCCAGAACGAGGAGGACAGCTCTTGATGTTTTCAAAAGCAACATTCATGCAATTCTGGCATTCAAACTCACTCACTGTTTCAGCACATTGCGCCATAGCATATACCGTTGTGTTACTACCCAAAACTTGCTCTGTGGTTGCAGCATAATAACCTTGTATCTTAGGAGTCGCAATTAATAGATTGCTTAGTACTTCTCCAGCTGCTACATTAAAATTTGCTGCCGTGCTATTTCTTATAGTATCATTGTTACATCGTCCTGTATTGCCTAAAGCAGTAGCAGTACTGTAAAATCCATTGCTCTCGTACCTTCATCCAACAAAATATTTGACTATGCGTGAGAAAATCTGTGCCCTGGTAACTGATCAGTGCTTGATCAAGTTGAAAGAAAATGATAAGAGAAACATTGAATTTGTAGTGATTTTATTTATTAGATTGTGTAATAAAATCATTTTATGGAGTGCAGGACATAGTTTAAAATTTTGACAGAGTTAAACAAAGTCAAAAGAAATTGTACAAGTCCATGTTTTATTTCATTTTCTTAGTTAAAAAACCTTGTAAATAAGCAAATATTGATGTTAGGCATCACGAACATAATCAATTGAATGATGTTATAAAACAATAAGTGTACCTGAGGAAGCAGTCATCATAGATAACACGAGCACCGTTGGCCAATCTGCAGATACTGCGAATGTCAAGAGCAGCCTTATCAAAGCAAGAGGCGCAGTCTGCGGTGGAAAGATACTTTCTGCACTGAAACATAGTGTATACTGGATTGGTAGTCCTGGCCTGTTGTTGAGTGCCAAAGTATGTTTTATTTACTGTTATTTCTCGTCTGAGGTCGGCCAAGGTCGTGTTGAGATTTCTAAAAAATTCGAGTGTGTTGGTTGCATTGTATTGACTGCACCCTGAATTTAACGGAGGAGCATTTGGTTGCTGAGACACAACCGATTGAATCACCAGTGCCAGTGCCACCACTGCCACAATCATTCTCCACCAACCCTTCATCGTGTCTGAACATTAAGTTAACATCGCACATTATCAGTACACAATAACTAAAACATACACAGAAAATCAAACCAAAAAAAAATGTAATCGTATCGAGCCTCTGGATGATCAAGTTACATCTGTACATACAGCAGTAACTCGATTATCTTTAAACGTACAGCTAATTAGTACGTCAATCAACAGAATCCAGTTACGTACTAATTAGCTGTATGTTCGTGAAAAGCCTCAAAGGAGTTAACTATATTAGTACCTGTTTGAAGATGGACAGTAACCAATATGAAAGTACAAACTTAGTTGCAAATATGGACTGGCAAGTATGAATTATATATAGGCATTACAACGACCATAAAGGTAGTGGTAGACCAAGATATAATTCTCCAAATTACTATAATCCATGAGTATTTGGCCTAATTCCAAGTTGGGGGACACTAATATTAAATTTTCTAAATTTCACTTTCAAATGACCAGGTCCTCAAGCTAATACGTCACTTAATTTTAATAATGGCTTGGCTACTCAATATCTGATTTACCAAAAACGCATATTTTAGAAAGGTACTCCAAGTTCTTCGCCCGTTACTTATAATATTTGTGTATCACCCTATTATATCTAATATGTAAAAAATAAAACAAAGGCCTGTTAGATAGAAATTTAGATAACCAAAAATAAGCATGTATAATATTCCAAGTCATCTCGGCCCTATATTAACTCTAATGTAGCCTAAATTTTATTCTAAATTTTATTATTTGTATTTTTTATAACATATTTAAGATTTAAATATATAATATTATAATATGAAAATGATGTATATATCTTCATAATTATTAGGTATATGTATAGATTTATAGATGTACTGCTTGTATTTTTATTTATAAAAAAAATGTTATGTAATATTAAGTGTGATAAAGTTATTTTATTGTTAACTAAATTTATAAAAATTCTAATATATTAATATATGTTTTAGTCATATATTTTATTTTATATGTAAGTAATGTTCATAATAATTTCTCATTTTTATTTTATAATGTTTACTTTAAAATATTGATATAAATATAAAAATGTTATAATATTATAATAAATATCTTTTTATCAAATATATTATTTTATTTCCACGAATAAAAAACATAATTAATTAAACTCCTTTTCAAAAAAGGAAATAATAAAACTTTTTTATTTCTATATTTAAAATTAATAAAAAGAGTAATATTATGAATATAGCTAATGATTATAGTTAATGCCATTGTATTGTAGCAAAAAATGCTTATAGGTTCAGTAAAATTTTAGCTAACCATGTTTTAGCTATGTTTTAGCTAACAGTTTTAGATGTTACCCTTGGAGATGCTCTAATATAGGCAATTAGTCAAGACTTGGTCATTTCCATGTAATGAGTATTAGAGCCGTAAACGAACCGAGTTGTTCGTTAAGCTAGTCTGGTTCGTTCGAGTTCGAGCTTGATAAGCTCGTCCGATAAGCTTATCGAACTCGAGTTCGAACAACATTTCTTGTCCGATAATTTTAACGAACTGAACCGAACTTTTAAGGTGTTCGACTCGAGTTCGGTTCGTGTTTGGTTAAAGTTCGGTTCGTTCGTTAAGCTCGAGTTCGGTTCGAAAAAAATAGTATATTTATAATATTATATGTATAAATAATATATGTATTATTAATAGTATATATTAAATATATTTTATAAATATTTCAATTAAATATTTTATCTATAAAAAAATATATAATTAATAGTTTGATATAATTTTTTTACTTAAAATAATATTTAAAATTATTTTTTTTAAAAAAATACAAATGATGTTCGCGAACAGTTCATGTTCGTTCTTGTTCGGTTCGGTTCGATGTTCGCGAACAGTTCGTGTTCGGTTCGAATATTACTGAACTCGAGTTCGAACAAGAAATTTTGTGCGATAAGTTTATCGAACAGTGTTCGGTTCGTTAAGATTTTGTTCGAGTTCGTTAAAAGTTCGTCCGAGTTCGGTTCGTTTACAGCTCTAGTTGTAATGATATTATATGTTATCCTTGTAAAAGACCTCATATATAATGTGCAACTTAGAGTTGATGATACATGCGACTATATGCAATATTTAAAAGGTGCAATATAGAGTTTATGATCAGGTCTGTAGAGGTTGCTCTTTAATATTTATAAACAAATCATGTATTCTAAAAGCTATTAGGGTTTATCATTTAAAATCCAATTATTACGTTATTTACGAAAAAATATTGCTATAAATCTTTTAAAAAAAGTTAAAATAATTCTCAAATAACACATAGGACCATTTTATTAGGGGGCCTATTATTGAGATAGTTAATTTTTCCTGTTGAAAGTATTTTATATCCCGTAATTGAATTTTCTTGACCGTTTGTGGGTTTGTTTGCTTCTTTTTATAAGAGCTTGATTGTGTTTGTTTATCTAGAATTTGGTTGTGGTTTTATATCTGTTATGGATAAAAAAACTAGGTAGTATTTATTACTAGGGTCGGTGAAAGGAATATGTCCTAAGTCCAATCATGAATTAGGATTTAGGAATAACTTCCTGTGTAATCTGTTTTGATTTCATTGATATTAATAAAAGACTTGTTTTGTTTTTATTACGGGCTCTATCTATTTAAGTGTTTAAATAAGATATACCATAGTTTAGAGTAAAGCTTTTTATGGATTATGATGAGATCATAATAGTGAGACCTAAAAGATGATAACTTTAAACTTAAATATTTCCTGGTCGTAGGATTACTAACTGGTAATTAATAATCCGCAGAGATCGGTAAATACTATGCTTTCTTCATTATGAAGGATGTCTGTTCTCATAGACATTTGTGTGGTGACACTATAGCTAGTATGTAGGTGCTTATTATAGAATAAGTTCACTGAACATGACTCGCACAGCTGAACAACTGATGGAGTTCACTCACTTGTCAACAGTTGTTCATATAGTGATAGTTGTACAAGTATCCTTAGACTTGAGGTCATCATAGTCATCTTGTGTACACTGAACTATGCTTTGGTTTAGTTCTTAGTCTCCAGGGATAATTATTAGGGCTCTACTGGGTATAGGAATTTGTACATGAAGATAGTGTATGATCAATAAAGGATCTACCCCTTCCAGTGAAGGAAGCGAATGTTCAAGGCTGATCCACTTATGCTAGTTCAGGAATCTCTGGCCAGAGTGAATGAAATTAGAAAGGAGTTTCTAATTTGCATAGAACTACGCATAGTAAATGGTAAGCAAGTGATTAAATTAGATAGGCTTGACACGAGATTCATGCCTTGTATTTAATCGGGACATTGTAGGGTAGAAGGAGTTTATTGTACGGTAACTATTCACTGAATAGGTTCTTGGTATTCTAAGCAGTGAATTCATATTATCTGGATAGTCGCGATATGCTGAGAAGTATCCCTCACGATGTAGAATAAATGTGATTAATTAATTAATCATATTTAATAAATTAGAGAATTTATATAAATAATGATAAAATAGTTTTATTATTATTTATTTCTACTACCGGCTTAATATTGAACCTACAGGGTCACACAATAAAAAGAGTATGATTTTATGGTGGAGGAATTAATTAATAATGGCTAATAATTATTTATTTGTGAAATAAATAATTAATTGGCAAATTTAATAATTGATTAAATGAGATTTAATTGATTATAAATTAATTAAGAAAAGTTCTTAATATTATTAATTAAGGATTTAATTTTTGGAAATTAAATCAAGAGAGAGAATTATTTCTAAAGTGTTTAGAAAAAGGATTAATAATTAAAAGGTGTTTTAATTATTAATGAGAATAATAAATGGGATAATAATAATAATATTTAAGGGAAAATTTTAGCTAAAAATTTTGCCTATAAATATACTATTATAGACCCTATTTTTATGCGAACCCCAAAACCCAAAAAGTTTGGAAAACCCAATTCTCTCCACCTCCTTCCTCCTCCTTAACATCGTTTTCTTGGTGGATACCGGTGGAGTGCTTCACACTTGAGGAGCAACTGCTAAGGATCTCTGATCGTTGTCTCCGAATTATTTTAAAGGTTAGATTTGATCCCTATGTTTTTACCACGATTTATATGCTTTTATTTGGATTTTGTATGTGTAAAAGTGTTTTACCATGCCCCCGCTGCGATTAAAATCCAACATTGGTATCATAGCATAGGTTGTATGCATATAGATCTGTGGTAAAAATTTCAAAATTTTATGTACTTGTATGAATTAATTATGATTTTTACAAGTTAAATCATGGATTAATTTTGTCTGATGAGAAATCGTTTCTCAGAATAATTTTGAATGTTGATCTGGGTTCTACAAGTGTTGTAGATCGTCTGGGTATTTTTTTTCATAATTTTATGATGTATAGATTTTTTATTATGAATTTTTGAAGTTCTTGTAATTAAATTCGTAATTAAATAAGTATATATATATATGTATATTAAGTTGTATATATATATATATATCTGCAATATATCTGTTTGTACTGCTGTTTGTCTGCTGTTATTATCTGTGATGCACGGAAGAAGACAGAGAAGGACGGCTGCGCGGCGATCGAGAACAGTTGTCGGCTGCTGCAAAATAAAAAAAAAAAGAGGGTGTCGCGCATTCCGGGAATGCGTTACACCCTGTGGCGCATTCACGGAATGCGTTACACCTTTTAATTGGTTAAAAGGGTTGTAACGCATCACCGGAATGCGTTACAGGGCTTGTAACGCGTTCCTGTAATGCGTTGCAACCCGACTGTCCACATTAAAATTGATTTTCTGGGAGTTTCGTAACTCCGTTTTAGGCGTGCAATATACCGTTGGATTCATTTTTCCGAGACGGATCTAATGGAGTGATCAATTTTAGTTTATATAAAATTTTTGAACTGTTTATATTTTCGAAAGTGTTTTAAAGCTGTTTTTAACTATTTTTAATTGCTTTTAAATGCTTCATGTGATACATAGAGATGTATAATGCTTAGACTAATATGCTAGATGATATAACATGCCTACCTTGATGTTTATTCATGTTTACATATGTGATATATGCTTAGTTTATCATGCGATGATAGATTTAGGTGAACTTAAATGAACATAAGGCGTTTTGTTAGACAACCTAGTATAGTGAAATTGTTTCATAACCTTAACAACAATATTATGAATACAATCATGAGATTCTTGTGTTTATGAAACACGTAATTGAATATGAATTTTCGATATGAGAGAAAGGATGATTCTGTCAACAACAGATTTCTATCTGTAAGAAAGGGTTATTAAGTGACGCCTCTTGACAATGCTCCACCCGATCTGGGAATCATCTGATTATTGAATATTGATTTGAAATATTTAATTTAAAAGGAAGAATTTCTTTATAATATGATTATGATTGTAACGTAATATAATCCCTCTAAAATTAAATAATATCAAGTAGTAATTGGCCAATGATACAACGGGCTTGTGTCGGTCATAGCCTTCCAACATGATAGAAAAGTAGTTCTTATTTTTAAATCATTGTCGTTTTGTGCCACAGCCGAGGGCTTTGATTTCGAAGTAAGAAATACTTGTCTATTACATAGAGATGTGTACATTGAATAAGAACCTAAAGGTCGTTACGTGCCACAGCCGTGGACCTTTGGGGACTGATTCAATTGTACGGAATGTTGGGTTAGACTTGACTTAGAATATTGAGTTTGTCGTGCCACAGTCGTGACTCAATTATTCAAGAGGCTAAAGTTTGATTAGGGAATAACATTAGATGTAATTGACAAGAGTTGTCTGCATATTGAACATTACATGGCGTTTCGTGCCACAGCCGGGGTTGTGTAATGGAATGTAGGATCCCTATTCCCACTAGCATTATGAATGCTTAATTTTTCACGTAGGGGGTTGAATAAATTAGATAAAGTAGTGGGAGCCACTTATGAATAAAGACCCGATTCATATAGTAGTTTAAAATGAAATTGAATATTTGCTAAATGTTGTTATGTGTTTATCATTTACAGATTTACAATATACATTATGTCTTCTGCACTATCACTCAGGAGCATACTGGATGCTCACAAGTTGACTCGTCCTAATTATGCTGACTGGCTTCGAAACTTGAGAATTGTTCTCAGGATTGAGAAGCTGGAATACGTGATTGACTCACCTAAGCCTACTGAACCTGCTAGTGATGCACATAATGATGAACATGTTGTGTATCGTAAGTGGATAGATGATGCAAATGACCATGTACTTAAGATGATCAATTTGATTGAACGTCTTGGACAACTTGGTTTTTCCATGGATGGGGAGCTGAGCCAAGACTTGGTCTTGCAATCGCTTCCGAGTTCGTTCTCGCAGTTTGTTGTGAACTTTCACATGAATAAGTTGGATGTCAGCCTGCCTGAACTCCACAACATGTTGAAGACTGCGGAATCGAATTTTCCCCCTAAGAAGAGTTCTGTTCTACTAATTGGTGAAGGTTCCAATCCTAAGAAAAGGAAGAGGAACCCTTCCAAGAAGAAGAAAGTAGGTGAGAAAACGCCGGTTCCACGAAAAGCTGAAGACCCCAAGAGCAAAGTTGTTTGCTTTCACTGTAACAAGGTGGGGCACTGGAAGAGGAACTGCAAGGTTTACCTTGCAAAATTGAAGACGAAGAAGGGTAGTGAGACTACCGCTTCTGATTCAGGTATGTTCATGATAGAAGTGAATATGTCATTAAATCAAATTTCTACTTGGGTATTAGATACCGCCTGTGGTTCTCATATCTGCAATTTGTTGCAGGGACCAAGGAGAAGTAGGACTCTTGAAGAAGAGAAGGTGATTCTACTGATGGGAAATGGAGCAAGAGTTGCTGCTGAAGATGTAGAATCATTTCATTTACATATGCCTACGGGCAAGACTATTGTTTTAAATAATTGTTATTTTGTTCCCTCGATTGTGAGGAATATTATTCCCATGTTAGACTTGGCTGGATTTTCATTTATTATTGAGAATAATGAATGTTCTATTCTTAGAGATAATATTCTTTATGGACGTGGTACTTTAAATAATGGTCTGTATAAATGTGACATAATTTACTTCAGATTGAACAAACTAATAAAAGAAAAGGGATGATGAAAATCTCACTTCATAGTGGCACTGCAGTCTCCATTTAGTAGACATGGAGAGAGGACTGCAAATTTACTAGGAATGGTACACACAGATGTATGTGGACCAATGTCTAAGCAAGCCATGGGTGGATTTTCATACTTCATTACTTTCATAGATGATAGATCTAGATTCGGATATGTGTTTGATGAAACACAAGTCTGAAGCCTTTGAAAAGTTCAAAGAGTATAAGTTTGAAGTGGAGAAACAAACCAAACATAGTATTATAATTCTTCGATTAGATCGAGGTGGTGAATACTTTAATGGAGTGTTTCTAGATTATCTCAAAGTAAATGGTATAGTCTCCCAGTGGACTCCTCCAGATTGGTATCTGAAAGGAGAAATCGAACTTTGTTAGACATAGTTCGGTCCATGATGAGCTATGCAAATCTTCCAGTATTCCTATGGGGTTATGCATTGGAAACCTCAGCATATTTACTGAATAAGGTGCCTTCCAAATCTGTTCCTCAAACTCCGTATGAGATATGGAAAGAAAGGAAACCGAGTCTTAAACACGTTATAATTTGGGGATGTCCAGCTTATGTCAAGAAAGTTGACCCATATAAGCTGGAATATCGATTCGTAAAATGTAGTTTTGTGGGATATCCTAAAGAGATTTTAGGGTATTACTTTTACACCAATCATCGGGTGTTTGTCTCCAGACATGCTACCTTCTTGGAAAAGGAGTTTATCCTTGAAGGAAACAGTGGGAGCAAAATTGAACTTGATGAAGTTCAAGAAGCACAAACTACTACGGATCAAGTGGAAACACCTGTTCTGACTGAACAACCTTTTGTGGAACAGCCCATTCATAGATCAGGGAGAGTGTCTCGCCAACCTGAGAGGTAATATGGCCTTGTCATTGAGAATGACAATGAGTTGTCGATCATTGATGATGACGACCCTGTGACCTATAATGAGGCTATGAGTAGTGTTGACTCAGAGAAATGGCATAGTGCCATGAAATCCGGAATGGATAGGTATATGGTATACGAAAGAATGATTAGAGCAGATGGCCATGTGGAGACCTATAAGGCCAGGCTTGTGGCAAAATGATTCAAATAAAGGCAATGGATTGACTTTGATGAAACCTTTTACCTGTAGCCCTGTTAAAATCAGTTCGGATTTTGCTTGCGATTGCTGCTTACTACGACTATGAGATCTGGCATATAGCCAGATGGTTTTCTTTCCGAGGGAAATGAAAACCTAGTGTGTAAGCTGCTGCGAACCATATGTGGTTTAAAGCAAGCTTCTCGAAAGATGGAACATTCATTTTAATGAGACAATCAAAGAATTTGATTTTATCAAAAACGTAGATGAATCATGCGTCTACAAAAGGGTTAGTGGGAGCGCGGTAACATTTCTTGTATTGTATTGAAATAGAGTTGACACACATAACAACATAGCAGACCCACTCACAAAGCTACTTTATGAAAGTCACTTTGATCGTCATAAAGACAAGATGGGTATTAGATACCAGAGTGATTGGCTTTAGTACAAGTGGGAGATTGAAAGGAATATGTCCTAAGTCCAATCATGAATTAGGATTTAGGAATAACTTCCTGTGTAATCTGTTTTGATTTCATTGATATTAATAAAAGACTTGTTTTGTTTTTATTACGGGCTCTATCTATTTAAGTGTTTAAATAAGATATATCATAGTTTAGAGTAAAGCTTTTTATGGATTATGATGAGATCATAATAGTGAGACCTAATAGATGATAACTCTAAATTTAAATAGTTCCTGGTCGTAGGATTACTAACTGGTAATTAATAATCCGCAGAGATCGGTACATACTATGTTTGCTTCATTATGAAGGATGTCTGTTCTCATAGACATTTGTGTGGTGACACTATAGCTAGTATGTAGGTGCTTATTATAGAATAAGTTCACTGAACATGACTCGCACAGCTGAACAACTGATGGAATTTACTCACGTGTCAGCTGTTATTCACATAGTGATAGTTGTACAAGTATTCTTAGACTTGAGGTCATCATAGTCATCTTGTGTACACTGAACTATGCTTTGGTTTAGTTCTTAGTCTTCAGGGACAATTATTAGGGCTCTACTGGGTATAGGAATTTGTACATGAAGATAGTGTATGATCAATAAAGGATCTACCCCTTCCAGTGAAGGAAGCGAATGTTCAAGGCTGATCCACTTATGCTAGTTCAGGAATCTCTGGCCAGAGTGAATGAAATTAGAAAGGAGTTTCTAATTTACATAGAACTACGCATAGTAAATGGTAAGCAAGTGATTAAATTAGATAGGCTTGACACGAGATCCATGCCTTGTATTTAATCGGGACATTGTAGGGTAGAAGGAGTTTATTGTACGGTAACTATTCACTGAATAGGTTTTTGGTATTCTAAGCAGTGAATTCATATTATCCGGATAGTCGCGATATGCTGAGAAGTATCCCTCACGATGTAGAATAAATGTGATTAATTAATTAATCATATTTAATAAATTAGAGAATTTATATAAATAATGATAAAATAGTTTTATTATTATTTATTTCTACTACCGGCTTAATATTGAACCTACAGGGTCACACCATAAAAAGAGAATGATTTTATGGTGGAGGAATTAATTAATAATGGCTAATAATTATTTATTTATGAAATAAATAATTAATTAGCAAATTTAATAATTGATTAAATGAGATTTAATTGATTATAAATTAATTAAGAAAAGTTCTTAATATTATTACTTAAGGATTTAATTTTTGGAAATTAAATCAAGAGAGAGAATTATTTCTAAAGTGTTTAGAAAAAGGATTAATATTTAAAAGGTGTTTTAATTATTAATGAGAATAATAAATGGGATAATAATAATAATATTTATGGGAAAATTTCAGCTGAAAATTTTGCCTATAAATATACTATTATAGACCCTATTTTTATGCGAACCCCAAAACCCAAAAAGTTTGGAAAACCCAATTATCTCCACCTCCTTCCTCCTCCTTAACATCGTTTTCTTGGTGGATACCGGTGGAGTGCTTCACACTTGAGGAGCAACTGCTAAGGATCTCTGATCGTTGTCTCCGAAATATTTCAAAGGTTAGATTCGATCCCTATGTTTTTACCACGATTTATATGCTTTTATTTGGATTTTGTATGTGTAAAAGTGTTTTACCATTCCCCCGCTGCGATTAAAATCCAACAGTCGGGAGCTCAAGACGTTTAATGGCTGCTCTCGTGTTTCGTAGCTTAACTCTGCCTTTACGAGATGCCTACGTATCTCTATGAATTAGAGAATCAAGCCAAAAAATATAGTTCTGAGAGGAGGGGTGAGACCCTTTATATAGGTGTTGGTAGTCCTTGAACAAGTCTCAAATTTTGGATAGACTTTGAAGTCCTAGAATGAAGGAATCAGACTCCTTGTTGGTTTAGGTGCCCTCTAGGCTATCTTCCATAGAGTTATATTACTGATTGGACTCATTTAATGAGCTGTTAATCCTCCCTATTTATCAATTATGAAATTAATAAATATTCAGGGCTATTGGGCCTTCTTTGTTCCATCAGGCCTGATCTATGTGTTAACCTTCTTGGTCTGAATGTCATATGGCCTTCTTTAATGGGCCTTGGAGTCTTAGATGTAATTAATGCAACATTAATGACTTGATTAAATTTTATTTTATCCCCTATCATTTGCCCCCCAACTTCTTGGAAATCGTAAAAGATTTCGCAGAAGTTAAGTTCATTTGTTCCCTTACAGGGTATCGTTTTTGCGTAAAGTGTGGAGCGACATACACATTTATAACGATTTGCCTTGTACATGGCTTCAAGGTTGTTTTAGAACCTCCATATTACTTTTCTTGCACTATTCCGTCTTTTTAGGAATTTTCTGGCATTTTTCACGAATTTTCCCTTAATTTTTGAGATTTTTCCCTAATTTACAGGAATTTTCCCTGAAATTCTGAAATTTTTCTCTAATTTATAGAAATTTTCCCTTAATTTCTGGGATTTCCCCTATTTTTCAGGAATATTCTCACACTCACAGGTATTGTTTCTTTAGTTTTTCAAGAATATTTTTATCAAAAATAATTTTTGAAAATTATTTTCTAATTTTCATAAATTTTTGGGATTTTTAGCAATTTTTCTGATTTTAGCCCATTTTAATTAAAAAAAATCAGAAAATGGGTTTTTATGGTGCCATACATCCCTGGCGTGGGTCACCCCCGCCTAGGAGACATGTTACTAACAACGCCCAGGAACATTGTCTCATAAGCGCTGTTGTCTTCCTCTCGTACTTCCTAGGCGTGGGTCACCTCCGCCTAGGAGACAACTTGTGTACCACGCCTAGGAATTGTGTCTCCTAGATGTGGTTGGGTTTCATCCCTCCATAAATCCTAGGCGTGGTTGGCTTTCATGCCTTAATCAATCCTAGGGGTGGTTCACACCCACCTAGGAAGCAACCTTTGAACCACGCCTAGGAATTATGTCTCCTAGGCGTGGTTTGCACCTTTCTTTCTTCAATATATCTTTGGCGTGGGTAACCCCCGCCTAGGAGACATGGTTCTAACCACGCCTAGGAATGATATCTCCTAGACGTGGTTTGACCTCCTTTATCCTTCAATATATCCTAGACGTGGGTAACCCCCGCCTAGGAGATATGGTTTTAATCACGCCTAGGAATGATGTCTCCTAGACGTGGTTTGACCTCCATTATTTTTCTTGTGGTTTTTTTCACAAAATTCAGGTTTTTTGACAAAGAACATTCCAGATCCTTCCCGTATTTGGTAGGATACTCTAATATTCATATTTTATGGGCTTCCCGCCCTGATAGGCCCATTTCCTTTGGCCTAATAACGGTTGAGATTTCTTATGGAGGGCTATAAAAAGAATGGAGTGTGAGTTCATTTTTCACACTTCACTTTCACAAAAATTTCTCTCTTGACTTCTTTCTCTTTACAATATTTTCTCTCCTTCTTTGCCACCACAAGACGATTTCCGGCCTCTTTTGCCGCTGTAGCTCTCGCCGTCTTCTGGGTTTTCTTTGAAGATTCTGTTTGAATCTGCATCTCCTTCATCTGCCTTCAAGGATTTTTCTGGGTTTTTCAAGCTTTTTTCAAGAATTCCATGGCGGATTCTGACTCCTCCCACTCTCATGTTCCTTAGGCTGCTCCCCGTCTTTCTAGGGCCAACCGAGGTAAAAAATCTCTAGTTCATTCTTCAGTTATTTCTCTTAGGGATCTTTTAACCGAGTTTGGCGAAGCCTTCCCTAACATGCTTCATTTAGATGCTTATAACTACCCCTCTAAATATGATTCCGGAAAAGTAGGTACTATAGCTCGTTTATTTGGTATTTCTGCCCTTTATAGGGCCGAGGCTCCCGGCCCAAATGATAAGGCCTGTTACCCAAAACCCGGGGCTATTCGTATATATAAAGAAATCTTTTATGACGGTTTTCGACTTCCTCGTCACTCCTTCGTTTTCCGCCTTTTAGCTGAGGCCCATGTATGTCCAATCCAACTCACGCCCAACTCTTGGCGCATCATTCATTGCTACATGGCTCAATCCCGTAAACACGATTTTAACCTCAACGTTTATGTTTTTCGTTACTTATTTAAATTTATAAATGCTTCTGAGGACCAAGAATGGGTCAAAATAGTTCATAGATCCTTGGCCCGTTCTTGCTTTGTTTCTGGCACCAACCCCGACTCGTATCCAATTTGGAAGAGCTAGTGGTTTTACGGGTATTTGGATGTCGAAGAGGGTTGAGACCATTTTTTTATGCCCAATTTCTCATAAAGTATAGGCGACTCTTTAAGAGACTTAAAATTGGGAATTAATGAAGATGCGGCCATTAAGGCTATCACAGTTGATAACTTACATCATTGCGCTCTTATCCTTTCAGAGGGAAATTTGTAAAATTTAGGTCTACGTGACCTGGGTCCCGAGGGTATTTCTTTCTACTTTTTACTTCGTTATTTAGTTCCATACTTTTGTCATTCTTTCTTATGTATCTGTATTTTTTTTGTGCAGCTAAGGCAGCTTTGGACGCGATTTTTAAAAAAAGGAAGGCCCGTGCTGCTAAGGGCTCTGCTGTTGAGACTCACCGCGACAAGCGGGTTAGGATTGGTGACGGCCCTTCGGTCACAATCCAAGAGACTGTCCCTGCCTTCATATCTAAAAGGCCCCTTAGCCTTGATGAGGATACATCCCCCTTTACCGTGACCTGGGGCCTGCAGAGGAGGGACACAGTTGTGGGGAGCTCTAAGATGGCCGCCATATGGTCTAAGAGCGTGGTGACGCCGCGAGACTGTGCTGAGATTTTGGAGTCTTCCGACGATCTCCAGATTGAGCGTCTCGGTTCTCAGGCAGTGGCCTCGATATGCTTCTTCCCTTTTTTAAACATTTATACTTTTTACTGTTCTATGCACACAACTTATCGTGTTTAAACATATTGTTTGCACATGAACACCTGCCTTCAGGCTGCCCTTTATAAAATGAAGGAGGTGAGGACCAACCCGACTATCGTCGAAAAGGATAGGGACATGTATCTCAAGGCCTCAGAGGCTAACTTCACTCACTTCCGTGAGGTGGAGAAGGAATTAGCTGAAGAAAAGGAGAAGGTTCGTAAGCTGGAACTGGATGCTCAGAGGGCTCGAGCTGAGGTAATAGCTGACTATAAGGCATCTCAGGACTTTCAGGAATTCCTGAATGCCGAGTATGACGCTAACTTTCCCGAGACCTTCGCCAGTTGCTGGGAGCAGATAGTGGAGGAGATTGGGAAGAAGATTTTGGAGGTGACCCTTGCAGCCTATCCAGTGCCTCCTGACCCTGTTCCTGGGTCAGGACCTCTTGTTGAGGATATTCCTCTTTCTCCCATTCTGACTACTTTTGTTGAGGCCACAGCTTCTCCTCCTCAGGATGCTACTTCAATGGGAGACGAGCTTGTTTGCCCTCCTACTACTACTGATAGGGGGATCGATGATGATGATTTGTTTAAGGATCTAGAGTAGTTTCCTTTTCTTATTGGCACATCGTGGCTTTTTATGTATTAACTTATTGTATGTTGAACTTATTATCCTTCGGGGTTTATTTATGCTATTTTCCTTGCTTTTTCATAGCCTTCCCTTTAAGTTTTTAGCACTTTCAAAGTGTTATACTTTTAAGGAGGATGGCTAACAACTCGAACTACTCAGTTCTAAGAGTCATGCATTGAATATTCGGAACGAGACTGAAAAATAGATGGATGTGATAGACTTGCAAATGTTGCTCATGGCATTCCCATATTAGAAGAATTCTTGAACTTTTCTTTCTTTTCTTATCAAGGAAATAATTTTCTAAGTAAACAAAGCATAATCATAACTTGGATATCCAAAGTTTGAACTAATTTCAACTTAAGAATATATAACCCGATTTTCCAAAACCTTATATGAAATGGGTCCAACCCTGATAATCACAAACTAGAATGTAAATCCTACTACAATTAAGATATAAAATCCTAAGCAAGCAAAGCTTCAAGGTGCTTTTGAACCTTGTTACCACTATAGTAAGTATTAGTTATAGGTAGTAAACTTTCAGGTTTTGAGCATGCTAAGTTCGAGGTACTTCTTCCCCATCCTTGGTCTCCAATTTGTAAGGCCCCCTTCCTTGAACGCTCTTAACCTTGTATGGCCCTTCCCAATTTAGGGCGAGTTTTCCTTTCGGACCTACTCCAGAAGCTTCTACCTTCCTTAGGACCAAACCCCCTTGCTTGAAAAACCTTTCCCTCACCCTCAGGTTGTAGTAAAAAGAGGTCTTTTTTTGATATTCTACGATCTTTGTATGAGTTGCATCTCATACCTCATCTATCAAGTCCAGGGATAATCTTTGCCCTTCTTCATTTTCCTCAACATTGTATGCTGGATTCTAGGAGACGAGTGGATATCTCAACAGGAACAACTGCTTCTGCCCCATACGTTAGCATGAATAGTGTTGCTCCCGTAGTAACTCTACAAGTAGTCCGATAAGCCCAAAGTATCGGGAGTATTTCATCTACCCAATTATTCCTAGATTTCTCGATCCTCTTTTTTAGCCCATCTGGAATTATACAATTTTCCACTTCCGCTTGCCCATTGACTTGTGGATGAACTACGGAGGTAAACTGCAACTCGATCTCATTCTCCTTGCAATACTTCCAGAACTCTTCATTGTTGAACTGTGTTTCATTATCAGTGACCAGGATACGGGGAATTCCATATCTGCACATGATATTTTCCCACAGGAATTGTGCAACCTGCTTAGTTTTGATCTTAGCTAAAGGTTTAGCTTCAATCCACTTAGTGAAATAATCTATAGCTACAATCGGGAACTTCCTTTGTGCAGTGGCCATGGGAAAAGGCCCAAGTATATCCATTCCCCACATAGCGAAAGGGATGGGAGAATTGATAGAAGTCAGCATCTCAGGAGGTTATCGAACGTTCACACTTCTTCACATTGTCTTTGGCATTGGCCATCATCTCTGACCAATAAAAGCCTAAACGGGTTATCTTTTGTGCCAGTGCTATGCCCCCCAAGTGTTGCCCACAAATACCTTCGTGTACTTTTTCAAGGGCCAAATGTGCATCATCAGGTCTGAGACATCTTAAGTAAGGAACCACATAAAATATGGCACCAAAGAGAAAGACTAGGGTTGAGACATCTAACAGCAATTCCGAAGACCAGACTAATGAGACCATGAACCAAATGTTCCATCTGATGCAACAACATATGGTAATAATGCAGCAACAGATGCAGCATCAACAACAGCAGATACAACAACAAATGTTACAAAAGCCACCTCGTCCTGAGCCTCAATTACCACGAATATTACCTGTTGTTACTTTTAAGCAGTTCCAGTCAGTTAAACCTCCAGAATTTGAAGGGTCTACTGATCCTATTAAAGCTACCACCTGGTTAAATGAAATAGAGAAAACGTTCGCACTAGTGAAGATAGGTGAGGACCAGAAGACTGATTTTGCTAGTTACCTGTTAAAAGGAGAGGCGAATTATTGGTGGGAATCTAAAAAGGCTTTGGAGGGTGAAGATGTTATTGCATGGGATAGGTTTAAAGAGTTGTTTTTAGAAAAGCATCTTCCTCGCTATGTGAAGAACCAAATGCAGATTAAGTTTCTAGAACTGAAGCAGGGAAATATGTCCGTGGCAGAGTATGAAGCCAAATTCACTGAGTTGGCTAGGTTTGTTCCAGAATAGGTTGACACTGAAGAGAAGCTAGTTCAAAGGTTTCAAGAAGGGTTACGACCATGGATTCGTGGCCAAGTTGCAGTTTTCGAATTGACGACGTATAACACTGTAGTTCAGAAAGCTCTGATTATAGAGGGGGAAAGTGAAAGATCTCAGCAAGACAAAGGACAGGGAAGTTTCCAAGATCGCTCCAGCAGAAAGCCGGGATTCCAAGCCCGAGAAAATTTGAATTTTAAAAGGATAGGACAAGGTCCACAGAAAGCAGGTAATCGTTTCCAAACCTCCAGTCAGCAGGGAATGGTCAGAGTTCCAGTGCCGTACTGCAAGACATGTAATCGCAAGTATACTGGTGTATGTATAAAAAGGGATGTAACGTGTTATCGATGTAAGCAGAAAGGGCATTATTCTAACGAATGTCCAACAGGTAGAACAACGGAAATGACTTGTTTCCAGTGTGAAAAGAAAGGACATATCGCCAGAAATTGCAAAAGACCAGCTATGGCAGCCAGTATTCCAAGAGTATTGGCATTATCTCCGCCGCCGCCTAATCAACCCAAAGCAAGAACTTTTAACATGACAATGAAAGAAGCAGTGCAGAGTCCAAATGTGATTGCAGGTACGCTTTTGGTGAATTCCGTAAGTTCAAAAGTATTAATTGACTTTGGAGCTACTCGTTCATTTATTTCTGAAGAATTCTTGATAAGTTACATTGTGGAATCCAATGGTTGGGCGAGACGTTAATTATAAAATTAGCGAATGACGACCAAGTTCCGGTAGATCGAGTATGTCCTGCGTGTGATATAGAAATAGTCGGACATCATTTTTTGGTAGATTTAATTCCTTTTAAGTTAGGAGAATTTGATGTCATTTTGGGAATGGATTGGTTAGCTTATCATAATGCTCAGATAGATTGCGCGAATAAGAAAGTCAAATTGCGAACTGCGGAAAATGCAACGGTAATATTCAAAGACGAAAAATAGCGGAAGAAATTTCTCACTATAATGCAGACTAAATGATTGCTTCGACAAGGATGTGAGGCGTACATAGCTTACGTGTTAGATACTGAAAAAGGAAGTCCTAGAATAAAAGACATTCCAGTGGTATGCGAGTTTCCAGACGTCTTTCCAGACAAGCTTCCAGGGTTACCTCCAGATCGAGAAATCGAGTTCACGATTAATCTAGCACCAGGCACGAAACCAGTTTCGAAAGCTCCATATCGAATGGCTCCAGTCGAAATGAAGGAATTGTCAACGCAACTGCAAGATCTTATAGACTGAGGCATCATACGACCTAGTGTATCCCCATAGGGTGCACCGGTGTTATTTGTAAAGAAGAAGAACGGCAGCATGCAATTGTGCATCGACTATCGGGAATTGAATAAACTCACTATTAAGAACAAGTATCCTTTACCGAGAATCGACGATTTGTTCGATCAGCTAAAGGGAGCAGCATGGTTTTCAAAGATAGATTTGCGATCAGGCTATCATCAATTGAAGATTAAAGTTGAAGATATTCCCAAGACTGCGTTTCGCACGAGATATGGACATTACGAGTTTTTGGTAATGACATTCGATTTGACAAATGCGCCAGCAGCATTCATGGATCTAATGAACAGAGTATTCAAGAGATACTTGGACAAATTCATGATTGTATTCATTGATGACATCTTGATTTACTCAAGGACAGAAGAAGAGCATGCGGAACACTTGAGGATAGCTTTGGAAATTCTAAGAAAAGAACAACTATACGTGAAATTTTCGAAATGTGAATTCTGGTTAAGAGAAGTACAATTTCTATGGCATATCATCAGTAGAAAAGGCATCCAAGTTGATCCAGCAAAAATTGAAGCTGTGTTAAACTGGGAAAGACCAAAGACGCCGACAGAAGTTTGAAGTTTCTTGGGATTGGCAGGATACTATCGAAGTTTTGTCAAAGATTTTACGAAGATAGCAACGCCGCTGACCAAGTTAACTCGAAAAAGTGAAAAGTTTGAATGGAATGATAAATGTGAAGAAAGTTTGCAAGAGCTGAAGAATCGGTTAGTAACTGTACTGGTACTTGTATTACCAGACGAATATGGAAATTTTATCATTTACAGCGACGCTTCGTATCGCGGGCTAGGATGTGTATTGATGCAACACGGTAACGTTATCGCATATGCTTCGAGACAACTTAAACCTCATGAACAGAAATATCCTACTCATGATCTGGAATTGGCAGCGATCGTATTTGCGTTGAAGCTTTGGAGACATTATCTTTACGGTGAAAAATGTGAAATCTACACAGATCATAAAAGTCTGAAGTATATCTTTACGCAAAAGGAACTGAACATGCGACAACGTCGATGGCTAGAATTGATAAAGGATTATGATGTCACGATCAGTTATCATCCAGGGAAAGTAAATGTTGTAGCAGATGCGCTGAGCAGAAAAGAAAGATTGAATCGGGTAACTTCATGTGAAGAATTAACCAAGGAATTCGACAAATTGGAAATCGAGATTCGTATTCCCAATGAATCTGCAGAAGCTATCTACACTATGATTTTCCAACCAGAGTTACTCGAGAAGATTCGCCGCTGTCAGGAAGAAGTGATGAGTCAAGATGACGGCCTGATGGGAGAAGAGATCAC
Organism: Apium graveolens; assembly: GCF_009905375.1. NCBI lineage: Eukaryota > Viridiplantae > Streptophyta > Magnoliopsida > Apiales > Apiaceae > Apium > Apium graveolens. The sequence goes on along the minus strand of NC_133647.1, from coordinate 96,245,984 downwards.
AACTCAGAGAGATAATGAAGGAATTTTACGTTTTGCGTCGAGAATCTGGATCCCTAATGTGGCAGAATTAAAAGAAGAACTAATGCGAGATGCGCACAGTTCAAAGTATTCCATTCATCCAGGAAGCACAAAAATGTATCGCGATCTGAAGGAAAACTTCTGGTGGCCGAACATGAAAAAGGAAATAACGGAATGGGTGAGTAAATGCTACACATGCCAACGAGTTAAAGCGGAACATCAACGTCCGAGCGGATTATTACAATCGTTAGAAATTCCAGAATGGAAATGGGAACATCTAGCGAAGGATTTTGTAGTAGGACTACCGAGGACTAGGGCAAATCATGATGCGATATGGGTAATCATTGACAGACTCACAAAGGTAGCACATTTTCTACCAATTAACGAAATATTTTCACTTGACAAGCTAGTGCACATATATCTGTTATGGATTAAAAACTAATATATATAATTGCTGTATTTAATACTAAGGAACGTGAGCTTTGAGGCTCGATTTGACTGCTCTTGTGTTTCGTGACTCAATCTGCCTTAATAAGATGCCTACGTACCTTGCTGATTGCCAAGGATCAAGTCAAAAAATGTAGTTCTGATTTATGGGGTGAGGCCCCTTATATAGATGTTGGGAGTCCTTGAATTGGACTTGGTGTAGGAGACTTGGTGGACAAGCCTCTGAATTAGGATAGACTTAGGAGTCCTAGGAAGTAGGAAGCTGATTCCTTATCCTTTTAGGTCCCCTTGAGGCTAATCTATAAGGATTTATATCCTTATCGGGACTCTTCTCAATAGCTGATTTTTCCCTTATTAATTAATTACGAAATTAATTAATAATCAGGGCTTTTGGGCCTTTTTTATTCCACCAGGCCTGATCTGGTCCATCAGGCTTAACCTTTCTGGTCTGAATATTATACATCTTATTATTGGGCCTAGCAGCCCATTAATTATAAAATCAGGACTTATTTATCCCTATCATTTGCCCCCCAACTTTTGGGAAACATTGATTAGGTTTCGCGGAAGTTAAATCTATTCGTTCCCTCATAGGGTTTCGTTTTGCGTAAAGTGTGGAGCGACCTACACATTTACAATGAATCTTCCTTTTATTCAGAAATTATCTTAATTTCCAGGAATTTTTCCCCAATTTTCTGGGATTTTCCCTAATTTTCTGGGATTTTTCCCTAATTTTCTGGGATTTATCCTTAATTTCTGGATTTTTCCCTAATTTTCTGGGATTTATCCTTAATTTCTGGATTTTTTCCCTAATTTCTGGGATTTTTCCCTAATTTTCTGGGATTTATCCTTAATTTCTGGATTTTTTTCCTAATTTCTGGGATTTTTCCCTAATTTTCTGGGATTTATCCTTAATTTCTGGATTTTCCCCTTAATTTCTGGGATTTATCCTTTAATTTTCTGGATTTTTCCTTATTTCTGAAAATATTAACACTTTTCAGAAAATATTTAAGGAATTTCCTTATTTTTCTGGATTTTTTTTTTATGCAATTTTCGACCAGGAATCCATTCGACCAGGATCCTGGTCGAATTAACCTTCTATCAGCCCTGGTCGAAGGATTTTCGAGCAAGAATATTCGAGCAGAGGTCCTGGTCGAATTTCGGCCAGGATTTTCACCCCCCCTTTTTTTTCCGAATAGGATTTTCTCCCCTTTCGGTCAGGATTCTTGTTTTCTGACCGAATTAACCCTCCTTCTAAGCCCTGATCGAAGCAATTTCGATCTCAAGAGTTTCGATCTGGATTTCTGTACACTTCCTGGTCGAATAGGTCCAAATCCTGATCGAAATAAACCTTTTCTTCAGCCCTGATCGACAGAATTTCAATCTCAACTCATTCGACTAGGAATGTAATGCAAGTCCTGATCGAATTGGGTCAGGATATCAACCTTTTATTCCTATTTTCCTGGGCCTTTATTTGGGTTTTGTTTTTGGGCTCTTATTCCCCAATTAATTAGGCCCTTTTCTGGGCTTACCTTTTATTGGGATGACCCCTGCCCTAAACCTGGGTTGGATTTGTTGGACTAATTTTTGGACCTATTTTTTCAACAGGGCTTTGGCTTCATGGGCCTGATTTAACCCCTTCTTCTTCTTTTTTTTTTAAAATATAGTGGGCCTTATCCTGGGCCTCCCACTTTTAATTATATAGGCCCTTTTCTGGGCTCGTTTCTTATTGACCATCTTTTCCACAGGCCTTTTAATTGGGCCCTAGTTCTGGGCTTTTCAATTTAATTTGGGCTGACATTTTGGGCTCAAACTCAGGCCCATTGCTTTTAGCCGGATTTTGGCTCAAATTTCTGACTTTCCAGAACTTCTATGGCTCTCTTTGGATTCTTCCAGAAATTTCCGTAAATATCTATTTAATTTAAATTTCGTTTCTGGATCCTTCCAGAACATTCTTTTCTTGGGCCCAAATGGGCTTTTCTAGGCCCAACTAGCCTTCTTTGTGACTATATAAGAGTGGGATGGGAGAGTGGAATCCTCACACCTTCTCATCTCATTTCTTCAATCATCCTAGAAATTTCTAAACTCCTCCTCTCTCAAATCCCCTCCTTTAGCCTTCCAAGTCTTTTCCAGTCTTTACTAAAATGGCTGACAAGAGTTCCGAGAGGGCGGCCAAGATAGCCTCGGCTTCAAAACGAGGTAAGGATATCGAGATCCGCTCTTCATATATGTCTTTAATTGATATGATTAACACTAGGGGGGATGAATATCCCTCCACTGCACATCTCGACTCTTTTAATCATTGTAATACTTGGCACAACATAGACTTCAATAAACTAAATGCTCGTTATAACGTCCTTCCTCCTCTTAGATTAGTTCCAGTCTCTGGTGGTGATCGTACTTGCCACTGGAGACCCGATACTCTTTTCATTTACACAGATGCCCTTAATGCTGGGCTTAGGTTTCCTTTTCACCCCTTTATTCCTCATCTTTTGGCTGATTTACAAATCAACCCGTGTCAGCTTCCTCCAAACGCCTGGAGGAACATTCTATGTTTTATGGTCTGCTGTCTTAGGGAGGGCTTTCCTCTTTCTGTAGCTATTTTTAGGAAAGTCTTTCAGTGTTACAATAGTTCTTCCAGTATCTGCGGCTGGGTCTATGTCAAGCAAAGGCCCAAAAGCAAACATATCTTTAACAGTGCCTCTATTCCTGATAATAATCAAAATTGGAGGAATAGTTTCGTCGGGTTACGTTGGGAGAATGGTGACTGGGGCACACTTTTTCGATCTTCCTTTGGGAAGGTCAGTGATGGTAGCCTCAAATCCATTCACTTAACTCCTGAAGAAACTATTATTTATAATGGGCTTACTCAGGATGATGGCACGACTACCAGCTGGACTCTCTTAGAGGAGTTTTCCCTGATTCATGTGGGACTATCCTCTGTTTCTCAACAGGGTATTTTTCTTCCCTTCTCAATTTTACTTCATTTCATGCATTATTAACTTCACTTATTTTATCCTTTGCTTTGTTTCAGCTGCTAAGGAGATTAACGAGGACAATGTTCCTTTGGTTGAGGAAACAGCTAGGATGAAGAAAGCTCGGCTCGTAGGCCTAGACACCCGGGGAAAGGCCACGGAGCCTATCTTTTTGAAGAAGCACAAAGAGCCTATAGGGGAGGCCTCAACTGAAGGAGCTGGAGGCAATGGTACTCCTATCACTGCTGCTGCCCCTACTGCTGCCGCCACAGGCGCCTTTCAGCCTCTCTGGGGATTCCGCCGAGGGGACACCGTAGTTGGTTCCACGAAACATGCTTGGGATTGGTCCTACCATAGCGTGACCCCCAAGGATTTTACTGATGTGGTGGCCACCCCTGATCTTGAGAGGATCAAGCTCATGGGAGCTCAGTCTCTGGCTTCGGTATGCCTTCTCTTTTTTGAACTTATTTTTCGCTCTTGTAGCATTTTCTTGCCTTATACTTTGTTAATTGCTTTGTTTCAGTCTAACGCCTATTTTCAAGGCGCTGTGAGGCAAGCCGAATCATGGAAGCGGGCTTCTGATAAGGCCGATAATGCCCTCAGGCAACAGAAGAAGTACGCTACCCTGGAGAAGAAGCTCAAGCGCAAGGAGGAAGAACTCGGAGAGTCTAACGCCGAGCTGGTGGTACTTCGGGCAGAGAAGGATAAAGCTATAGACAACTATCTGGACTCGGAGGAGTTTGCCCAATCCATGAGGATTAGGGATGATTCAGTCTTTCCTGGGTTTTTTAGGACTGGTTGGGACACGGCCCTTGGGACCGTGAACGAGGCTTGTCCTGATATTAACCCGGCGGACTATATCTGCCCTGATGACGAGGCTTTGCTACAGAGGTTTCGTACCCGAGTAGTTGTCTCGGACCATGTTCCTCAGGATCCACTCCTTCCTCCTCCCGAGTCTTCTTCCAGACCTGCTGAGGACGACAGCTCTTCCTCCTCCTCCGAGACGACAGAGACATCCAGCGAGAGTGGAGAGGACGATGATATGGATGCCGAGGGTACTTCAGCTCCTTAGAGCTTTTTCAGCCCTGTGTGGCTTGTTTTTTTTATTTTCGAGACTTTATTTATCGAACTTTTGTAACATCTATCAGATCTATTTTATTTATCACCTTTTATGCTTGCATCCATGCATTTGATTTTTATTTGTTAGGCCACAAACATACTTTGAAGAACTCATGAATTTCATAAAATTGTCTGGGATTCGTCCCTTACACAAGTCTTAATAAACTTCGTAATAAAACTAAAATATATAAATCCTAAGCAAGCAAAGCTTCAAGGTGCTTTTCAACCTACTCGCCATCCTGACGAGTGAGAATCGTATCCGGCTTCCCTACACATAGTAAACCTTCAGGTTTTGTGCATGCCAAGTTCTCGGGACTTCAAAACCATCCATAGTCTCTAGCTTGTAGGTTCCTCTACCTTGAACACTCTTGACTCTGTACGGCCCTTCCCAATTCGGGGCAAGCTTCCCTTTTTGTCCTACACCAGATGCTTCTATCTTCCTCAAGATTAGATCGCCTTGTTTAAAAAACCTTTCTTTAACCCTTAGGTTGTAGTAGAATGAAGCTTTTTTCTGATATTCTACTATCTTTGCATGTGCTTTATCTCGCACTTCATCAATTAAATCCAGGGCTAATCTCTGCCCTTCCTCATTTTCTTTCTCATCGAAAGCCTGAATCCTTGAAGAGGAATGTGATATCTCCACGGGAACTACTGCTTCCGCCCCATATGCCAACATGAAAGGAGTTGCATCTGTCGTGACTCTACAAGTAGTCCTGTAGGCCCATAATATTGGAAGTATCTCATCTACCCAATTATTTCTTGACTTCTCGATCCTCTTCTTTAGTCCATCCAGGATTATCCGATTTGCTACCTCTGCTTGTCCATTGGCTTGCGGGTGAGCCACAGAGGTGAATCGTAACTCAATTTCATTTTCTTCACAATACTTCTTGAATTCCTCATTGTTGAATTGTGTTCCATTGTCAGTGACAAGGATACGGGGAATTCCATATCGGCACATAATGTTTTCCCACAGGAATTGTGCAACCTGCTTAGTAGTGATTTTGGCCAAGGGTTTGGCTTCGATCCACTTGGTGAAATAATCAATGGCTACAATCAGAAATTTCCTTTGTGCAGTGGCCATAGGAAAAGGCCCTAGAATATCCATCCCCCACATGGCAAAGGGAATAGGCGAGTTGATAGAGGTCAGCATCTCAGGGGGTTGTCTAACAATTGGTGCATGCTTCTGACAGCGGTCACACTTCTTTACATATTCTTTGGCATCAGCCATCATTTCTGGCCAATAGAAGCCTAAACGAGTTATCTTATGAGCCAAGGCCCTGCCCCCCAAGTGTTGTCCACAAATACCTTCATGCACTTCTTCAAGAGCCAAGCGTGCCTCATCGGGCCTGAGACACCTCAAGTAGGGAACCACGAAAGATCTTTTGTAAAGAATCCCATCTATCAAAGAGTATCTTAGTGCCCGAACAGTTAACTTCCGTGCTTCAGTTGCATCACTTGGCAACCAACCTGTCTGAATGTGAGCCTTGATGGGATCAATCCATGACGTCCCCAAGCCTATGGGAGCCACTAGCTTAACATCTATGCTCCGTGTCTTCAAAACACGGAAGTACACACTTCCTGAACTTTCTTCAATCTCAGACGAAGCGAACTTTGATAGCGCATCTGCCTTAACATTTTCTTCCCTTGGAATGTGTTCAACATGACATTCATTAAATTGGGTCATCACAGCCCTTACTAGGCGGACATACTTAGCCATCGTATCATCCCTTGCCTCAAATTCTCCCTTTACCTGGGATATGATCAGCTTCGAGTCTCCACGGACCTTTAAGTTTTTGACTCTAAGTGTCCCAGCTAGACCAAGGCCAGCTATCAGGGCTTCATACTCTGCCTCATTGTTTGTGGTTGGAAAATCTAACTTCATAGCATACTCAATTAAGAACCCATCAGGGCTTTGCAAAACCAACCCTGCTCCACTGGAATTTGTTTTTGATGCTCCATCAAAATAGAGAACCCAATATTCTTTCTCCTTGTCATTCTTCTCCCTGTCCCCATTGTCGACTCTCTTGTCTTGAGGTATGGTATCTTCCTGCCCCCCGACTTCTTGGTTGGGTATGGTACTTTCCACCACGAAGTCAGCTAGTGCCTGGGCTTTTATGGCCGTACGTGGCTTATACTTGAGATCGAACTCTCCCAACTCTATTGCCCACTTAATCAGTCTCCCACTTGCCTTGGGACTGTGAATGATATTTCTCAGTGGCTGATTTGTTAGCACTTCAATTTGGTGAGCTTGAAAATAAGGACGCAGCTTTCTTGAAGCCATTACCAAGGCTAAAGCGAATTTCTCAATGGCTGAATAATTCAACTCAGCACCATGCAAAATTTTGCTGACATAGTATACGGGTTTCTGGACTTTCAGTTCCTCCTTTACCAACACCGCGCTCAAGGCGCTCTCTGAAACAGCCAAGTACAAGAATAAAACTTCATTCAGAACTGGCTTGGCCAACAACGGGGCCTGGCCCATATACTTCTTTAACTCTTCAAATGCCTTCTGATTTTCCTCACTCCATACAAAGTCTTTGATGTTCTTTAGTGACTTGAAAAATGACAAGCACTTGTCTCCTGACTTGGAGATGAATCGTCCTAACGCAGCAACCCTTCCTGTAAGCTTCTGAACATCCTTAACAGTTTTTGGTGGTTCCATGTCCAGGATTGCCTTTATCTTATCCGGGTTAGCCTCAATTCCCCTCTTTGAGACCATCAGTCCCAAGAATTTTCCAGATCCTACTCCGAAAGCACACTTCGTAGGATTCAACATCATCTTGTGGTACCTCAGGACCTCAAAAGCTTCCCTTAAATGGGCTATATGATCAGTCTTTACTAGACTCTTGACTAACATGTCATCAACATAGACTTCCATAGTCTTACCAATAAGATCCTTAAAAATTCTATTCACCAGCCTTTGATAGGTGGCTCCTGCATTCTTGAGACCAAACGCCATAACAAGATAACAATAAACACCAAAGTTAGTGATAAATGATACCTTTGGAATGTCATCCTTATGCATTTTGATCTGGTTATATCCGCTAAACCCATCCATGAAACTCAGCATCTCATGTCCAGCGGTGGCATGAATCAAGGTATCAATTCTAGGCAGCGGAAAACAGTCTTTGGGGCATGCATCATTCAGATCGGTGAAGTCTATACACATTCTCCACTTTCCATTAGCCTTCTTCACCATTACAGGGTTTGCTAACCACTCCGGAAATTGAATCTCCTCAATGAAACCAGCCTCTAAGAGCTTTTCCACTTCCTGCCTTATAGCCTCTTGTCTTTCCGGGGCAAAATTTCTTTTCTTTTGTTTCACTGTCTTCCGGCTTGGATCCACGTTTAGCTTGTGAGTAATTAACTCCGGGTCTATGCCTGGCATATCAGCTGCTGACCATGCAAACACATCACTATTTTCTTGCAAAAATTTCACTAACTTCCCTCTAAGGGGCTCCTCTAATGTGGCTCCAATGAAAGTCATCCTCTCAGGATTCTTGGGATCTAAAGGAACCGAAACCAATTCTTCTGCTGGCCTTCCTCTATTCTCATCATTTTCTCGAACATCCATATCTTCAATAGGAAGAACCTGCCCCCCGACTCCATCTGCCCTCAAAGAGGCCACATAACAGCTTCTAGCCATTTTTTGATCTCCTCTCTCTTCTCCAATCCCGTTTCGGGTGGGAAACTTCATGACTGAATGGTAGGAAGAGGGGACTGCCTTGAAGGCATGTATCCCTGTTCTCCCCATGATAGCATTATAAGTTGAACTAGCCTTTACCACCACGAAATCCAGCATCTGCGTTGCTTGCCTTGGCTCCGTACCTATGGTGGTTGGCAATTTAATTATCCCTTCCACAGGACATTCTACTCCAGCAAATCCATATATCGGCATGTCGGTTGGTGTCAACTGGGAGTCGTTATACCCCATCCTTAGAAAGGTGTCGTGGAGCAAGATATCCACAGAAGCACCATTATCCACAAGGACCCTCTTAACCGGGCTATTTCCTATTATCGGCGTTATGACCAGCGGGTCGTCATGGGAAAACTTCACACCCTCTAGGTCGGAATCATCAAAAGCCAATGTTACTTCTGTCCTGGCCCTCTTCGGGGCTTCTCCAACAATATGCATAACCTCTCTAGTATATGCCTTTCTGGAATTTTTGGACAATCCAGCAGCAGTTGGACCTCCAAAGATCGTGTTTATCACAGGCCCTCGAGGTCTCGGCCCTCCATAAATGGTGTTTATAACTGGTCCTCTAGGTTGGGGATTCCGCCCCTGATCATCTTGGTCCCTCCTACGATCTTCAAAGTTCTTCCTTCCATTATTATTTCTGTCTCCTCCATCTCCAGTATACTTGTTCAATCTTCCTTTTCGAATCAAAAACTCAATTTCATCTTTCAACTGCCTACACTCATTGTAACACCCCCAGATCCGGGGTCGGGGATCCGGGTCGTCACGGTCTTTCTTTCCACAATATCACTTCACTTAATTAATAATAATAACCTTATGCTGTGACCCCACACTAACACACACCACAACCCGTTATAGTCTCAGAGATGAAATTGAAATAAGTACAAGTCTTTGAATCCACAATTTAAAATTATTACAACCCAAAATGATTACTTGATAAATTTACAGTTAATTGCCATTATCTGCCACAAGTTATAATTATACATAATTGATTCTCAAAAATAGAATGCCTGATCTACCAATAGATCTACCTCTGCAGCTATAGCAGCCACAACATCATCGGGAAGACGCGGGACGCTTCCCACGCGCTTGCGCTGGGTCTGCTGGAGTCTGGCCATCTTTCCTAACTGTTGTTGTGTGATGAAGAAATAAAGCAAGAGTGAGCCTTACAGCTCGCAAGATAATATATAGTGATAACAATAATATAAGTATCTAAATGGATACTTACTAGAATCTTTTATCGTGTGTAAGATAATTACTAGTATATACTTACTAGTATATGAGCCTTCTCATAGTACTCATGAAAGTCTTGGTCAAAAGAAATGAACCAAGTTTGATATCTTAATGCGATGAAGTCGCAAAATATTCAGTATATATACATATATACTTTTCAAAATATTGGAAGTCCTCTTCCATGCATAATATACACAAAGTCCCAGTGTATAACTGTATAAAAATATCGTTGCAAGGTGATCTCATATATCTAACCTTGTCTCAACGTTTTTCTGAAAATCTTTGTCATTCATAAGACAATTATTAATTAGATATAAGTTTAAAAGATGAAGTTACCAAATACTTCACTACACTTATATCATTCCCAAATACTACTTGAACTACCACCGTTCAAGTTATAATCAATTTCAAAAGTTCATCCCACTGATGAGACCACAAGATAAGACTTGAATAGATTCAATCTTTGAAATATTATTGAATGAAAAAGTTATGAGATACTTTATTTAGTCCCGATATATATATCCACATATATATATCCCTTTAAACATTTCCTGAAACCTCTGTTATGTAAAGTATGAACAGAGTTTGAAACATCCAATGAATTTTTGGAAAGGAAAAGAATTTTGGCATAAACCCGATATCTTGCTGATCAGGCAAAGATACCAATAAGTAACCTTTTCTACTGTAGATGGATGAATTCCTCACCGGTCATCACCCTGGCCGCATTAGGACCTCGCGCTCGACCGTACCCCGGTCCCTCACGCGTTGATGGACTGCCACCCAGCCACTTACACAATAATAGACCGTACCCCGGCCTGTCGCTTATGCCGACTCAATGAGATGGGCTTACTTCCCGAACGTTGGGCAAGTAATCAATTCATTTACCAAATCTGCAACCTCGTTGCGAATATAAAATACACCACAGAGCCGGATTCCCCAGGTTTTTGAGCGAGTATTTAAATCCCCTTTAAAAAGGAAGATCTTAAATATAAAAATGAGTTTTGGGATCCGCTCTGACTTTTAAAAAAATCATTTTGAAGACTCGAAAACACTTTAAAGAGTGTTTGGAGTAAGGCTGATTTAATGAAGTAAATCAGTCCCCAGAATATTAGAAAATGTCTGAATATTATTATTTAAATAATATTCCCATAAAGAATAATCTTTATAAAATAATTGAAGTAGAAGTATTAAAACTTATACTTGAAATGAATAGCAAATAATCAAAGATATACTTATACGAAAGTAATATCTTTATTTGAATAATCAAAAGTAAGTTTGATTATCGACACCTTATTCTTTAATAAAATAAAGAATATATTTCAGCAAATAATCGGAGTCATAGATCCTCAAATGAATATTCAATTAATATTCAATAAATAATATAAACTGAGTCATAAACCCTCGAATGAATATTCAAATAATATTCAATAAATAATATAAAAGGAGTCATAAGCCCTCGAATGAATATTCAAATAATATTCAAATAATAAAATAAACTGAGTCATAAGCCCTCGAATGAATATTCAAATAATATTCAAATAATAAAATAAACTGAGTCATAAGCCCTCGAATGAATATTCAAATAATATTCAAATAATAAAATAAACTGAGTCATAAGCCCTCGAATGAATATTCAAATAATATTCAAATAATAGAATAAAGGTATCGAATAAACCTTATTCGATCCATAGTTTTAAAAACTATATCCATATATATATATATATAAATATATATATATAATATACTCGGGAACATCGACTCCCGGTTTAGAAATATGTTCACCTTTTATCCCCTATACTAAGGGTATACGCAACTACTTGCTTATTTCTAGCATAGGTATTATGCAACTATAAGCATTGAAATCAACAGATAGATAACCAGATTACGAAACAGACATGCATATATACCATATTAGCATGCTCCAATATATCGCAAAATTTGCTAATAACAATCATGCAATATCACAAGATAATGCATATACATATATTTACATCACAACAACAGTATAACGGGTAGAAAACTTGCCTGAGCGACTTGGGGGTGAGAAAGGCTCGGGACGAGTCTGGTAACCTATAAACAACAAGTAAGTTGGAATTAAACCAAAATCACTTGTAAATCTATACTTTAACTAACTTAGACTCTAACGCTTGTTTTGCGCTCACCGATTTGCTTAAGTCACTCGGGTACCCTCGGCTCCACCATTTTTAATAATTTAACCTTTACGAGTTTTAAAGCGATTCCTTCGCGAATGACTTACCAATTTCCTAACACACTTACCATAAATGTTTCATACATTAATTCACCCTTTTTGGTCTTTAACCTACATTCCAAAGTAAGGCGAGGGAAAAAGTTTCGTTCGCGAAACGCCGTTACTTGAAACGGTCGTTTCTCCTAAACCGTAAATCGGAATCGAACGAACTACATATCAAAACGAAGCTCGTAACATGAGCTATCTAAACATGACAGTGGTCACAATCTAGCAGGGGGTTCTCGGGTCCTAATGCTATGCACAAAAACAGTCCAAAGAAAATCGGACGTTACGACGGCTATGTTTACGCGATTTCCCATTTTTTAAACCATTCAAACCCATTCCAAATCAACCCCAAATCCAACCTCAAATCCATCATACAACAAACATCCATCCTTATCACATCATAACAACCCCAACCAATTCAATTTAATCATTCATACTTATGCCTAAACTTAACTTTAATCATACTTAAGTTCTTTTAATCAAAACCACAACATTTACCATTTATACTTATTCCTCACATGAACTAAAAGCTTTACTTAGGTTCTTTAACTAATTACCAAGATTTACAACTCCAACAATGCAACAAAACCAACTAATCTCTACAACTCAACCAAACTTCAACCAATCAAGCATCATGCTTCACATATGCTATATCAAACACATTCAATCCTAATTACTCAAAACTAAAGCTAGGGTTTGTAGTTTATACCTTCCTTGGAGAGTGGAGAATCAAGAGGATGGCTTGGAATCACCCTTAAAGTCCTTATCCAAGCTTAATCTAAACAAAACTTCAAGAACACAAATTTTAGTTCTTGAAAACACTATTCACCATCTTCTTTGATGATTTATAGAAAAAGATTGGCTTGGATTTAGAAGCTTAAACTTATAGGAAGTATGTAACTATCCATGGGGAAGCTTAGATAATTACCTTGCTAAATAATAAGTGGAGGAGCTTGGACTTCCATTTTTTAAGAAGAGAACCCGAGAGCTTCATGAAGAAGAAGAGAGAATTTTGTGTTTTGCCTTGTCTTGATTTTTTTTGGTTGGTTGATTTGGTTTTGTTTTTGATTTAGTAAATTACCTTCTTGCCCTTGGATTTGTGTGGTTACAAAGCCACCACACCTCCTCCTTCCCATGTCATGCTTATCTCATCCACATGATGTCATCCTTCCTTCCTTGTCTTCTTTCTATTGGTTGGATGACATCCTTCCCATTAATCCCTTTGATTAACTTCCTAATCGTTTGCCTAATGACCGCTGATCTGCTATACGGTTTGCTTAACTTTCGTTCTCGTTTATCGTTTGAAGGATCATACCCGGGATCTTATTACTTAGGTTCCCTTAACCTTTCTCAATACATTATATTCCTTTTTATGATCCTCTATTATAATCCTTTAATTTAAATCCTTTTTATCCTGTTATCTTATACTCAATTCTCTCCGTATCTTGCGGATTTCCGGGAAAAACCAAAGTGTTCGGAATTGGATTCTGAAGATCTTTACATACACTTATATACTTCATGGAGTACTAATAATATCCCAGAATATCCATAACAGAACCCCTACATAGTGTGGCGTGAAAAGTTTTCTCATTCAGCAAAAACACTATTCATAAGGGTTCCAAAAATTTCCAAAAATTGGGGCTATTACAGTCTCCCCTCCTTAAAAGGATTCCGTCCCGGAATCAGATAGAAATGAATATGGATACTTTTTTTTTTTTTTAGTATTATACTTTCTAACTCTCGAGTCAGTTTTCCACATTGTGGTTCTACCACCAAGCTCTGCCTAGTTTGATAATCCTTCTCCTAAGCACTTGTTCCTTTTTCACTCTATAACCCTTCCTGGTTGCTCCATATAGGTTACGTCGGGTTACATATCTATGCGCTCATATGCCTCTATTTATCTGGCATCTGAATTTCACTTCCTTAACATTGATACGTGGAATACGTTATGAACTTGTTGCAGGTTCGGGGGTAAGGCTAGCTCATATGCTAACCTCCCAAACATCTTAATATATCCAAGGGTCCAACAAATTGTAGACTTAGCTTTCCTTTCCTTCTGAACCTCATCAATCCTTTCCAAGGGATACCTATATCATTACTAGGTCCCCTATTTCATACTCTTTATCCTTTCGTGTCAAATCAACATACTCATCATGTCCATCTTGGGCTACTACCAGCCGTCCTCTGATTAGATCTATCATATCCTTGGTCCTTTGGACTACTGCGGGTCCGAGCATCTTGCACTCTACAACTTCATCCTAACATAAGGGAGATCGACATTGTCTTCCCTCAAGGATCTCATAAGGCGACATCTCGATAATGACATATGATCTATTGTCGTAAGATAACTCAATCCGAATTAAGTGATCATTCCAAATTCTTTCAAGTCTATTGCACAGACTCTCACTATAGCTTCCAATCATTAGAGCTCTTGCTTCTCAATACCCATTCTTTTCCAGTTCGTAATCGCTATCACCTTCCGTTCCTAATATTATACTGGTCATACTTTTGCTCGCTAGCGTTCTATAACCCTTTTAATAACCACGTCAACCTTAGTATCACGAATGTGTTCCCATTCCGCATACTACCACCACTTTATTACTCCTTTTTCAGTTGTTTCTATTTTCCAAAATTTGATCAATCAAATAGAAGTAAAGGAATTTGTTGAGAGATCACTATGATCATGAACACTTGTTATATCGCATAGTTAGTACAGAAGGTGGCCAGCCTTTAGTACTTGACAAGCAATTAAACAACATGTGGTATCCTACTAGGCTTCTATCACAAAGATAGATAGTCATTCGGCAATACCTCCCCTTCCTGGAAGGGTTGTTCTTCTCAGTTTATATGAAATGAAAGAAGAGAAAAGAACGAATTGAAGAGAATTGTATATATAAAAAAAAATATACTGCCACAAAATATCTGGCTTGGAACCTACCTCTGAATTATAGAGGTTTGTCATAGGAGAACAAAACATAAACGTATTTATATCAGCATCAAGTATTATAACATCGTATTTCCCATGTCTAAATATTTCTATTCCGTTCATCATTCTATGGACCCATGCTCTTCCTCGAGCTCATACACAATCACCTTTGAAACTCCCTCGACATCGAAAATCGAATCTGGGATCTCATTCTAGACATCATCGTTACTAGAATTCTATGCTTGCACCGCAACCTTCCTCGTATAATAATACGACTCCCTATTGATAAGAAAGAATAATAATTCACTAGGTAGACACTCTACTTAATTAGTCTATCAATGATAACTTATACACTACCACGACCCGATTAGTGGTACTCAATCTCAACACCCGTTCCAATACAACTCTCACGGTTGTAATCAGCTCACTACTCGCAGAATCATTGCTGCCTTACTATGGTCCACCACTGACCTACTGTCGTCATTCACATTCCATGAAATCTTAATAGCTAACCATACGGAGTCCATACATGTCGTATCAAATCCTTCTAAGGAGGTAACATAATCACCATTCACGATTCATGAAGAACACTCCAGATCCTGACATACATACATGACATGAAGCATATAAAATTGCAGAAGAGTTTCAATCAAAGCACCGATAGCGGGTTAATACCATTCTTAATCATATGCCTTCAATAGAAGACTTAACTTAAAGGTTCGTTTAGTCCTTTTGGAAACATGGTCCTGGCTTATCCCAAGATAGGACCTCCTAAGATAGATAGCCCGTTCATGGCGATTACACGAATTAAATTTTACCAACTACTATTACGGTTGGGTATTGCACAGTCATCAGAAGGAATGTCAATCTTCCAAACCATAATACAACCTTCATAGCTTTAACCATCATCACTGTATTCCTTTGGCACAAGCGCCTACACTTATCCTTTTACCTTTAAAGTGTCGGCCACCTCTCTGGCCTTTCCTGATAGTAAAATTTCCTTACAGTCAATGTCATTTTAACCATCTCCAATTAAATTTTCTACCTCATTTCAATTACAGCTTATGCGAAGATGTTTTCCTTAAAATCTGATGAGAAAAAAAAAATATCACCATTTTTCCATAAGTTATTGCCTCAGTCTTTAGAGGTTAATCACTGTCACGACTGACTCTCAATCATACTTAGAACATCTTTTATCCTAGGCCCTAATTGCCCTGAACAATTTCGACCATTACTGGTTCGATCCATACTTTCTCGTGGTTTAACACGTGCCCCACTTGGCATCATTATAATTACGTCATATTTTCTTTATCAACATTTCTATTCTTGAGAATTTTGAATATTACCTTTCTCCTTGTAAAACCTCTAAGGTTATCCCTCAGTCGTTCCTCCTGTATTCCCTAGATACAGGGCATATCAAAATACCATTTATTAATACCAGAATCATTGTCTATATACTTCTGAAAAATTTCTCCACTGATCCTTAAAGGTTATTATTACCTTAATGCTTTCCAATTCATACTGTCAAAACTCATACTATCCCTATCAAGGGTGAAATGCCAACCTTTATGCATTCCCTTAGGATTCGTTTTAAGTTACCGATGTTCTATCCTTAATTCCACCTTTAAAAAGGTACAAGCATCCTTCCATGGATAAATAAAGTCATATATCCCTGATAAGGGTATCTTATTCAATCATTCCCACCTCGATAGTCTATACCGAATTTCACAATAACATCTGTATACAACATGAGGTCAATCCACATGGCCTCCAAAAGATAAAAATGGTTATCCGCTTTTCTTTCCTGATTTGGTAATGATCACATGGATGATCTAGAAGATATTGGTCGTGTTCAACGTGAACTTCTTCTTAATAAATCCTTATTTACTTTTGTCGTTTATCTCAACAGTCATCTCAATGTTGGGATATCTTTCATACCTGGCGTCTCCCTTCCTGGGTATCAAGCCACCGGTCTTACATTTCACATTCCTGAAGGTCACTTCCTTCATCTAATTTTCCTAATTTCTTACTTCCTTGTCTCCTCAGTCTATCCGCGTCTCATTATTTATCCTTCGAATTACCTCAAGGTTTCCTCGAATCCTCCCAACTTACAGGGGATAAAATATATGTATCTCTTATGCCTTCAACCAGCAATTTTAACTCATGGAGAATCACCCTCATCCTGACGATTACATACTTTTCTATTTCTATTGCTACGAGTCTTTAGGGTTTCCTCATACCCAATTCCTTTATCATTCCTCAAACTCTATTGCCTTTATATTCCTTTCCACTTCAGTTTTTTTTTCCTTTCTCTTATCATTATTTCATGAACCAACACAACTTAAGCATTGATTTCAAACATCCCGTCATTCTGGATTCGTGTCCTTAGAACGAATCTTGACAACTTTTACAACTTAGACTCATAATTTATCATACTCGTCTGCCTTTGTTCTGGCTCTAAAGCTTTTACACTATCTCCTTATCTTTGGGAATTACTTTCCCGAAAACAATTGACTGAACTTAAATCAGTTTATTATAATCTCTTGCTCCGTGCCTTCCTTGGCCTTTCACCGGCGGGTGGCCTCTCTCTTAGGAGGGTAAGTGATAAAAACAGTCTTTTGTGATTCGTCAATCATTTAGAATCTCAAATGATTCCTATATTTCCTTTAGCCAGGCTCTTGCCTCGACTGGGTCAGCTTGTTCCTTGGAACTCTGAGAGCTTAGCGATTTAAAGGTCCTGAAAGAATTTCCCACCGCACTGTCTCCTCAGGGTGGTGGTTGGGGATAATAGTCTAAGTTCTCTTTAGACAGGTCCATGAATTTCCGTATAGGAGTACCGTCTCGGGTCTCCTTATCTCGCTCGACTTTTTGTTTCCTTAGTATGAAATGTTTCATCCTACTCCCCATAATTGGGGTCATCTTTTAATTTAAAATCCTCATTTTCCACTCCATTATGTCATGGGTTCCTTCTATCTTGATGGCGACCTCCCTGACTATCACGTTCAGGGTTTGCTCTAAATCTTATTCCTCAAACTAGCTTTCATCTAAGATCTCATCTTTAAGCTCTTGAACATTTGGAACCCAAATTCTGTAGGAATACCTCATTATTCCCTTCTCATCTTTCTCGGTATTAACCTCTTATCTATTTGTTGGCTCTCTGCCTTCATTCATAACTTTTTCTGGCACAATATGATCTTTTCCAATAATTCGGGCTGTATTGCTATCTCAAACAGCTTTTCGGTACCGGCTCCGGTTACCTTCACTACTATTTCCATTTTCTCAAAATCTCTTATAAACTCTCCAAAAGACATTATCATCTTGAGTCTCTCCTTTTTACTAAGGGCATCAGCCACCATATTGGCTTTCCCCGAATGATAAAGAATCTCCCAATCATAATTCTTGATTAGCTCTAACTGCCTCCTCTGGCATATGTTGAGCTCTTTCTACGTGAAAATGTACTAGAGCACTTATGGCTTAGGTAATTCTCGCACTTCTCTCCCTACAAGTAGTGCCTCCAATCTTTAGGGTAAAACTATTGCCACGAGCCTAAGCTCATGGGCGGGGATATCAATTTTATATTCTCTTAATTATCTTAACGCGTACACGATTACCTTGCTGTGCTATATAAGAAGCACCCTAATTCCTTATGCGAAGCGTCACTACACTTCACAAAATCTCCTTTTTCATCCGGCAACGCCAACATATGGGCCGCCACCAACCTTTGCTTCAGTTCTTGAAAGCTGTTCTCGCATTTCTCTGTCCATTCGAACTTCTCAGTCTTACGAGTAAGCCGCGTTAAAGGGGCTACTATCTTTACAACTTGAACGAACCTCCGGTAGTGACCGGCCAATCCTACCTCTGGTAGTCGACCAAACCATGGTCATCAATTCATCAGTGGTCCTTTATCCAATCCTGTTAGGATCCTCCATGGGGTCCTTCTCAACAACTATCCCTACTAGGACAACATCCTCAATATCAACATCATCCGGTCCTGCATTAGGACACTCTATCGGATCCACAATCTGATCTCCAATAACTAATAAAACATCATCGCGTTGATGTTCCTCAACTTCAGGGTTCAGAGTCCCGCTACCTTATACGATAACGAACTACGCTCCTATCACGATATTTATAAGGGTTCCCATAAGGGTTTTAACCGTCAGTACTACGGTAGGTAGCCCGACTATGAACTTGGCAAGAGTTCTTATTATCTTAGTGAATCTTATTATCTTAACGTCCCATCATCTCTGAGGTTTATAACGCTTAGCTCTGATACCATTTCTGTAACACCCCCAGATCCGGGGTCGGGGATCCGGGTCGTCACGGTCTTTCTTTCCACAATATCACTTCACTTAATTAATAATAATAACCTTATGCTGTGACCCCACACTAACACACACCACAACCCGTTATAGTCTCAGAGATGAAATTGAAATAAGTACAAGTCTTTGAATCCACAATTTAAAATTATTACAACCCAAAATGATTACTTGATAAATTTACAGTTAATTGCCATTATCTGCCACAAGTTATAATTATACATAATTGATTCTCAAAAATAGAATGCCTGATCTACCAATAGATCTACCTCTGCAGCTATAGCAGCCACAACATCATCGGGAAGACGCGGGACGCTTCCCACGCGCTTGCGCTGGGTCTGCTGGAGTCTGGCCATCTTTCCTAACTGTTGTTGTGTGATGAAGAAATAAAGCAAGAGTGAGCCTTACAGCTCGCAAGATAATATATAGTGATAACAATAATATAAGTATCTAAATGGATACTTACTAGAATCTTTTATCGTGTGTAAGATAATTACTAGTATATACTTACTAGTATATGAGCCTTCTCATAGTACTCATGAAAGTCTTGGTCAAAAGAAATGAACCAAGTTTGATATCTTAATGCGATGAAGTCGCAAAATATTCAGTATATATACATATATACTTTTCAAAATATTGGAAGTCCTCTTCCATGCATAATATACACAAAGTCCCAGTGTATAACTGTATAAAAATATCGTTGCAAGGTGATCTCATATATCTAACCTTGTCTCAACGTTTTTCTGAAAATCTTTGTCATTCATAAGACAATTATTAATTAGATATAAGTTTAAAAGATGAAGTTACCAAATACTTCACTACACTTATATCATTCCCAAATACTACTTGAACTACCACCGTTCAAGTTATAATCAATTTCAAAAGTTCATCCCACTGATGAGACCACAAGATAAGACTTGAATAGATTCAATCTTTGAAATATTATTGAATGAAAAAGTTATGAGATACTTTATTTAGTCCCGATATATATATCCACATATATATATCCCTTTAAACATTTCCTGAAACCTCTGTTATGTAAAGTATGAACAGAGTTTGAAACATCCAATGAATTTTTGGAAAGGAAAAGAATTTTGGCATAAACCCGATATCTTGCTGATCAGGCAAAGATACCAATAAGTAACCTTTTCTACTGTAGATGGATGAATTCCTCACCGGTCATCACCCTGGCCGCATTAGGACCTCGCGCTCGACCGTACCCCGGTCCCTCACGCGTTGATGGACTGCCACCCAGCCACTTACACAATAATAGACCGTACCCCGGCCTGTCGCTTATGCCGACTCAATGAGATGGGCTTACTTCCCGAACGTTGGGCAAGTAATCAATTCATTTACCAAATCTGCAACCTCGTTGCGAATATAAAATACACCACAGAGCCGGATTCCCCAGGTTTTTGAGCGAGTATTTAAATCCCCTTTAAAAAGGAAGATCTTAAATATAAAAATGAGTTTTGGGATCCGCTCTGACTTTTAAAAAAATCATTTTGAAGACTCGAAAACACTTTAAAGAGTGTTTGGAGTAAGGCTGATTTAATGAAGTAAATCAGTCCCCAGAATATTAGAAAATGTCTGAATATTATTATTTAAATAATATTCCCATAAAGAATAATCTTTATAAAATAATTGAAGTAGAAGTATTAAAACTTATACTTGAAATGAATAGCAAATAATCAAAGATATACTTATACGAAAGTAATATCTTTATTTGAATAATCAAAAGTAAGTTTGATTATCGACACCTTATTCTTTAATAAAATAAAGAATATATTTCAGCAAATAATCGGAGTCATAGATCCTCAAATGAATATTCAATTAATATTCAATAAATAATATAAACTGAGTCATAAACCCTCGAATGAATATTCAAATAATATTCAATAAATAATATAAAAGGAGTCATAAGCCCTCGAATGAATATTCAAATAATATTCAAATAATAAAATAAACTGAGTCATAAGCCCTCGAATGAATATTCAAATAATATTCAAATAATAAAATAAACTGAGTCATAAGCCCTCGAATGAATATTCAAATAATATTCAAATAATAAAATAAACTGAGTCATAAGCCCTCGAATGAATATTCAAATAATATTCAAATAATAGAATAAAGGTATCGAATAAACCTTATTCGATCCATAGTTTTAAAAACTATATCCATATATATATATATATAAATATATATATATAATATACTCGGGAACATCGACTCCCGGTTTAGAAATATGTTCACCTTTTATCCCCTATACTAAGGGTATACGCAACTACTTGCTTATTTCTAGCATAGGTATTATGCAACTATAAGCATTGAAATCAACAGATAGATAACCAGATTACGAAACAGACATGCATATATACCATATTAGCATGCTCCAATATATCGCAAAATTTGCTAATAACAATCATGCAATATCACAAGATAATGCATATACATATATTTACATCACAACAACAGTATAACGGGTAGAAAACTTGCCTGAGCGACTTGGGGGTGAGAAAGGCTCGGGACGAGTCTGGTAACCTATAAACAACAAGTAAGTTGGAATTAAACCAAAATCACTTGTAAATCTATACTTTAACTAACTTAGACTCTAACGCTTGTTTTGCGCTCACCGATTTGCTTAAGTCACTCGGGTACCCTCGGCTCCACCATTTTTAATAATTTAACCTTTACGAGTTTTAAAGCGATTCCTTCGCGAATGACTTACCAATTGCCTAACACACTTACCATAAATGTTTCATACATTAATTCACCCTTTTTGGTCTTTAACCTACATTCCAAAGTAAGGCGAGGGAAAAAGTTTCGTTCGCGAAACGCCGTTACTTGAAACGGTCGTTTCTCCTAAACCGTAAATCGGAATCGAACGAACTACATATCAAAACGAAGCTCGTAACATGAGCTATCTAAACATGACAGTGGTCACAATCTAGCAGGGGGTTCTCGGGTCCTAATGCTATGCACAAAAACAGTCCAAAGAAAATCGGACGTTACGACGGCTATGTTTACGCGATTTCCCATTTTTTAAACCATTCAAACCCATTCCAAATCAACCCCAAATCCAACCTCAAATCCATCATACAACAAACATCCATCCTTATCACATCATAACAACCCCAACCAATTCAATTTAATCATTCATACTTATGCCTAAACTTAACTTTAATCATACTTAAGTTCTTTTAATCAAAACCACAACATTTACCATTTATACTTATTCCTCACATGAACTAAAAGCTTTACTTAGGTTCTTTAACTAATTACCAAGATTTACAACTCCAACAATGCAACAAAACCAACTAATCTCTACAACTCAACCAAACTTCAACCAATCAAGCATCATGCTTCACATATGCTATATCAAACACATTCAATCCTAATTACTCAAAACTAAAGCTAGGGTTTGTAGTTTATACCTTCCTTGGAGAGTGGAGAATCAAGAGGATGGCTTGGAATCACCCTTAAAGTCCTTATCCAAGCTTAATCTAAACAAAACTTCAAGAACACAAATTTTAGTTCTTGAAAACACTATTCACCATCTTCTTTGATGATTTATAGAAAAAGATTGGCTTGGATTTAGAAGCTTAAACTTATAGGAAGTATGTAACTATCCATGGGGAAGCTTAGATAATTACCTTGCTAAATAATAAGTGGAGGAGCTTGGACTTCCATTTTTTAAGAAGAGAACCCGAGAGCTTCATGAAGAAGAAGAGAGAATTTTGTGTTTTGCCTTGTCTTGATTTTTTTTGGTTGGTTGATTTGGTTTTGTTTTTGATTTAGTAAATTACCTTCTTGCCCTTGGATTTGTGTGGTTACAAAGCCACCACACCTCCTCCTTCCCATGTCATGCTTATCTCATCCACATGATGTCATCCTTCCTTCCTTGTCTTCTTTCTATTGGTTGGATGACATCCTTCCCATTAATCCCTTTGATTAACTTCCTAATCGTTTGCCTAATGACCGCTGATCTGCTATACGGTTTGCTTAACTTTCGTTCTCGTTTATCGTTTGAAGGATCATACCCGGGATCTTATTACTTAGGTTCCCTTAACCTTTCTCAATACATTATATTCCTTTTTATGATCCTCTATTATAATCCTTTAATTTAAATCCTTTTTATCCTGTTATCTTATACTCAATTCTCTCCGTATCTTGCGGATTTCCGGGAAAAACCAAAGTGTTCGGAATTGGATTCTGAAGATCTTTACATACACTTATATACTTCATGGAGTACTAATAATATCCCAGAATATCCATAACAGAACCCCTACATAGTGTGGCGTGAAAAGTTTTCTCATTCAGCAAAAACACTATTCATAAGGGTTCCAAAAATTTCCAAAAATTGGGGCTATTACACTCATCGGTGTCATGGCCAACATCTTTGTGAAACCTGCAATACTTGCCCTTATCTAGCTTGGCGGGATCAGCCTTCAAGGGCTTAGGCCATCGAATATCTCTGTCTTTCTCAATCTCCATCAAAATCTGACTTCTGGGAGCATTCAGCTTAGCGTATTCAGTGAACTTTTGCCCAGGTCCTCCCTTCTTGGGGGTTGAATCAGGGTTTTGTTCGGTTCTAAGATATTTGTCCTTAGCGATATACTCCAAATCAGTTTTTCGTTTCTTGCCTCCAGTGGGCTCATTACTTACTACGGTCTTCCTCATACTTTCTTCAACCTTGATATACTTCCCTGCCCTCTCTTGGAGCTGCAACATGCTCTCAGGGGGTCGTTTGGCCAAAGACATCTTGAAAAACTCATCCCTAGTTCCTTGTTACAGTGCTATCATGGCTACCTTATCATCAAGGTCTGGGACTTTTAAAGCCTCCTTTGTAAAACGATTCAGGTAATCTCTTAAGGATTCCTTAGCTCCCTGCACAAGACTCATAAGAGATGCTGAACTTTTCTCATGGACTCTTCCACTGATGAATTGCTTAATAAAAGCCTGACTTAATTCTCTGAACGATCCAATAGAATTTGGGGGCAGGCGACTGTACCATCTTTGAGCCATACCCGACAGGGTTTGAGGGAAGGCCCGACACTTTATAGCATCATTCACGGGTTGCAGCAGCAGTGCATTAGAGAATGTCCTAACATGATTAGCGGGATCTCCCGTGCCATCATAGGCTTTGATAGTGGGCATCTTAAATTTCCTCGAGATATGGGCATTCATTATCTCTTCTGTGAAGGGTGGAGTTGGATCATCAGGATCTCCAAGGGGAAGGAGATTGCTTGGATCAGTTCTTGGGACAACAGCCCTTCTTCTTACCGGACCATCCAGGTCTATGACAGGAGGAGGATTTCTCCCCCTAGGAGGTATCTGGGGTCTGGTGGCCTGGTGAGCCTCCAAATCACGCCTCAGCCTTTGGATTTCAGCCTCATGAGCCCTGATCCTTTCCTGCACTTCTTGGGGATTCACCCCTGGGGTGCTTTGGGGGCGTTGCCTTCCATCGGCCATTGGCTCTTTTCCAGGACGCCTCCTTCTCGGGGCCACTTCATCATCCGAAGATTCGGAGTCTCTCTCAGTGTAAGGACCAGAAAATTCCCGATCCTCAGGAATAGGACCCAAACCTCGTATATAGGGGGGCGACCGCCCTCGTGCTTCGCTTCGCCCAGCATATCCGCTTCCTCCAACCTCAGGGTGAAGGGGCATCCCATAAGGGGGGTTAGTAGTAACAACAGTTGAATATTCATACCCGACGGGTCGAGAATTCACAGGTATATGTACTTGTTGAACTTGAGGATTCGTACCTTGAATAGTCGGGGGAGTTGTCCCTTGTGGCTGAGGTTGAGTTGCCCCTGTCTGGGCTTCCCCCTGAGTAGATGCATAAGTTGAATGGGGAGGAACCTCCACGGTTGATGAAATCACCTGGGTTGTCTCTGATGGTGTTCCTTCCTCTAGAGCTCCAATTGTTCTCCGTGTTCTCGCCATGGTTGTTGTTGTTTCCCACAGACGGCGCCAAATGTTATGGATTAAAAACTAATATATATAATTGCTGTATTTAATACTAAGGAACGTGAGCTTTGAGGCTCGATTTGACTGCTCTTGTGTTTCGTGACTCAATCTGCCTTAACAAGATGCCTACGTACCTTGCTGATTGCCAAGGATCAAGTCAAAAAATGTAGTTCTGATTTGTGGGGTGAGGCCCCTTATATAGATGTTGGGAGTCCTTGAATTGGACTTGGTATAGGAGACTTGGTGGACAAGCCTCTGAATTAGGATAGACTTAGGAGTCCTAGGAAGTAGGAAGCTGATTCCTTATCCTTTTAGGTCCCCTTGAGGCTAATCTATAAGGATTTATATCCTTATCGGGACTCTTCTCAATAGCTGATTTTTCCCTTATTAATTAATTACGAAATTAATTAATAATCAGGGCTTTTGGGCCTTTTTTATTCCACCAGGCCTGATCTGGTCCATCAGGCTTAACCTTTCTGGTCTGAATATTATACATCTTATTATTGGGCCTAGCAGCCCATTAATTATAAAATCAGGACTTATTTATCCCTATCAATATCTCAAGGAAATTGTGATGCGGCATGGAGTTCCAATATCTATCGTGTCTGATCGAGATCCTCGTTTCAGCTCAAGATTTTGGAGACAATTTCAAGAATGCCTTGGAACTAAATTGAACATGAGTACCGCTTATCATCCGCAAACCGATGGGCAAAGTGAAAGAACTATCCAAATGATTGAAGACATGCTACGAGTTTGTGCGATCAATTTTGAAGGCAGTTGGGATGAGCATTTACCTCGAGTGGAATTTTCTTATAATAACAGTTATCACGCCAGCATTGGAATGCCACCGTATGAGGCACTATACGGGAGAAAATGCAGATCACCAGTACATTGGGATGAAGTTGGAGAACGTAAAATTTTGGGTCCAGAATTAATTCAACAGACGAAAGAAAAGATTGAACTCATTCGAAAACGACTCGATGCAGCGCAAAACAGGCAACGCAAATATGCAGATCAAGCCAGGAAAGAAATGGACTATCAGGAAGGAGAAAACGTACTACTCAAAATATCGCCATGGAAAGGATTGACCAGATTTCTAGGGTTTATGCTCGAATTAGGACTTTTTGATTCTAGGGTTATTTTGATGTTTTGATGATTGATATAGCTTTGTTAGATGATTTACAGTCGATTCATGGTGTTTAATTGAACAAACGATGCCTGGATAGTGATTCACGATTTCGAGGGTTTATATCGAATTTTCAAAACACAACTCGATGATTTCTGTGAATATTTGGTTCCTGATATGTTAGGGCTTTGATTATATATGTTCTTAGCTTTGATTTGCACTATTAAATGTTAAGTTTTATGTACAAATGAATGATTTAGATTTTTGGCCGGAGTTCATGTTGATTTTGATCGAAAAAGATGAACCAGGAATGATTCTGTGATGTTTTGGCCGTGGTTAAATTGCTGTGTTGATTTGCAATGAAAAGCACTCAAAAACAGCACCAAACTGTGTTGATTTGAGGCTGATCGGAGTTGGCCGGACTCCGGGAACTCACCGGATTCTGGAAAAAAATCTGGTGGTGTTCTTGGCAACCCGGATGGTGACCCGGTTGACCCGTGTGGTTGACCCAGTTTTGATCCATTTCTGACAGATTCGGGTTTCTGACAAATGTTTCTGTAATTTATTTTACTTTTATTTTTATTTTAATTATAAAATCAGTTTTATTTATTTTGTAAATTAATTAATTAATTATTTAATTAAGTGATTTATATTACAAATAATTCTGAAATATTTTCTAAAAATCAGATTTAATTATTTTCTGAATTATTTATTATTTATTTATTATTTATTAATTATTTAAAAATGATTAATTATTTTGATAATTAATCAAATAATTTTCAATAAATTATAATAAATTCATTTTTAAGTCCAAAAATTATAGAAAAATCATTTTTAATTCTGATTTTTCTTAAATAATGATTTAAAAATTATTTTTGAGTTTTAAAAATTAATAATAATTATTTATAGTGAATAATAAATGGAATTATCAGTATTTAATTGATAATAATTAAACCGTTAGTCCGATTCGCGTGAAACGAAAGCCTGTTGACTCATAAAAAATGAATTATTTTCATTAAAAAAAATACCAAAGCTTAATTTCTTCTAGAAATTTGTTGATTTTATTATCTGTTTGATTATCAGTCGAGATACGTGCCGAGACGAGTCCGAAAAATTCCGGAAAAATGGGAAACGAGTCAGATAACGATCAGTTGAGCGATCAGGGAGTCGATTTTGGTTCTAAAAATTATTTTAACCATAAAAAAATGATTATGTGCTTATGTGCTTATGTGTATTACGTGGTTAATTGAGTCTTAATTGCTAATAAGTAATACCTGAGTCAGTCATAAGCGCATGGGTAGATGTTAGGAACGGTGTGAAGTCGATTCAAGATACAAATAAAGTACGACGTGACTTAACCAGTCTGTTTTTCCAACAGAAGCTAAGCAAGCCAGGCAAGTTGAGTTGGTATTAGTCCAAGGTGATAGACGAAAGTGATCTAATTGCAGTGAGTCGCGCAGAAGGCAAGTTTTTCCCTTATTCTACTTTCAGAATAGTGATATTGATTCAAATGCCTATCACATTTGCACTCTTTTGATTATTGTTCTTAATCACTGATACATATTTGTTATTCTTTTGTTCATATTTCATTTTGATTCTTGATTTCTCCGTTTCTTTAAATACTTGGTTCATACTCCATTGATGATACATTGAGATTGATATATTCTAGTGATTAGAATATGTCAAAGCATACTGATTGTTCCGGTTGCTAAGAGATGGACTGGATAATGATATTTTGGGATTGAGTGTGTCTTAATCCTGAGGACCGGGATGACTGGTGCCTCGACGTGGGCTGTAGTGCCTGGGGACCCGACTGGATCCATGTATTAAGATATGGATCTGCATTATATTCTGACTGATCAGCAGAATATAGATGCGAACTTGTGTCCAGTTTAGTTCGTTTGTACTCGCCAGTAATGGCCTTATTTCTATTCTCGTGGGGTTATATCTTTGCAGATATACCTGGGATGACGGATTCATTTAAAATACTTTAACACTGTTTATATTTTGTGGACTTGTTGAGCAATTTTTGGCTCACCCATTTTGTTGTTATTCACCTTATTGTTTTCAGTTAAGAAGGAATATTAAACCAATCAGGACTCGAGTGGTAAAGAAGCGGGTCAAGCCTCGGGATCCTCTCATACCCAAGGTGTTGATCCCAATCCAGAAAGAAAGCTTTGAGTTGCCCGAGCAGGTGGAGTGTTGTTAGATAGTGTGTGTGTTTGAATAAAAGCTGAACTTAGTTAAAAATGAAATAGACAGTGGTTTGTAATAAAGAGAGTTTGTGAGACTTTGAATATTGGTTTGTAATAAAAGTAGTTAGTGGTTCTTGTTTTCATACTTAAACCTAAAAAGATCCTAGTTAGTGTTAAAGGGGTTTAATTTCATTTCTTTACTAATTGTTAATCAGATTAAACAGGTTTGGTGATTAGCTAGTAACCCCCAGACTTATACCCCGAGTCTGGAGGGCATTACAAGAAGAGTTGGTTCCAATTCCTTTGGCTCCCGAGGATCCTGAGAAAAAAACTTTCATTGGATCGTCACTACAGGAGCCTCTTATAGGGAAGTTGGTAAAAATTTTACAAGAGAATAGCGATATATTTGCATGGTCAGCAGCTGATATGCCTGGCATAGATCCGAAACTGATCACTCACAAACTGAACGTAGATTCAAATATGAAGACTGTGAAGTAAAAGAAAAGGAGTTTTACCCCTAAGAGACAGGAGGAAATCAAGCAAGAAGTAGAAAAGCTCTTGGAGGCTGGTTTTATTGAAGAAATACAATTTCCAGAGTGGTTAGCAAACCCTGTAATGGTAAAAAAGGCTGATGGAAAATGGAAAATGTGCATGGATTTTACCGATCTGAATGATGCATGACCAATGGATTGTTTTCCGTTGCCAAGAATAGATATATTAATAAATGCTACTGCTGGTCATGAGATGCTGAGTTTTATGGATGGTTTAAGTGGATACAATCAGATTAAGATGCATAAGGATGACATCCCAAAGGTATCATTCATCACTGACTTTAGTGTTTTTTGTTATCTTGTTATGGCGTTTGGTCTTAAGAATGCAGGAGCAACCTATCAAAGGTTGGTAAATAAGATTTTCAAGCATCTTGTTGGCAAAACTATGGAAGTTTATGTCGATGACTTGTTAGTCAAGAGTTTAGTAAAGACTGACCACATAACCCATTTGAGGGAAGCTTTTGAGGTCCTGAGATATCACAAAATGATGTTGAATCCTGCAAAGTGCGCTTTCAGAGTGGGATCTGGAAAGTTTTTGGGATTGATGGTCTCTAAGAGGGGAATTAAAGCGAATCCAGATAAGATAAAGGCCATTTTCGATATGGAGCCTCCGCGATCTATCAAAAATGTTCAAAAACTTACTGGAAGGGTTGCTGCCTTTGGACGATTCATCTCCAAGTCCGGAGATAAGTGCTTTCCATTCTTTAAATCCCTAAAGAAGGTAAAAGATTTCATATGGACTGAGGAAAGTCAGGAGGCATTCGAAGTATTGAAGAAGTATATGGTTCAAGCCCTGTTGTTGGCCAAATCAGTTCTGAATGAAGTTTTGTACCTATATTTAGCTGTTTCAGAAAATACTTTTAGCACTGTATTGGTGAAGGAGGAACTTATAGTCCAGAAACCCATATATTATGTCAGTAAGATTCCGCACGGAGCTGAGTTGAATTATTCAAAAGTTTCCTTTAGCCTTGTTGATGGCTTCGAGGAAGTTGCGTCCTTACTTCCAAGCTCATAAAAGTGAAGTACTAACAAATCAGCCCTTGAGAAACATCATTCATAGTCCCAAAGCTAGTGGGAGACTGATTAAATGGTCAATAGAATTGGGAAAGTTCGACATCAAGTACAAGCCGTGAACGGAAATAAAAGCCCTGGGATTGGCTGACTTCGTGGTTGAGTGTACCATACCCAAACAAGAAGTCAGGGGGAGGGCAGGAAGGCATTATACCTCTAGAAACGGAAGGTAACAAAGAAGAGGGCATTAAAGAGAAGGAATACCAGGTTCTCTATTTTGATGGAGCATAAAAAACAAACTCGAGTGGAGCTGGGCCGGTCTTACAAAGCCCGGATGTGTTCTTGATTGAATATGCTATGAAGTTAGATTTTCCAACTACGAATAACGAAGCTAAATATGAAGCTTTGATAGCTGGGCTTGGCCTAGCAGGAACATTGAGGGTCAAGAACTTAAAAGTCTGTAGAAATTCAAAGCTTATCATATCCCAGGTCAAGGGAGAGTTTGAAGCACAGGATGAAACCAAGGCAAGGTATGTGCACCTAGTGAAGGTCGTGATGAATCAGTTCAATGAATTCCATATTGAGCACATTCCCAGAGAGGAAAATGCTAAGGCAAATATATTATCTAATTTCGCCTCATCGGAGAAATATAAAAGTTCGGGAAGTGTATACTTCTACGTGCTGAAAACATGAAGCATTGATGTTAAGGCATTGATGTTAAGCTTGTAGCCCCTATAGGGATGGAACATCATGGATAGATCCCATTAAGGCCCATATTCAAATTGGTTGGCTGCCAAACGATGTAACTGAAGCACAAAAATTGGTTGTTCGAGCACTGAGATATTCCTTGATCGATGGGATTCTGTATAAAAGATCTTCTGATAATAAAATAGGTGATATGTATTTAACAGTTTAATAAACAACTCACAATATGTATGGAAAACAATTTTATCATGTATTAATAACATGATTTATATAAAGAAAATAGTTGCTGAATGTAAAAACTGGAAATGTAGACAGTTAAATAAAATGAAAGTAAATGCTGTAAAACTGTAAAGACTGAAATTTAAATAAAAGGAATTGAAAAAGTTCATCTTATATATATGTGACACCAGCTTCAGGTGTAAATGCTTGATACAAAAAGTCTCGGGCTACTGGTAATCACTACGGCTACAAGTCACACTATTGCTAAAAGTTAAACTACTACTACAAGTTAAACTACTGATACACGCATACACACTACTCAATAGGTTATACTATGCTGCCTCTATATACATATGTACTCTAGAGTCACTGTCTCACACTATCACTGCCTTAAAACCCAAGCGGAATACGCCTAAGCTCCTCTCTAAGTGCCTGGACCAAAGTCTGTGCCAAGCGGAAAACCCTGTAGAACTCTGCAAACAAATGAGGTCCGTCATGAGTCAAATCATCCAGCTCCCAAGTATCGCTCATCAACACTGACTGTAATCGCTGTCTCATATAGTAATCCGGCTGTAGGGCCGCTAACGGTCCTCTGTCCCTCTAATCAAACAGATGCATGATCTCTCGATACTGTGCCCGCCAATACTCCACATCATCCCTCATAACTCTATACTCATGGTATGGTACCATATACGGCTGAGCAACCTGACCTACTGACTCATGTGAAGGAACCCTCAGTATACCTGCACCCTGCTGTGGTAAACCTAACTGTAGATCCATATTATGCTCTCCCATCCCCTCGACTGGAATCATCTGAACTATGTCCGGCTCTGGGGCATGCACTGGTATAGGAGGTAATAATGGTGGTGGTGGTAACTCCTGCTCAATACCTGGTATAAACCGGTGCTCAACTGGTAAAGGAACCATCGGCTCGAAGAACTCAAGTGGATCAAACATCTTTATGGGGTCATTTACTATCCCCCGAACTGGTGGTACCGACTCCTGTGGCAATGGTGGTGGAGGTGGTAGAGGAAGAAACATATACTCAGATACTGGAGGTACAAATGGTGTTGTTGGCCCAGTGACTGTCCTCTCGGAAGATGTAGAATACCCAGAAGATGCCATCTGATAATGTACCAAAGAAAAGAAAAGGTCACTAGACAATCCTAAGATTTATACTTCCCTATTCTAATCTGACCTAAATCCTAACACTATTCTTCCTAATTTGACTATCCCTATCTTATGTGATCTCCCTATCATATCTTAATCCTAATGTTCTTATTTTCAGGGACCAAACCTACAGCTCTGATGTCAAACCTGTAACGCCCTCCAGACCCAGGGTATAAGTCTGGGGGTTACTAGCTAATCACCAAACCTGTTCAATCTTATTAACAATTAATAAAGAAATGAAATTAAACCCCTTTAACACTAACCAGGATCTTTTTAGGTTGAAGTATGAAAACAAGAACCACTAACTACTTTTATTACAAACCAACATTCAAAGTCTCACAAACTCTCTTTATTACAAACCACTGTCTATTTCATTTTTAACTAAGTTCAGCTTTTATTCAAACACACACTATCTAACAACACTCCACCTGCTCGGGCAACTCAAAGC
This sequence comes from Apium graveolens, assembly GCF_009905375.1. Taxonomy (NCBI): domain Eukaryota; kingdom Viridiplantae; phylum Streptophyta; class Magnoliopsida; order Apiales; family Apiaceae; genus Apium; species Apium graveolens. The sequence continues at coordinate 96,213,604 of NC_133647.1, read as the reverse complement.
TTTCTTCCTGGATTGGGATCAACACCTTGGGTATGAGAGGATCCCGAGGCTTGACCCGCTTCTTTACCACTCGAGTCCTGATTGGTTTCATATTCCTTCTTAACTGAAAACAATAAGGTGAATAACAATAAAATGGGTGAGCCAAAAATTGCTCAACAAGTTCATAAAATATAAACAGTGTTAAAGTATTTTAAATGAATCCGTCATCCCGGGTATATCTGCAAAGATTTAACCCCACGAGAATAGAAAGAAGGCCATTACTGGCGAGTACAAATGAACTAAACTGGACACAAGTTCGCATCTATATTTTGCTGATCAGTCAGAATATAATGCAGATCCATATCTTAATACATGGATCCAGTCGGGTCCCCAGGCACTACAGCCCACATCGAGGCACCAGTCATCCCAGTCCTCAGGATTAAGACACACTCAATCCCAAAATATCATTATCCAGTCCATCGCTTAGCAACCGGAATAATCGGTATGCTTTGACATATTCTAATCACCAGAATATATCAATTTCAATGTATCATCAATGGAATATGAACCAAGTATTCAAAGAAACGGAGAAATCAAGAATCGAAATGAAATATGAATAAAGGAATAGCAAGTATGTATCAGTGATTAAGAACAATAATCAAAAGAGTGCAAATGTGATAGGCATTTGAAACAATATCACTATTCTGAAAGTAGAATAGGGGAAAAACTTGCCTTCTGCGCGACTCACTGCAATTAGATCACTTTCGTCTATCACCTTGGACTAATACCGACTCAACTTGCCTGGTTGGCTTAGCTTCTGTTGGCAAAACAGACTGCTTAAGTCACGTCGTACTTCATTTCTATCTTGAATCGACTTCACACCGTTCCTAACATCTACCCATGCGCTTATGACTGACTCAGGTATTACTTATTAGCAATTAAGAATCAATTAACCACGTAATACACATAAGCACATAATCATTTTTTATGGTTATAATAATTTTTAGAACCAAAATCGACTCCCTGATCGCTCAACTGATCGTTATCTGACTCGTTTCCCATTTTTCCGGAATTTTTCGGACTCGTCTCGACACGTATCTCGACTGATAATCAAACAGATAATAAAATCAACAAATTTCTAGAAGAAATTAAGCTTTGGTATTTTTTTTAATGAAAATAATTCATTTTTTATGAGTCAACAGGCATTCGTTTCACGCGAATCGGACTAACGGTTTAATTATTATCAATTAAATACTGATAATTCCATTTATTATTCACTATAAATAATTATTATTAATTTTTAAAACTCAAAAATAATTTTTAAATCATTATTTAAGAAAAATCAGAATTAAAAATGATTTTTCTATAATTTTTGGACTTAAAAATGAATTTATTATAATTTATTGAAAATTATTTGATTAATTATCAAAATAATTAATCATTTTTAAATAACTAATAAATAATAAATAATTCAGAAAATAATTAAATCTGATTTTTAGAAAATATTTCAGAATTATTTGTAATATAAATCACTTAATTAAATAATTAATTAATTAATTTACAAAATAAATAAAACTGATTTTATAATTAAAATAAAAATAAAAGTAAAATAAATTACAGAAACATTTGTCAGAAACCCGAATCTGTCAGAAATGGATCAAAACCGGGTCAACCACACGCGTCAACCGGGTCACCATCTGGGTTGCCAAGAACACCACCGGATTTTTTTCCAGAATCCGGTGAGTTCCCGGAGTTCGGCCAACTCCGATCAGCCTCAAATCAACACCGTTTGGTGCTGTTTTTGAGTGCTTTTCATTGCAAATCAACACAGCAATCTAACCACGGCCAAAACATCACAGAATCATTCATAGTTCATCTTTTCCGATCAAAATCAACATGAACTTCGGCCAAAAATCCAAATCATTCATTTGTACATAAAACTTAACATTTAATAGTGCAAATCAAAGCTAAGAACATATATAATCAAAGCCCTAACATTTCAGGAACCAAATATTCACAGAAATCATCGAGTTGTGTTTTAAAAATTCGATATAAACCGTAGAAATCGTGAATCACTATCCAGGCATCGTTTGTTCAATTAAACACCATGAATCGACTGTAAATCATCTAAAAAAGCTATATCAATCATCAAAATATCAAAATAACCCTAGAATCAAAAAGTCCTAATTCGAGGATAAACCCTAGAAATCGAAAATCAAAAATTACGCATTAAAACGTGAAATTGATGCTAAAAACAGAAAGAACAGATCAAAACCTTTGATTTGGATACTCGAACTGCTTGATTTGGTGTTGTAATCAGATCAAAATCACGGTTTAATTCTTCGACCCGAATCTGTTCTTCCCGACCCGATTTCAGAGAATTTTGTTAATTTTGCAGATTTTAATGATTAATTATAATTAATTAAATAAAAATTAGGCTATTTATAGTAGTAAAAATAATACTCCTAATTAAAATTAAGGCCCTAATTCTACACTTTTTAAAATTAATAGGCCCCTAATTTTATAATTTTTGAGTATTAAAATTTAATTTATAAATATTTTATATATACAATATATATGCCAAAATTTCCCAAAAATTGTGAATAATGCAAAAATGCAAAGAAATAATATAAATGAAAGTCCTATAATTTTATAAAAATAAAAATGTGATTTTTGTGGGGTTTTTGACACCCAATGGGGCCCGGAAAAGTCATTTTTCGTAAAACGAGAAATTTATAAAATATCTAGATGTTCAGAATAATGCGATTGTAAAAGCCATTTGATGAAAAATAAGGCCCATTATTTTATTTGAAATGTTGGCTTTAAAATCATTATTTGGGTCGTAAAACGTTTGAAATGAAAACGATGAATGCATAATAAAATATCTGAAAAATACCTTTAAAATACAGAAATGACACGAATTGCACGTAACACATAACAAACATGGTTTAAGAGATAATCACACATAAATGACACATTAACACACCTTATTTATTATGATTCTGATATGATATAAACGTAAATTTCCCAGTCATTACACTTCTGCTGGCTTCTCTTTTTTTTTGTCATTCTCACGGATATCCAGATCTTCAATATGCAGAACCTGCCCCCCAACTCCATCAGCCCTAAGAGAGGCTACATAACAACTCCTTACCATATTTTGATTTCCACTTTCTTCTCCAATCCCATGATTGCATTGTAGGTTGATCCAGCCTTTACCACTACGGAGTCTAACATCTGTGTTGCTTGTCTTGGTTCCTGACCTATGGTCATCGGTAACTAAATTTATCCCTTCCACGGGGCATTCCACTCCAGCAAATCCATATATCGGCATATCAGTTGGGGTTAATTGAGAATCATTGTAACCCATCCTTATAAAGGTATCATGAAACAAAATGTCCATCGAGGCACCATTGTCTACAAGGAATCTTTTTACTGGGATGTTCCCTATTATCAGCGTTATGACCAGAGGATCGTCGTGAGGAAATTTGACACCCTCTAAATCAAAATCATCGAATGTCATTGTCACTCCTGTCCTAGACTTCTTCGGGGATTCCCCGACAATAAGCATAACTTCTCTAGTATAAGCTTTCCTCGAGTTTCTGGATGAACCCGCAACAGTTGGTCCTCCAAAAATCGTATTTATCACTAGCCCTCGGGGTCGTGGTCCTCCAAAGATTGCATTTATCACCGGTCCCCTAGGCTGGAGATTTCTCCCTTGATCATCTTGATCCCTTTTATGATCATCGAAGTTCCTTCTTCCATTATTATTCCTATCTCCTCCATCTCCGATATACTTGCTTAGTCTTCCTTTTCGAATAAGGAATTTAATTTCATCCTTCAATTTCCTACACTCATCGGTGTCATGACCAGCATCCTTGTGAAATCTGCAATATTTGCTCTTATCCAGCTTGGTTGGATCATCCTTCAGGGGCTTAGGCCAACGAACATCTCTATCCTTCTCGATTTCCATCAAGATCTGACTTCTAGGAGCGTTCAACTTAGCATATTCAGTGAACTTTTAACCAGGTCCTCCCTTCTTCGGGGTTGAATCAGTATTTTGCTCAGTTCTAGGATACTTGTCCTTAGCAATATATTCCATATCGATATTTCACTTCTTGCCACCAGTGGGCTCGTTGTTCACTACCGTCTTCCTTATGCTTTCCTCCACTTTGATGTACTTCCCGGCTCTGTCTTGGAGCTGTAACATTCAGGGGGCGCTTGGCTAACGACATCTTGAAGAACTCGTCCCTAGTTCCCTGCTGCAGTGCTATCATAGCTACCTTGTCATCAAGGTCTGGGACCTTCAAAGCTTCCTTGGTGAAACGATTCAGATAGTCTCTCAAAGACTCTTTTGCCCCCTGCAAAATGCTCATAAGGGATGCTGAGCTTTTCTCATGCACTCTCTCACTGATGAATTGTTTAATAAAAGCTTGACTTAACTCTCTGAAGGACCCAATAGAATTCGGAGGCAAACATCTATACCATCTTTAAGCCATTCCCGACAGGGTTTGAGGAAACGCCCGACACTTAATAGCGTCGTTCACGGGCTGCAGCAACAGTGCATTAGAGAATGTCCTGACATGATCAGCGGGATCTTCAGTGCCATCATCAACTTTGATGGTGGGCATCTTAAACTTTCTTGAGATATGGTCATTCATTATTTCTTCAGTGAAAGGTGGGGTGGGATCATCAGGATCTCCTAGGAGCAGAAGATCACTTGGATCAGCCCTTGGGACAACAACCCTTCTTTGCAATGGACCATCCAAGTCTATTATTGGAGGAGGATTTCTCCTCCTCGGAGGCAGTGGGGGCTTTGGGGTCAGGTTGCCCCTATCGGGGTTCTTCCCTTGAGGAGCCGGGGGATTCGTCCCTTGTAGAGCCGGGGGATTCGTCCCTTGTGGCTGAGGCTCGGTTGCCCCTATCGGGGTTCTTCCTTGAGTAGAGGCGTAGGACGAGTGTGGGGGTATCTCCACCGTTGACAAAATCGTTTGAGTTGTTCCAGTTGGTGTTCCTTCAGGGGCGCTATTTCCACTCCGTGTTCTCGCCATGGTTGTTGTTATGCTTTCCAACAAACAGCGCCAAATGTTATGGATAAAAAACTAGGTAGTATTTATTACTAGGATTCGGGAGCTTAAGGCCTTTAATGGTTGCTATCGTGTTTTATAGCTTAACTCTGCCTTTACGAGATGTCTACGTATATATGTGAATTAGAGAATCAAGCCAAAAAACGTAGTTCTGAGAGGAGGGGTGAGACCCCTTATATAGGTGTTGGGAGTCCTTGAACAAGTCTCAAACTTTGGATAGACTTTGAAGTCCTAGAATAAAGGAATCAAGACTCCTTCTTAGTTTAGGTGCCCTCTAGGCTATCTTCCATAGAGTTATATTACTGATTGGACTCATTTAATGAGTTGTTAATCCTCCCTATTTATTAATTACGAAATTAATAAATATTCAGGGCTATTGGGTCTTTTTTGTTCCATCAGGCATGATTAATGTGTTAACATTTTTGGTCTAAATGTCATACATATGATCTTCTTTAATGGGTCTTGCAGTTTTAGATGTAATTAATGCAACATTAATGACGTGATTAAGATTTATTTTATCCCGTATTAATATCATTGTAAATCTATGGTACGTTAATCATGATTTATTAATAACAATTTGTATGATAGTGCAGTTATGTTCTATTTCTCGAATATATTTTGATAAAATTATGTATATATATTATTTTCACAGATACACCTAATTGTTAAATTATCTGTTAAAATCCATATTTTAGCAATACGTGGCCAGATATGCGGAGCTACCAATAATGATAACTTGACGTAGGGAATCTTGATTTGTTTTTTATAGTATGCACGTTTCGAAAATTTTAAAATAAATAATTTATAATTTAATATAAATAATTGACTTATAAGTAATTTATCGGCTTATAAGTTAAATTTACAACTTACAAATTGGATTAAAAAACACTCTTTGATAAATATTTACGGATTTATAAGTCAATAAACTACTTATTCCCGGACAACCACTTATTCTAGGACAACCAAGCATGCTCAATGTATTATAGATATCATATGACTTAAGATTAATGAATTATTTTATGATTCAGAAAAAAGGTTCATTTTTTAATAAATTACTTTTGTGAATGAAAAAAATATTAAATCAATCAGTTTACCTTTTTGTTTATACTTTGAAATTTATTAAAAAATTTGCAACAAATTATATTTCGGATATTTATAAATGAAATTTCAAATAAAAAATTTCTTTAAAAAAAATTAAAAGTAACCCGTGAAACTACACTTCCGCAATCCAATAATAATTGAAATGACTAATATAACAGGACTAAGAGTATGTTTGGCAGATTCCATTAGAACCTATCCAATTATAAATAAAAAATAATAAAATCAAAATCAAGAAAGAAAATAATTTTGTGGAAAACGAAAATTCTTCCTTCATTTTCTGAACTACGTGATTGTCGGTATGTCACTTTCCTATTGCCGTGTCATAAACTTCATTCACTGACGACCTGAAACTTATGGTCAAATGCTCAATTTTCCATTTTAATTTTATTATATTTTATAACAAAAATACAAAATAGAGTCCAATATAAAATTAATATATCAGGAAGACATTGACTCTCAGACCAAGTTCAAATTAAAACTGCCCCTGCAAGTACTTCGTAGCAGTCTCGCAGAAGCAGATCATCCAAAGCGTGTGTTTTTATAATGTGATTTGTTTTTAAATTCACAAACTGATCTGAAAAATTTTGAACTTACGCCCCATCGAGTAATGTTATATTTCCTTAGAATGTGTCCCAAATCTAAACTATATTATAATAAGAAATATCTATACTATACTATAATAACCGAAATAGATATAATTTGGTTCAACGATAATTCCCTAATTTTGATTATTACAAAAATAGATAAATAGTGTTATATATTATAATAAACTACTAAATTATTAAAATACTACTAAATATAGTATAATTATCCTACTAAACTACGAATACAACTTATTCTATTATTAAAAGATATAAATAATAGTGTTATATATCTGCTAAACTACTAAATTGTTAAACTACTAGAAATAGTTTATTTATTTTACTAAATTACAACCACATTTATTCTATTATTTTTATTATAAATTTATAATCATTATATATTTATATAAATATTTTAAAAATATAATATAACTGAATAAATAAAAATTTAAAATATTAATGGGCACCCGTGCATCGCACGGGATGTATGCTAGTATATATAATAAAAGAAACATAGTTTGGCAGTTTTCGGTCGGTACTTGCTGAAATTATTTAATTATCTTTATTTAATTATTTTAATTATAATTATTGGGTCAATCAATTCTAATTCTAATTCTAATTAATATTCAAGTAAACTTCCTCTATTACTTTACTAATTTGAATTCAATTTTATATCGAATTCTATATTATTATAATTTATATTAAATTCAACTTCTTCTACCAATTTATGGTTTAATTTATATCGTATTTAATATTATTCTAATTTGTTACTTCGGGCTATATTATATTTAAGCAAAGTAAACATAATTATTAAGATTTATTTGATATATCATGTGAATCGAGTTAAGATAAAATAATAATACTATCAGTCCTTCTATGAAAATTAAACTAATAAAATTGAATAAACAAAATAATATATCTTATTTATCGAGGATAAAAAAATACATTATACAATTGATTCAGACTAACACAAAATTAAAATAAAAATACAATTCGACCAATAAAAATAAAATCATATATACTAATTATTCAGTCTAAAATAAAATTATCTTATTGATCCAGACTTAAAAAAAATAAAATTAAACTAAAAAAAATCAGTTTGATTTGGTAGGTGTATTAAGTATCGGGCTAAATAAAATAATGTAAACCCATGATCCGAGATAAATCAAATTAATATTAGATTAAGTATAATTCGTTAAATATTGATGTGAACTAAAAAATCAAATTTTAATTAAAACATAAATATTTTTAAAAAAAATGCACATAGAATTATCAATAAAACTCTATCGTTCAATTATTAAAATTGTCTTTTTCAAATATCATTTATAAAATTATAATTAATCGATTAAGTAATCAACATGCTAAAATAATAATTTTTAAGGTACCGCATAATGAAGACATTATATTTTAACCTCAATAAAATAATAATTTCGTTATAAAAATATTTCTTCCCTTATCAATGCTATCACTTTAAACAAGTTTAAATGTTCTAAAAAGTTATGAACATATACGTCTACTAATATAATTATTATGAAGTCATATCATTTAAAATTTTAAATGAAAAAAATTAAGAATTAAATTCAATTTTTTTAAAAAAAATTATATAATATTAAAAATTTTAAGATATATGTGCCATCCGGATACTCGGTTTTAAGCTGGTAGTTTTAAAAGAATGTTTGTCACTATCTAAGTTGTGTTTTATTTAATGGACTCGGAGAATGTTAATATAAATAGCACCAAATTAAAAGTTTCAGGCATCTTTTTTAAAATTTTATTTTGATATGTTTAACACTACTCATATAACACCATCTATTATTATTAGTAGAAATAAAGAGATATAATCTTTACAAGAAAGAAATTAGTAAAAATAATATTACTTTCATTCTTAAATGCTCTGAGAGACGATACAGATGACCCTTTTTAATTTTAACATATACACTATAATTTTTTAATATATCCCCGTAGCCATAAAAAATATCCTTGAGATCGGTTATGCTGGCTGATGGTCGTTGGATTTTTCATAAAAAAACCGAGGGACGATCCAACTGATAATCCCAAATCATCTCGGGACTTTCTCCTTTCTGGACCCGGGTTCAAGCTCCTTATGGACGGAAACGGCGGTGGCGTGCGGTGCAGCTGTAGGGTGGATACCTACAAAACAGAACCGAAGGGGGTGGCGTCCCCGCGGCACCTCCGGCGTGAGAATGAGAGAGGGTTTTTAAGGAGAAGAGGGGTAAAACGAGAATTATGCCGGTATATTTATGGTGTGTACGTGTGTGTATGTAAGTGTGTGGGGGGAGAGTGAGTATGTGAGATTGTAACATGTAACCCTCCTTCTGTCCTACCCTTTATAGGCCTCCTATTAGGGTTTAGGGGTTTGTACCTTTTAATCTGGACCGTAGGTTTGCCTTTTGGACTGTAGGGCATCTGGACTCCTGGGATGCATCAGAGTACTACCAGATCCGGACCGTAGGAACGTTCTGGATCCCGGGTACCTGGACGGTGGTGATGTTGCCACGTGTCCTGGGCCCTTCCAGGTTAAAGCTGAGTACTTCCTGGGCTCTTGCTATTGGGCCCTGGGCCCCTATTATTGGGCCTGAATTATTATAGGCTATCATTTGCCCCCCACTCTCTTATGCGGGTTTACCCGGATGGGGGAGTATAGCAGTTATCATTGGGGGTTTTTTGATCTGTTGCCCCCTAACCCCGGGGTCAAATGGTAATGAGACTCCGGGGTTGACTTGGTTATCCATTTGATTTTATTTCAAGGTGGGATTCCTTGAAGTGCTTAGAAAAATTTTGGGGTTTTTTTAATCTGTTGCCCCCTAACCTCGGGGTCAAATGGGGATGAGACTCTGGGGTTGACTTGGTTAGCCATTTGATTTTATTTCAAGGCGGGATTCCTTGAAGTGCTTAAAAAATATTTGGGGGATTTTTTATCTGTTGCCCCTAACCCCGTGGTCAAATGGGGATGAGACTCCGGGGTTGACTTGGTTAGCCATTTGATATTATTTCAAGGTGGGATTCCTTGAAGTGCTTAGAAAAATTTTGGGGGTTTTTTGATCTGTTGCCCCCTAATCCCGGGGTCAAATGGGGATGAGACTCCGGGGTTGACTTGGTTGGTCGATTTTGAATTTGAATTTTGGGCACGGTTTGGTGGATAAGTACACTCCTGACACTTGATTTGACCGGACTCTGAAAAGCTGATGCTGCAAATCCGGGGTGTCGGACGACTGTTAGGATTCCAGCCGGGGTTAAAGATACATACGGTTATGCGTATCCTTTGAGTGTGATATTCTTTAACTTCCCCCCTTTTTCCTCCTAAAAAGACGCGCCCACGTAATGATTACGGGACAGGCCGTATAATAACTGCTATGCGGTTATTTTTTGGGACCAATCGCGGGCTTCCACATGGGTGTGGTAATTTTCCTTCAAAAAACCTTTCATCTGTCTTTCTTTTCTTTATAAATACCGCCTTCTCCCCTTCTTTTTTCTTTTACGCAGAAACTTCCACAGAGAGATAGAGAGAGAGAGAGACCTGAGAAATCTTGCAGAGATTTTTTGAAGCCGCATTTCTTTCTCCTGCTACTTTGTAAGTATCTTGATCTTTTGCTTTCTTGTTTCATTTCTTTTTCTTTCGTTCTCGCAATGCACGCAGCCATTTTGTGCGAGTTTTGATTCGCCCCTTCATATTCCTTGTTCGATTTTCACCGCTGTGTTGTTGCTTTGACCTTAAATCTGTGTAGTTGTGTAGATTTTGCATGGCTTCTTCAATGGTTTTGTGTTTGATTTGTGTAAATATCATGAATTTTGGTAGTTTTGTATGCGAATAAGTGGGTTTTTAGTAGTGTAAAAAGTTGAAGAGCCCCGGGTGTGTTCTTGATATGTGTTCTTGGTTGTATGTGTATGTATATGTTGCAGATCTTGCTTTTGGGTTTAGTTTTTCACACGATCTGTTTCTAAAACTCTTTTGTTTTTTGTTTTTTTTGTTGTTGTTGGGTTCGGGTTTGACATTAACTCCGGGGTGCGTTTATATAGATACACATAGTTTATGCCAGGTACCCATTTTAAACGTACTGCTACCCTTAGGAGTCGGTATCCCGAGCGGCCTAGAGGTTTAGGCGAACTAAACGCATTTTACCCTTCATCTTCTTCTTCCAGTAGTAGCTCCGTAGAGATGCCTCCCCGGGTTGACCAACCCCAACAAGTTTTAGCCCAAACATTAGTCTTAGGTCCCGGGGGTACCCTTTCTAATCCGGATGGGTCTTGGGAAGATGTGGACGAATACTTTGTCCAGTGCCGAGTGAATCCTAAGCCCTTGGGCTTTTATTACAGAGACTTATCTGAGGCGTACGGGGGCCCGGATGGGTTGGGAGGTAGGGAGCCTTACGATGAAGACGATATAAATAGGAAGTTTTTTACTGCCCCGGGGATCAAGTATGAGTGTGGGGCGGTTCATAAAGAGGTTCAGGAGAAATATACGGACGCCGAGGTAGATAGCGCCCTCAGACTTGCCTTTAACCTTGATGATACCTTCCAATGGAGATGGCCCGATGAGCATGAGAGGGTGTATCACAGACCGGATGAGGGTTGGGTTGGGATTCCCTTGGAGCACCTCCGGGGCATGCGCCTCGGATTACATCAATTTACCAAATCTCTCTGCCAGGACGTGATGGGATTCCTTTCACCCAACTGGCCCCGAATTCAGTAAAATGGATAAGTTGGTTTCTAGCTTGCTGCCATGCCAAAAATTACATCCCCACCTTCAAACTTTTCCATCACATTTTCAAAATTAAGAGATCCACCGCTTGGCCGATTTATGAGTTCATGTTTAGGATCGAGGACTGTGGGTATCCTTCCGATAAGATGGTTCTCCCGGTCAGCATGTTGACGTCACTTAAGGGATGGCACCGGGAGTTTATTTTTGTCCGGGGTGGGGATCTGGAGTTCATGCCACTCCATAAACTTGAAATTAAAACAGATAGATTTCCGGTCCAGCGGCTCGGGCAAGCAGCTCTCGCGATGGTTTATGCCTTCTGTGGGGCACTTGGGACGCAATGGACCTGGGACTATTTTACTAGCAATGAAAATATGCATGCTGCCGGATGTAAGTCTTTTGCCTTAACTTTATTTTGTTACTTTCACTTTTATTGATTGTTTGTATCCGGGACTGATATTTTATTGTCTCCTCTTCAGGTATTCCAAAGTTAATTCCCTATCCCCCAAACATGTCTGCCCAACTTAAGGATCTCTCGGCCAAGCTGCGAAGGATTGGAGGGATGACGAGCTTAGATTCCGGAAAGAAGAAGGTTGGTGAGGGTGAGGATGCAGCCCGGAAGGCGGCGCCGTCTCGTCCGGGGAGGACAACGATCGTGATCAACGAGCCCCGGGTCGAGGATGTGCAGCAAGGGGATGCGACAAGGGTCCCAACACCCCGAAAGAGGAAGAGTGCTTCCTCGGGTTCCGGGGAGAAGGGGGGATGTATCCGAGGGCCCTGTTTCAAAGAAGGCTGCTGTTGACCTGACCCCGGATACCCCGGAAACTTTGAAGGCCCTGCTCGCTAGCTTTACCCCGGATACTCGATGGAGGGAGCTGTTTGAGAACTATGCTAGCACGGCGGAGAGGAAGAAATACAAAAAGGAGCCTCTCGACGACTTCCTGGTCGGGCTTCAGGAGGATATTACTGCTGTAAGCCTTTTTCTTATACCATTTTGAAATTCGATTCCGTACTTTCCTCGTTCTTATTTTCTTGTATTCGTGTCATCTAATCGCGATTTATAATGTTTTCAGGCTAACTCCCGGGTTGCTGGACTGGTTTGCATAACCTGGAGCCTACAGGCGAAGGCTGATGCTGCCGAGGTCTAGAAGACTGAATCCAAGAGGCTGTCCCGGGAGATACATGAGTTGAAGGAGGCAAGTGCAAAGGAGGCTGCTGCTCATAAGAAACTTCTTGACGAGATCCGGGAGAGGAAGGACCGGGCCGAGGCCTCCGTCCGGGAGATGAGGGCGGAGAACAAGAAGCTGAATGATGATCTTGCCGCCCGGCCCACTCCCGAAGAGGTTCTGGCTGGGTTCCGGGGGACTCCCGCGTACTTCGAAGAGCTGAATGACAAAGCGCTGGAGAAGATCCAGATCTGCTGGAATATCGCTTCTAAGTATCTCGTCGAAGAGCCTCATGGTATAATCGATGTCTTCCTGGAGAAGTACATTGAGGAAGAGACGCGGCTAGAGCAGGAGAAAGAAGCCATCCAGGCAAGGGAGTTTGGCACCGAAACCTCTAGCAATGTTCCTCCTTCTCCAGGATCGCCACTTGCTGAGCAGTCTCCCATCCCAGAAGGTGACCCGGAGCAGCCTCCTTCTCCTCCCGCCGAGCCTGCGGCAGAAGTTTGAGGACTTTGCCATTTGTTGGCATGTAATTTCCATTTCTTTGTTTTTAGTATTGTCTAAACTCAGCCTTTTGGCTAATTTGTCTTGTCTTTAATCTGGATGATTTTTATTTGCCCCCCCGGGGTGTGTTTCCCCGGGGTTGTTTAATATTATTGTGTTTTTCTTCCTTTCCTCTGTTATTGACTTGTATATGTTAGGAAATTTTCACATGGGCTGTGTTTTTGCAAACCCCGGGTTGGGGTAAAAATATTTAACTTGTAGAAACTTTATACGTACTCATGGGTTGAGTTTTTATAGGACCCCGGGCAGGGGTAAATTTCCATTTGATAGAAATTTTCAAAGTACACATGGGCTGTATTTTTACAGACCCCGGGGTGGGGTAAAACTATTTATCTTGTAGAAATTTTATAAGTACTCATGGGTTGAGTTTTTATAGGACCCTGGGCAGGGGTAAATTTCTATTTAATAGAAATTTACAAAGTACACATGGGCTGTGTTTTTAAATCTGATGGTAGATAAATAAGCAGCATAATAAAATTGATTCAAATTATGGAACGCTTAAAGTAGAGTTTTTCATTCATATCGAAAGCAAAAATTACATTCTGGGGCGAATGGGAATAGTGTTTACATCAAAATATCATAGTATAAATGTAGAGGTGTTCCCAAAATGTGCACCTTTCTCTTATTGGTAGAATTTCCTTAGCCGGGTTCCGTGTCAGGTGTTGGGGACCTCGGTCCCGCTGAGGTAGTTCAGCTTGTAAGTTCCCAGACGGAGCACTTCCTTGACTACGTAGGGGCCTTCCCAGTTCGGCTGCAGTTTCCCTTGGTTAGTTGGGTTCGAGGCTTTGGTGTCCCGGAGCACTAGATCTCCCACCACGTATTCTCTTATCTTGGCCTTCTTCGCAAAGTAAAGCTTTGTTTTTTCCTTGTAGCTTTCCATTTTTTCTACGGCCCGATCTCTTACTTCATCCAAGAGTTCGAGGTTGGTTCTGAGGCCTTCTATGTTGGAGACCTCATCAAAGTTGGCCACTCTATGAGAGGGGGATCCGGTTTCCACCGATAACCGGACCTCGGTACCATAGGCAAGCTTGAATGGAGTCTCACCAGTTCCCGTCCGGGAGGTAGTTCTGTATGACCATAAAACCTTCGGGAGTTCATCCGGCCAGTTCTTTTTAGAGTCTTCCAGTCTCTTTTCCAGACCTCGGAGTATGGTTCTGTTTGTGACCTCGACCTGTCCATTTCTTTGTGGATGGGCCACAAATGCTTTTCTGTGCCTTATCCCGAGCTCTTTGAGATAGGCTTCAAAATTCGAACCTATAAACTGTGGCCCATTGTCCGAGATTAAAATCATCGGGATCCCGAACATCATCACAATCGCATCCACAAATTTGATGTAGTCTTGCTGATTGATGGTTCTCATAGCCTTGGCTTCTGTCCACTTAGTCATATAATCTATTGCTACCAGCACATAACGAAGATCCCCTTTTGCTCGAGGGAAAGGGCCCATGATGTCAATTCCCCATACAGCGAATGGGATCGGGGAGAGAACGGACCCGGGGAGGCTTGAACCTTGCTTCGGCACATTGCTGAACTTTTGGCACTTGCTGCATTTCTTCACATAGGTAACTGAATCAGCGTGGATTGTGGGCCAATAGTAGCCTTGTCTGATGACCTTGTAGGCTAGAGCTTTAGCGGCTAAATGATCCCCACAGATTCCCTCGTGCACCTCTTGGAGACAATAATCTGCCTCATCTGGATCAACACACTTTAAAGTCGGGGCAGAGAAAGTTCGCCGGTATAGCTGATTATCTTCCAGAAAGAAGCGGGCAGCTTTATACTTGAGTTACCGTGCTTTGTTCTTGTCTTCCGGAAGGGTGCCGTCCTTAAGATAGGCTATGTAAGGAGTAATCCAGTTATCCGGGCTACTAATACATAATACCTCGGGCCGACCGGTGTTGGGGGCTCCGAGCTCCTCGAAGTACACCGAGCTGCTTAAATCTGAAGTCTTCTGGACGAGCTTGGACAGTTCGTCTGCCTTCGCATTTTCCTCTCTGTTTATCTGCAAGATGGTTGAGTCCGGGATGGTTTCCAGGATTGCCCTAACCATCTCCTCATACCGGGCCAATTTGGGATCTTTTGCAATATATTCACCATTGGTTTGTCTTACCACAATCTGAGAATCACTATAAATGGTTAAACTCCTTACTCCAAGTGATTTGGCTAACCTGAGTCCGAAGAGGAGAGCTTCATATTCAGCCTGGTTGTTTATTGCTTTGAAGGCGAAGGTTACGGCCTGCTGGATTGTGAATCCGCCTGGGCTGGAAAGGATCAGGTCGGCTCCGGACCTTTCGGCTGTAGCCGAACCATCGACATGTAATGTCCAAGAATCCCGGTTGCTAGCCTCTTTTTCTTCTCCAAATCCAAGTTTAGGTGTCTCCGGGACCTCCGGAAAGGTGCATTCCATGACGAACTCGGCCAACGCCTGGGCTTTTATAGTAGTCCTCGGAATAAATTTGATATTGAATTGGCTCAATTCAATTGCCCAATTGACTAATCTCCCAGAGGCATCTGGCTTATAGATGATTTTGTGAAGTAGTTGATTAGTGATAATCCTGATTTCCCGGCCTTGGAAGTATTGCCTTAGCTTCCTGCTCGAGTGCACAAGAGCCAGTGCGAATTTTTCCAAGTTCGGGTACCAGGTTTCAGCGTTTTTCAGGACTTGACTTACATAGTATACCGGGCTCTGTGAACCATTTTCCTCCCGGATGAGTGCAGAAGATACCGCTCTTTCCCCGGCTGCAATGTAGAGATACAGAGGCTCTCCGGGCTTTGCTTTTGACAGAATAGGCGGGTTCATCAGATGTCACTTGACTTCCTCAAATGCTGTTTGGCAATCCGTGGTCCAGTCGATCAGTTTTTTGTTCTGGGCCCCTTTTAACAGCTCAAAGAAAGGCAGGCACTTTTCTGCCAATTTTGGGATAAATCTTCGAAGGGCTGCTAAACATCCTGCAAGCTTTTAAATGTCCTTTTGAGTCTGGGGGACTGTCATTTCCATTATAGCTTTGATCTTCTCCGGGTTGGCTTCTATTCCTCGTTCACTGACCAGAAAACCAAGAAACTTCCCGGAGGGGACCCCGAACGCGCATTTCTCTGGGTTCAGCTTCGTGTTATACTTCCTCAAATTATCGAAACACTCCCTGAGGTCCTGGATGTGCTCTGGGATTATGACCGACTTAGAGATCATGTCATCAACATAAGATTCCATGTTCCTGCCCAGCTGATTTTGGAAGATGGTATTCATCATTTTTGG
The DNA here is from genome assembly GCF_009905375.1 of Apium graveolens. Taxonomy (NCBI): domain Eukaryota; kingdom Viridiplantae; phylum Streptophyta; class Magnoliopsida; order Apiales; family Apiaceae; genus Apium; species Apium graveolens. Next base: position 96,197,159 of record NC_133647.1, on the reverse strand, counting down.
TATGTTGCCCCGGCGTTGATTAACCCAAATGGCATCATAACAAAAGCGTAGACAGCCCGGTGTGTAATGAATGCCGTCTTCGCAATGTCTGCCGGATTCATCTTGACCTGGTTGTATCCCGAGAAAGCATCCATGAAGCTTAGCATTACATGGCCTGATGTTGCGTCTATCAGCTGGTCAATGTTGGGCAGGGGGTAGGAGTCTTTAGGACACGCCGAATTGAGGCTTGTATAATCCACGCACATTCGCTATTTTCCATTGGGTTTTTTGACCAGCACAACATTTGCTAGCCAATACGGATACTTAATTTCACATATTATGTCTGCCTTTAACAACTTTTCCACTTCTTGGTCAATTGCCTGCTGTCTCTCAGGGGCAAAGTTCCTTCGTTTTTGCTTGATTGGTCTTTGCTTTGGATCTACGTCCAGACTGTGTATGGCCACAGATTCATCAATCCCCGGCATGTCTTCCGGGGACCAAGCGAACACATCAGCAAATTCCTTTAGTAGATCGATGAGCTCCTTCTGGAATGTGGTTTCCAGGCCTTTGCCGATTTTGATTTTCCGGGTGGGGTTCCCGGGTTCCAAATCTACCTCGATTGTCTGTTGGGCAGGTTCTACCTTTGTCTTCTCCTTGCTCTCTACAAATTTCTGAATCCGGGCATCAACGTTGGTTACGCTGTATCCGGAGTCTTCAATCATATTCATATCCAAGCGGGCCCTTTTACTAAGGTGTTCTCGATGCTTCTTTCTGCTTTGCCCCTTGGGTAGGGACATTATCTTCTTCCGGTTTTCCGGTTCCGTTTCTGCCATGACAAGGGCTTGACCATAGCATCTCCCTGCCATTTCCCTGTTTCCTTTCAATTCTCCAACGTCTCCCGGGGTGGGGAATTTGAGTTTTAAGTGAATAGTTGAGGGGATTGCCCTGAGCTTGGTGATAGTGGGCCTTCCAAGGATCATGTTGTATGAGGAGGTTGCGCTTATCACATAGAACTTCATCATATAAGAGACCTGCCGGGGTGCGGTTCCAAAGATGATGGGGAGATAAATGATGCCCCGGATTGGAATCATCGTGTTCCCAAATCCGTACAAGGGATCTTCAAGAAAGGGGTCCATTCGGAGGTGCCCGAGCTCCATCATGTTAAGTGTGTGTTCGAATACAATATTAACAGAGGAACCATTGTCAACTAAAATTCTTTTTACCTCGTTGTTTGCGACATCAAGGGTCACCACCAATGCCAAGTTGTGATCCGGATCGAGCCCCTTATAATCGGAATAAGAGAAGCAGATCGGCTCATCATCCAGAGTCTGGATCATCATCACATCATTCTCCTGGTCCGGGCTCCGAGGTGGAGAAGCTGTGCCTCAAAAAACAACATTCACCACATTTTTGCCTCTTCCCGGGGCCCTATCTTTGTCAATTGACCCCCTTTGAAGATACTGGTTCATGTTTCCCTTCTTGATCTGGTCTTCTATGAACATCTTGAGGGAGAAATAGTTTTCAGTGGTATGGCCATGATCCTCGTGATAGCCACAATGCTTGTCCCGGGCCCTGTTCTCGGGAGGCGCCAACAAGGGTTTTGGCGGATAATAAAACGGCTTGCCCTTAACTTCACGCAAAATGTCAACCCGGGGCCTGTTGAGGGGTGTCCACTCCGGTTCCGGCTTGGGTTCTTTCTTGGTCTTGGGTTTCCTTTCATTCTTTCTTAACTCGGTGTATGTCTCCCGGGGTGGGGTTCCCCGAGACTGCTGAATGTAGTTGGCTTGCCTATCAAGCTTGTATCTTTTGTCTTTTCGGGACGACGAGCGTCGTTCCGGAGACTCATCATCATCATGTATTCTTCTATTCATTTTCATTGACTTGAGGAAATCATTTTCCTTTATGAACTTTGATGCTAACGCGTATGCCGATGCTAGGCTCTGGGGCTCTCTATGAATCAAGTCTTTGACATAGCCTTCGCAAGATATTGGGTGCAAGTTCCTTCGAAAAATGTTCACTGTCTCTTTTTCTTCTAAGTTGGAGAGTTGGTTAACTGCTTCTTGGAATGTTTTGATGAATTCCGGGAGGGACTCCTTGCTTCTTTGCTGGATTGTTTCCAAATGACACATTTGCAGTTCGTTCATCCGGTTGGCCCTGAATCTTTTCAAAAACATCTCGCGGAAGTCTTTCCAAGAGTCCACACTCCGGGATGGAATGCGGCTGAACCATTTCTGAGTTCCCCCCTTCAACATTGATGCGAAGAATCGGCATCTGGTTAGGTCACTGTAATCATAAATATTAGATATTTGCACGAAATAGTTCAGATGCTCCTCGGGATCAGCTAATCCATCAAAAGAGTCAAAATTGAAGTGCTTCAGCCCCGATTCTTCGGGGGTAGATTCCAACTTCTTGGTGAATGGGGTGGCTGCCGCTCCTACTTCCATATCGCCTTCTACTTTTCTTTTAAGGTCCCGGAGGGCCCGGGCCATTTGTTCTTGCTTGGATTCCTTTTCTGGCTCCGAGTCGGAAGAAACATGAATCCGGTGTGCCTTTCTTTTTATCTTTGCTTCTTCTTCCCGGACTCTCTTTTCAATTGCTTCTTGGGCTTTAGCCTCCTCTTCTTTCCGGATTCTCTCACGGAGGGCAGCTCTCTTTATTTCATCTCTGGCATCCTCTGGTGGTTTCTTTAAATTCTTTGCAATCCGGTCAAAGACGGATCCCCGTGATTCTCCGGACCGTTCTCCGGAACGTTCTCGCTAATCCCCTGGGCGGGTCTCGGGTTCGGCATCATGTCTTTCCTTTCACAGGTCCATCGCCGCCTGTATCCGTTCCGGGGTCATGCTTCCCCATGGGTTGGCGGCGGTCCCAGTGTGCTTATGGGCAGCTTTTTCGATAACTATTCTCTAGTCTCCTGGTTGGAGATTTTGAGATGGAGTCTGGGTTATGGGGGGTCCTTCGTCCAGATCTTCCATATCTCCATCCCTGGGTTGGGGTGGAGGCGGAAGGAAAGAGGCAGAAACGGCCACTTTGCTCTTTCTCGTAGTCATGGTTATTCAATAGTACTACAAACTCAAAGTGATATAACTTGTAAAAAATAGATTTAAGAGATTGGGAGTGGCGTTCTTACTGGGGGGATGATATTCCAAGCTGCTGGGTGGGGTAGAAGTTGCGGATATGAACCACTGGACGGAGGTTCGACCTCTCCTTCTAGCGCCAATGATAATCCCAAATCACCCCGGGGCCTTCTCCTTGCTGGGCCCGGGTTTAAGCTCCTTATGGACGGAAACGGCAGCGGCGTGCGGTGCGGCTGTAGGGTGGGAACCTATAAAACATAACCGTAGGGGGGTGGCGTCCCCACGGCACCTCCGGCGTGAGAATGAGAGAGGGTTTTTAAGGAGAAGAGGGGCAAAACGAGAATTATGCCATTATATTTATGGTGTGTACGTATGTGTATGTAAGTGTGTGGGGGGGAGAGAGAGTATGTGAGATTGTAACCTGTAACCCTCCTTCTGTCCTATCCTTTATAGGCCTCCTATTATGGTTTAGGGGTTTGGACCTCTTAATCTAGACCGTAGGTTTGCCTTTTGGACTGTAGGGCATCTGGACGCCTGGGATGCATCAGAGTACTACCAGATCCGGACCGTAAAAACGTTCTGGATCCCGGGTACCTGGACGGTGGTGATGTTGCCACGTGTCCTGGGCCCTTCTAGGTTAAAGCTGAGTACTTCCTGGGCTCTTGCTATTGGGCCCTGGGCCCCTATTATTGGGCCTGAATTATTATAGGTTATCACCAACCATCATCCAAAAATTTAACGGTGCCTATCTCTTTTCTTATCCTGAGTTTTCTCTCCCTTTGTTTTTAAGTCTCCCAACTCTTTGTTGTATTTATCTGCTCCTTAGACAAGTATTTGAGTTATTGATTTAAATACTTAAGATGATGACACATGAAAATAACATGAGCTGACATGGTGACTACTCGGTACAAGAAAAATTGCTAAATACGGCGGTCCAAAATCCGTCGCACATATAGGAGTGATATTTAATAGATGGTCGAATTTAAAACTAAATACCACCGCCTAAATACGACCGGTTAAATACGACCGCCAAATATGTCCGCTGTCGGTCGAATACCGATTTGTCAGATTTTTTATTTAAAATTTAAAATTTTCATTTAAATTTGAAAATCCCGTCTAAAATTTAAATTTTCACTAAACTTTAAAAATCCCGCCCAAAAAAATGGAAATTTAAAAGTCCCGCCCAAAAGTTATATATAACTTTATAATTCACAATAGACCTCAGAATTATATTTTATTCATATAATTACATTGCGAAAATCCCGGTCGTCACAATTTTAATTATTAAGTTCTATGAAAACCACTTTTTTATCGAATACCTTGGAGACCGGTTATATTCACTGCAAATAAATCTTACATAAAAATATTACAAAACGTATTATTATGCAAATCCTATAGACACCATTATTTTATTCAAAATCTGGAATATCATATATGTAAAGCATGTAAATATTACAAAATATTTTATTGTACGAAACATGTTTAGTTTGTAAAATATACATATTTTATTTATTAAACTAGAAGGATCTTCACCAATTATAATAAATTAACAATATCCATAGAACATATTTCACAAAATAATATCTATTTTGAAGTGTTTTAATTGTAAAATATAGGTGATTTTCGACGTCTCCGATAAAATAGTGATTTCCATATAAATTTCTTCCAACTCTCCCACGCCCCCTTGAGACCCCGAAAAATAGACGAAGCAAATTAAAATGTGCCAAAAAAAAAATCAGACACTTCAAATTTATGCTTCCTCTGTATAGGACTAGATTCGGTTATAGATTTAACTTTTAGAGCAGATTTCGTGCTAAAGTATAAAAAATAACACTCGGAATAACTTTCAAAAGATATATGATATGTTTTAACTGAGGGACTCATATTAATACAAATGGGGTCCTTTACATTCTTGTTAAATCAACCAATCACAAATTAATACCTCTTTTTTTGGAATATTTTGGAAATTTTTTTGGGAGCTCTAAAATTACTCTTTATAAAATTAAGTACGAAAATTTGATTTCAAATAATATGATATTATTTTTGAAATGATATTAATGATGAAATTAACCGACAAGTACATAATAAATGTGATATTTGTGATCTATTTTAAATATTAATTAGATACCTTTTGTATTATTCTAAATTTTAAAAATAACTCATGGTTCAATATAGAATGTAAGAACCTTTCAGCAAGGAAGATGCATACATTCCGGTATTAATAAATTCCTATCTCACAGTCACACAAAAGTCCTGCAAAATATTTAAATGTAAATGACGATTGATTGCGAAGAACTGAGGGTCAATCCTCAATGGCTGCTAGTTTTTGCATTTGTATTTATTGTATCGTGTTCAAACACACGCTATTACTTTCATACTTAACAATACATATATATTAGTATGGGATTTTCTATTGTGTGTCCAATGGCACACAATAGTAACTAATTCTCGTATAAATGGACTTTTTTTATTGGTGGTTAAATAATAAATGTTAATAGCCTCCCATTCACATCAATTCCACCAATAAAAAAATCCATTTTTATTGGAGTTAGTGACTAATATGTATTCTTGAGTACACATTAAAAAAAGACCTTATTATATATTCCAGTTCAGACAATCTCGAACTTGGATCTGAGCAATGCTAAAGGGTGGAGAGAATTTTATCCAATTATAAAAAAAACTTGGGCTTCTCATTTTCTGAAGCCGCCACGACGACCTGGTTTGAAATGGTTTTGACCAAAAATGAATCGATGAGCAATATAGGTGTCTTTTGGGGTTTATTAAAAAATTAATAATTTTTATTAATAAACGAAAACTCCTTTTAAGTGTTATTTTGATTTTACTTATTTTTTGTTTACACCATCTTTTAATTTCACTTTTATAATTCATGTTATAATTTTAAGTGTATTATTTTTAACTTTTTTGATTTTCTATATGACTTATAATTCTATATGTATTATTTTTACCCATTTTTTGAATTTTATAAGCCAGACTTATTTATAATTTTTATAGGTTCGAATCTTATTTTTAATTATGTTTTAAAACAACAGGTTCATAAATTTGTCCATCTAAATAATTTTTGGAAAACATAAACTAGGTCATGTGTTTAAATTGGAATATTTTAATTTGGATTTTTTTAATTTATTGGTGGAATTCCATTTTAATAATATGACATGGAGAATATATAAACTGTATTTTGGTTTCACCCATAGAAAATAATATAAATTTCCAAACTGTAATATGATTACAATTCTATTTTCGTAGAATTGTAAATTATTTTTTGATAGGTTACTTGGTTTCATCTTAGTACGGTTACGCCGTATTTTGATTTCATCCCTAGATTTCTATCTTTGATGTAGAGTTTTATGTTGGTTTTTAACAAAATATAGATTGTTGGAATCATATAATAATTACAATATTTCTATTTTCCGTAGAATTCTTTTTTATTTTTTATTAAAATAATAGAATTAAATCATTTATACATTAATAATGTTATTAATAAGCGATAGCTCTTTTTAAAAGTTACTTTGATTTCATTTATTTTTTTGGTTCCATCACCTTTTGGTTTCACCTTTTATGATTCATACTATAACTTTAAACTAGCATAATAACCCGTGCGAGGCACGAGTTATTTTTTAGAGTTTTTTTATGCATGCAATTATAATATTTTTAGTTATATTTTTATTTGTAAATGTTGTATAATGTCTAACGTATTTATCTATGTATCAATTTCATACCAGACATTACTAAATTACACAACGTTTCCAATATAGTTCATTAAGAAAAATATATGTATTCTTGTTTGTGTTATATAATTGTATTTAATGAATGAATATAAACAGGGTAGTCAGTGTACGTTTAAAATGAAACAAATAAATTTAATATGTAGAATGTCGTTGGTATGTTTACAAACAAAAAGTTAAAAACTAACATATATGTTGAATACAGATTTGACCAAAAATTTTGAATTTCATTTAAATAAACTATATAACTGGTCTATATTACTACTGAGTTCTCTATTAACTTACGGTTAACTTACTCAATTTAAAAAGATAAAAAATGAATAACTGAATTAAGAATTACTTGCAATCATAATATAAAATAATATAAAATTTACATTAATGTTAATATAAAAGTCGATTTTAATAAGAAATGTTAGTTTTTGAAATTTGACGTATGTATGTTTGGAAAAATGTTAATTTTTTTACACTACTCTTAACAAAATAAGATTAAGTTATATGTGTCTATGTTAGCATGTGAATTATCGTATGTTACATTTCTTAGAAAATTACGATGATTTCAATTATTTATATGCTAAATATCTGATTCATGTACATGTATAATCATTATTAATATCTAGTGAGTCAATTGATTACTTAAATAACATGTATTTATAATTAATCATAAATTAAAATTATGTAATAAATAAATTGCAATAATTTATATACGGTATTCACATTATCACTAACAAACAATCCATATATGTTTTTTACGTGACCGAGTATCAATCATGTAACATTAAAATAAATTATATATTGTAAGACTTATTATTATGTTCATGATTTTTTTCAAGAATTTGAAGGAAAAATTGTAATTATATTATTATTTAAACTATTTTTAAGATTCTTTCATTACAACTCTAATATTTCTTCATATAATAATTTGATAATATTGTATTCTATTTTCCTAAAATTACATATTTTTCAATTCGATAAAATTTTATAAATATTAGTTGAACTGATTAATTCCTTCAAATTATTGAACAATATATATATATATATTTTAAATAGTATAAAATGTATTGAATCAAATGCTACAATATAGTATAGATATAACTTTTATTTGAAGAATTCAAAATATTAAAATAATTCAAAATATTTGTACAATATTATCTTGATCAATAAATATTATTTATCTAAAAGAATTTTTTTTTAAATGCTAGTTTTTTTAAAGTGAAAAATGAAAAATAAATCGATTTAATATATCATCGTAGTTTTAAAAAATCTCGTGAGATCTCATATCAAATTTTAAATATTTTTAAAATCGGGACAAGTCCCAAAATACTATTGCGCTACTAGTGAAGTTAGTAATTTTAATACAAATAATCAATTGAGTTGATCCTATAAATACCTCAAACACATTAATTTATATTAATATAAGATATCAAAAAAATTCACATTATTGGTAAGATATTATCGTCGAACGTGTAATTTAAATTTACTAAACGTAGAATATGACAATGTTTTTCGGCTAGCCATGTAGTCAAATTTTGAGTATTTTTTGAATAATGGGCCAAATTCTGATTTCAAATTCAAAATAAACTAAAATTTATTGGCTCATTATAATTTGAACTTATCTAAATATTTAATACCAATATAGATTATTTATATATAGGCGATTCGATTTTCAATATTTTCTTTAAAAAATATATATATACATTTTAATTATTTTTATAATAAAAAATTGTTAAAAATATATGAGATATATTTTCAAACTAAAAATAACAATAAATAAAATAATAATCCATTTATGTACTATGCCTAACTTTATATCTGAAATTCAGTTTTTTAAAATTAATTGTACAAATATTCAAGTAACTATCATTTTTTTTGCGGAATTCAAGTAACTATCTTTAAAGTTAAATAAAATATTCATTTAGCACACTTACATATTATGTGTATGATAAATAGCACATGTGACAATATTGTGTAGTGGTATGAGGTTGTATAGAAGAATGAAGCAACCCGAGTTCGATTCCCACAAAACACAACTTTTATATAAATATTAAAAACAAGGGTAGTTTAGTCTTTTCAATGAGACTTTTTAATCTCAAAATATTATCCTATTGTTGTGATATTATATATAGAAGAGAAATATTATTTTTTGTTAGATATATTTGTGATGTCATGTCTAATAATGATTTGTGTTTAGTTTTCAGATCTTGACTAACAAGATAAATCAGGACTTAACTGGAAATCAGTACTTATACTGAAGTCAGAACTTAAGATATCAGAACTTAAGTTATCAGAACTTAAGATATCAGAAGATATTCATCAGAAGATAATATCAAGACTTAAGAAGACTTTTAGATAAGGAAGGCGGCTGATTGAAAGGAAAGAAGATCAAGACTAAAATAAGAAGAGATATGCATGGAGAAGAATTCTATGAAGAATAGAAGACTTTGAGGAAAAGATAACAAATTGATATATTTTAGGATGCAGACTTATATTCGATATCAATTAGAAGATTATCTTGTATCTGTGTGGTATATAAACACAGCATAGGGTTTACACTAGATGTGTTATCATTATCGAGAATATTATTCATTATAACCCTAACAGCTCTCGTGATATTTGTTCATCACTGAGAGAGAACGGTTCCATTGCAATACTGTTTTATTAATAAGATTATTCTTTGTTACATACTTGTGTTCTTAATTCGATTTGATTGTATTATACACTGTATTCAACCCCCTTCTACAGTGTGTGTGACCTAACAAGTGGTATCAGAGCCAATCTGTTAACACATATACAGTAAAGATCCAAAACAATCATGTCTGAAGAAGTACAAACTCCAACCAAGCCCACCAAAACTAAGAAACTCCAAAGACTCAAATCTATAATCGATATGAGACTATTAGGGTTCCCATACTGAGACCTTCTGAGTATCCCATATGGAAAGTGAGGATGACTATGTTTCTGGAAGCTACAGATCCAGAATACCTTGACAGAATTAATGAAGGACCACATAAGCCAACCAAGCTCTCTGTTGTAGTTGCAGATCAGCCAGCTAAGACTGTACCAAAGGAGAAAAGTGAGTATACAGCTAAAGATATCTCATTTATTGCCAAGGATGCAAAGGTAAGGCATTTGCTGCATAGTGTCATTGATAATGTCATGTCAAACAGGGTAATTAACTGCAAGACTGCAAAGGAGATATGGGATGCCTTGGAGACAAGATGCCAGGGAACTGATGCAATTAAGAAGAACAGGAGGACTATACTCACTCAAGAGTATGAGCACTTTGACTCAAAACCTGATGAGTCATTAACTGGTTTATATGACAGATTTGCCAAACTCTTGAATGATCTGTCATTGGTGGATAAGGAATATGATCGTGAAGATTATAATCTTAAATTCCTTTTAGCTCTTCCTGAAAGTTGGGATTTGAAGGCAACTACTATAAGAGACAACTATGCTCTTGATGAAACTACTCTTGATGAAATTTATGGTATGCTCAAAACTCATGGACTTGAGATGTATCAAAGAAGTAAGAGACATGGGAGAAAGTCAAGAACAATTGCTCTTAAGGCCGAAGAGGAATCCCCCAAAGTGGCTGTCTCAAAGAAAGGCAAATGAAAGGCTCTCATTATAAAGTCTGATTCAGATTCATCAAGTTCTGATGATGATGATGAGGATTCAGAAACTAAAAGTCTATCTGAGATGGATGTTGATGAAGAGATGATGAAATTGTGTGCTCTTATGGTGAAGGGTATCACAAAGATAGCCTACAGGAAATTCAGAAAGGGAAAGAAGTTTTCCAGGAAAAGTGGAAGTTCTGATAAGAAGGGATTCAGAAAATCTGAAGGCAAAGCAGGAAAGTCTGACAAAGGAGATTACTCAAATGTTAAATGCTACAATTGTGGTGAGAAAGGCCACATATCTCCTAATTGCAAGAAGGGAAAAGGTGACAAAGGCAAGGCACTTTTCACAAAGAAGAAAAGCTGGACATACATTTCAGATTCTGAAGATGAGGTGAACTATGCCTTGATGGCAAATGCTGATAGCAGTTCTGATGCTGCTGAGTTAAAGGTACCTCAAAAAACTTATGCTTTTCATACTGATGATATTACTGAGTTGAGATTTTATCTTAAAACCATATTCATTAGCTATAGAGATCAGACTTTAAGATTTGATAGGTTAACTTCTGAAAATCTGGCTTTTAAGGAAAGGAATGGCTATTAAGAAAATGAGTTAGTTATGTTCCATCAAACTCAGAAAGAAAAAGATGATGCCTTTTATGTTAGAGATGAAGTGTTAAAATTGAATCAATCTCTAAAAACTGAGTTAGAAAAGGAAAGAGAGGTAATCAGGACTTGGACTAACTCTGGCAGAACAACTCACAATTTGCTAAGTAGTGGAAACTGGAAAGAGGGCTTAAGTTATGGAGATGATAAAAGTGAAATAGGAACTGAACAAATTAAGCCAATTATTGTTAAACAAACTACTAAGCCAAAGGTAAATCCTGTTAAGTTTGTAGTTAAAACTGTAAAGTCTGATTCTGAAAAGATGAAAGATATTAATACAGAAGTTAAGGCAGAGTCAACTTCTGACAAATTAAAACAGGATAAACCAGCTGAAGTTAACATATGCTTAATGATAAAGAAGCAGCTTAAGTATAAGCTGAAAGAGATTAAGAATGTAAACAAGGTAAAATCACCTAGAAAAAATAGGAATGGAAAGGAAGGTGTGAATAAAAGCAATAATTATAAGCCTGTTCCTAATGCTCCTAGAAAGAAATGCTATAACTGTGGAAACTCTAACCATCTTGTTTCTTTTTGTAGGAAGAATAAAGATATAAACTCTTTACCTCCTAAATCAGGAGTTAAGAGTCAGTCTGTTAGGTTTAAACCACAAAATCCTTGTTTTCATTGTGGTAGTTTATGGCATTCCATTTATACTTGTAAGGAATATCATAGTTTGTACTATGATTATATCAAATAAAACCTTCTTTGAAGAAAGTTAGCATTATTCCTTCTAGTGTAAGTTCTGATGCAAAGTCTGATACTGTAAATTCTGATAAGAAAAATGTTAACATAAACTCTGATGTTAAATCCGCTGCAAATGTTAACAAACTTAATAAGGCCAAAAGATCCAAGCAAGTCTGGGTCCTTAAAACTAATCATTAGTGGTCTTTGTGATTACAGGGCAACAGAAAAAACATCCTAGTTCTGGACAGTGGATGTTCAGGACATATGACTGGAAATAAAGCCCTGCTATCAGACTTTGTGGAGAAAGCTGGCCCAGGAGTTTCTTATTTAGATGACAACATGGGAAAAACTCTGGGATATGGCAACATCAATCTTGGGAATGTCATCATTGAAAAAGTAGCTCTAGTCTCAGGACTTAAACATAATTCGCTGAGTGTTAGTCAAATCTGTGACAAAGGTTATCATGTGGATTTCTTTGAAGAACACTGTGAAGTTGTAAGCAAATCTACAGGAAAAGTTGTTCTGAAAGGATACAGGCATGGTAACATTTATGAAGCCTAGCTTTCAACAAGTTCTGATGGTTCTGCAATCTGTCTGTTAAGCAGAGCATCAATTGAAGAAAGCTGGGATTGGCACAAGAAACTCTCTCATTTAAATTTCAACAATATAAATGAACTAGTCAAGAAAGATCTTGTGAGAGGACTGCCAAAATCAGTATTTGCTCCTGATGGCTTTTGTGATTCATGTCAAAAGGAAAAACACAGAAAATCTTCATTCAAGAGCAAGACTGAATCTTCAATTCTTGAGCCTTATCACCTACTACATGTTGATCTATTTGGTCTAGTGAATGTCATGTCTATTGCAAAGAAAAAATATGCTATGGTCATAGTAGATGAGTTTACCAGATACACATGGGTGTATTTCTTGCACACAAAAGTGAAATTGCATATATCTTGATTGATCATATCAAACAACTGGATAAATTGGTCAAAGACTCTGTGAAAATCATAAGAAGTGATAATGGCACTGAGTTTAAGAATATGATTATGGAAGAGTTCTGCAAAGACCATGGAATAAAGCACAAATTTTTTGCTCCTGGAACTCCACAGCAAAATGGAGTTGTTGAAAGAAAAAATAAAACTCTTATTGACCTGCACGAACTATGCTTGATGAAGCAAAATTACCAACCTACTTTTGGGCTGAAGCTGTGCAAACTGCTTGTTTTACTCAGAATGCAACACTTATCAACAAGCATGGAAAGACACCATATGAGATGGTGAAGAAAAAGAAGCCAAATCTGAAGTAATTTCATGTATTTTGGATGCAAGTGTTTTGTTCTTAAAACTCATCCTGAACAGCTATCTGTTAATCCCTTGACAATATAGCAAGAATTACAGAAGGGGGGTTGAATGGAATTCTTGAACCTTTTTCTCAAAATAAAAATGTTCAACTCGAATATAGACATAAGTGTTTTGATTAGCACAATGCGGAATAGAAACTTAATTGAATCAAAACATAAGTAATTAAAAACAAGAGTCTTTAAAAACTTTCTGGTGGATTTAAAAAATTCCACCAGAGATATATATTATATATCGAGAAGACTCTGTGTGCAAGAATGCTCACAGCTACTTACAAATCGAACTACTGAGAATACAGGGAAATGCTAAAGATTCTGCTTACAAAGATTTCTCTGTCTTTTTTTGTATCTCTTTTATCCCTTTTTATTTGCTACGTTCTTGGTTTATATATTACCAAGATTACAAAGTCAGAAAGACCGAATAAATATAAAAACTATCAGTCTTAAGCTTTGCTGCTTTTCGTCCTCTTTTACCTAGTCAATGGGCTTCCACAGTAGATTTGTATACATCTCGACGACTATGCTCAATTTTCACTGTTCAACTGCTGTTTGAATTCTTTATATGATCATCCGTTGGACTTTATGAGTATCTGTTAGATATATGATCATCCGTCGACTTTCTGAACATCCGTTGATGGCTTCATTGATTATCCGTCGACTGCTATATTAAACATCCATTGATAGTCATTTGATCATCCGTCGATGACTTTGTTAATCATCCGTCGGTAGCTATTTTGGCACTTGACTTCATTTCACTTATGCAGAATTACAAGACATCATTTATATACAGTTAATCAACCTATCTACATGACTTGTAGACTACTACAGAATCTATATAAAGATGTATACAGAACTGTGCTACAGACTCATTATTACATAAGCTACTCACTCGATGGATAATAAGTTAACATCCGTTGGGACTTTAATCAGTTATCCGTCGGGACTATAATTCTTATCCGTCGAGTGCTACATTATTTCACTAAGTAAAATCTACTTAGATGTTTTGTTTATGAAATTATCAAGTACACAACATATGCACAACAATCTCCCCCAATTTATGTCTACTGGAATTATAGCCATAAATTAAGAGATACTTGATGATAATAAAACATCCTAAACATACAGCTTTAAGGATAAGTAGATAATACTGAAAGTGCTTCAAATAATCAAAATGTACAAAGTTTGGCTCACAGTCATTTCAAGATGCTCCTCTAGCCTGAGCAGATTTTTCTAGTTTCTTGAAGATCTGGATCTTCTTCCAAGCTTCCTGTTGTTTTCATCAATCTGATTTTGGAGCTGCCTGTGGAATTCCAGTTCATCATATTATAAGAGATCTAGCTTTTCTTGCATTTCCAAGAGAGTCTCATTGCTAGAGATACTCAACTGGTCTTCTAACCTGAAGAATGTTCTCACACCTTTGTCATCTATGAACTTTATCAGCTAGTAGGGCCTTAGATGCACTCTTCTCCCTGTGTATGGGATGATTAGAGTCTTTGGGAGTGCATCTTTAGCTCTAATACTCCTTAGTTCTTCAATGTTCTTCAATACTAGTCTTCTTGCAGTTACATTGAACCCAAAGTTCTTCTTGAAGGATGAATAAACTTTAATCAGTACAGCTTGGCGGACTCCAATCATAGAGGAACTTGAAATTCTTGTATATCTAAAGGATCTCATTATAGAAGAATCAAAAGTTCCAGTATTTGTCTGATGTATGTAACTGTTCAAAATCAAGAAATCCCCTGATGTATAAATGATGTATTTGTGTCAATTTTTATGTTTGGTCTAATCTTCCATTGTAGCTTAGGGTTAGTCTTGTTAACATGCATGAATTTGTGATAAGCAATCTTCTCACAAATTGGGGGAGATTTTTGTGCAAGACATGCCTGCACTATAACAAGAATAAGTCAAATTGACAACCCTAAATAAGTTGTATTGTAATCTAAGTTTGTATTTTGTATTGTACCACTTAAGTATGTAAAAATGTCCAAGGGCATACTGGAATCTTTTTCTGTAAACAGTATCAAGCCTAAGAATTCTATCTAGAAGAAGATCAAGAAGATCATGCCTCAGAAGAATTATGAAGAAGCTTGGAGTTGAATAAATCTGTTTTTGGAAAAATGTTCTAAGTCAAGATCTCTACAAGTCACAGATTAAGTGTTATAGAGAAGTCATTCGAGAACTCCAGAATGACTTATAGAGAAGTCAGGAAAGCTACTAAAGAACTCAGAGATATCGAAAGCCAAATTGAAGACATGAAGATTGGAGATATCGACAAGTCATTTCTTCACTAGAGATCTCTGAGATATTGATAAGTCTATTTGCCCCTAGAAGAACTCAGAGATATCGATAAGCCAAAGTGAACACATGAAGATGAGAGATCTCGACAAGCTAATTTCTCTTATAGAGAACTCAGAGACCTCTACAAGTCAAAACATCTATAAAGTGATTAGAGATCTAGATAAGCCAATATATTTATCGAGATGTCAAGTTCTCTATATGCCAAAGTGGAGATCTTGAGGTAAAACTCAAAGTACAAAGTGCAGACCAGTTCAATATCCAAGATTATCAATCAACAAACAATCTAATCAGTTGGATTGACAAGTCTACAAAAGCAGCTTGAAGAGTAAGGATCAAAGGCCAAGATTAACTGGCAAAGTAAAGTCACAGGCGTGTAAGATTAGCAAAGATACACTAAGCCAGAAATAGAAAGATTTGAATATCCAAATAGGGTTTAGTACATGCTATTGCATGCTATGTAATATCCAGTGTTTACTGTTTTATAAAATAAACACTGGATGCTTTGTTTTAGTTGTAACAAATTGATCTGAAATATCTTATAACTCTCAAGAGAGAAGCTGAGTTCTTAACATAACAAGAACTCGGAAATTTGTAGCATAACACATACTTGATTTTAATATAAAATTAAGTGAATTTTTGAAAGATAGTGTGTTCCAGTGCATGTCTTATTATTTCATTCAAACCATACTATCTTTAGAAGTTACATTTCTTATTTGCTTTGTTCACCAAGCTAAAGAAAAATAAGAAGTCACTAAAATTGTCGAAAATACATTCACCCCCCCTCTGTGTTGTATTCATTACCTAACAACAAACTATATAGAAATAAAAATCCAGCTAACAATAAGAAATCTAATATACAATTACTTAGTAATATTAATTTAATATTTTGTTAAATTATCTGTCAACGGTGTTGCTCAATGTTTGGCTAAAGTTTCGATGTAAAATATTAGTTATGTTTTTTTAAACAACAAATACATAATAATGTTGAGCTTGTTGTTTTAATAAGATTTGAGTTAATGAAAACTACATATAATTTCAAAAGATTAATTGCAATAATCATACAAATTTTATTTATTATATATTTTAATTATGTTGGATAAACTAAACTCTTAGGAATATTCTAGAAATTATTATTTAATATAAGAGAATGTTTTAAGTCAGATTCATAGAAATGAAAAGATGTATCTGTTTTGATTCATGTATGATGATTTATATTCTCCTAATTATAAATGGAGAAGTATATATGAGAATAAAGATAAGAGTTCAGATCAATATAAAAATAACATAAGTATGAAGTATTCTAATCTATGTCTATATACTGAAATTATACTAGCACTATACAAAAAAAACATTACAACATATTGGCATCAGGGCTATGAGTAACTTACTTAGCGTTCCAAACCTTACAAAAGAAAACTATGGCCACTGGTGTAATCGGATGAGAGCTTTGCTTGGATCACAGGAGGTATGGGAAATTATCGAAAAAGGCTATGATGAACCAGAGAATTAAGGGGCTTTGAATCAGGCTCAGAAAAATGCTCTAGCAAAGGCTCGGAAACAAGATCATCAAGTTTTATCTCTCATACACAAGGGTTTAGATGAAACCATGTTTGAGAAGGTGGCATCTGTAATAAAAGCAAAGGAAGCTGGAGAGATTCTTCAGAATAATTTTAAAGGTGTTGACAAAGTAAAAAATGTATGATTATAAACTTTACGTGGTGAATTTGAATCACTACATATGAAAGAAACAAAATTGGTTCCAGATTATTTCACAAGAGTTTCCTCAGTTGTAAATCAAATAAAGAATTATGGAGAAAATTACAAGATACTTGGGTCAATAAAAAGATACTGAGATCGTTGAATACAAAATTGCAACTTGTTGGTATATCCATCGAAGAATCAAATGATACAAAGACCATGATTGTGGATCAAATTATGGGATCCTTGCGAGCATATTCAGAAAGGCTGTTAAAGAAGGAAGAGATGGAATCACAAGCTCTGAAAACCAATATTTCTGTTGAAGAAAAAGAGAAAGTGTTGTATACACAATATACTAGAGGAAGAGGACGTGGACATGCAAGTCAAAATTTCAATCGAGGCAGATGACGTTGGCAAGAAAATAACAGATTTGATAAAAAAGGTGCAAACAAATCAACAACATTGGTGTGGACAAGGACGTGGCCGTGGAAGAGGTGGAAGATTAAATCCTGGAAGAGGTAGTAAACCAGTGCAGTGTTACAGTTGTGGAAAATTTGGACACTTTTCCAAAGATTGTTGGTTTAACAAAAATGTTGAAGAAAAGGCAAACATAGCGAAAACGGAGGAGCAACAAAATAATGGTGTTCTGCTAATGGCCAACAAAGAGATTATTTTAAAAGATGATGTGATTTAGTATCTTGACAGTGGTGCCAACAACCATATGACTGGACTAAAACATCTCTTTACTGATTTAAAAGAAATAAATTTTGGATTTGTGTCTTTTGGTGATGCATTAAAGGTTGAAGTCAAAGGAAAGGGAGAAATATATGTTACTTGAAAAGAAGGATGGCAAGGAAAAATTGAAGATGTTTACTATATTCCGGACATGAAAAACAGTATTCTCAGCCTTGGACAATTACTTGAAAAAGGATATTCAATTTTTATGGAGAACAAAGTCATGTTCTTGAAGGACAAAAATGGCAGAACAATGGCTAAAATAGAAATGTCTCAAAATAGGATGTTCAAACTAAACTTGAAGAATATACAAGAAACATGTATGCAAGTGAAAATAGAGGATAAAGCAACTTTATGGCACAAAAAATTCGGAAACTTACATTATGGTGGTCTGAAAGAAATGTCAAACAAAGGTATGGTTCATGGAATACCAAGAAAGGATCTTATAGGAAGTTTTTGTGAAGAATGTGTGATGGGAAAGCAAACAAGAAATTCTCTCCAGAAGAAGGTAATTTATTGTGCAACAAAGCCTCTCGAATTGGTGCATACGGACATTTGTGGTCCTATCACACCCAAGTCATACAGCTCCAAGAGGTATTTTCTTACCTTTATTGATGATTACTCTCGAAAGACATGGGTTTATTTTTTAAATGAAAAATCTGAGGCATTAAAAGTATTCAAGAAATTTAAAGTGTTGGTGGAAAAGAAGACATGATTACATATTAAGGGATTGCGTTCAAATAGAGGCGGATAATACACATTAAATAGCTTCACAAAATATTGTGAAGAACAGGGCATTAAAAGGTTCTTAAGAGCTCCATACTCACCACAGCAGAACGACGTGACTGAAAGAAAAAAATCGGACGATCTTATATATGGTTCGATCAATGATTAAAAGCAAAGAACTACCAAAAGAACTCTGGGCAGAAGTAGTGCAATGTGCAGGTTACATTCAAAATCGTTGTCCACATTCAAATTTGAGAAATAAAACACCTTAAGAACTATGGAGTGGAAGGAAGCCTACTGTATCACACTTAAAAGTTTTTGGGAGCGTGACATATTCACATGTTCCAGATCAAAAGAGAACAAAGTTGGACGACAAGAGAAGGAAGTACATTTTCATTGGATATGATGAGAAAACCAAAGCTTATAGGATCCTGGACCTGATTTCTATGAAGATGGTTATAAGTCGAGATGTGAAAATACAAGAAGATGATGCGTGGAACTGGAATAAAACACCAGTAGAAGCAACAAAAGAAGCTGATGTTCCAATTTCCAAAATCTCACCGATAAATTTTGATACACTTGGAGAAGAAGAATATGATGAGGATGAGCCCAGGATCCTAGAACGAGAAGTTTACAAGATATGTATGAACATGGTGAGGTACACCTAGTGTGTTTAGTGGCTGATGCAGAAAGCATAGATTTTAGAGAAGCAGTGAAAGACAAGAAATGGAATGCTGCAATGGATAAAGAAATCAAAGCCATAAAAAAAACAAAATGTGGGAACTTGTTGAACCTCTAGAAGGTTGTAAGCCTATCGATGTAAAATGGGTTTATAAGAAGAAAATGAATGCTCAAGGAGAAATAGAAAGATACAAGGCGCGGTTAGTTGCAAAGGGCTACCGACAAAAGGCCAGAATAGACTATGGTGAAGTTTTCACACCCTTTGCCAGAATGGAGACAATAAGACTTTTAATCTCACAAACTGCTCAATTCAAGTGGTGTATTTACCATATGGACGTAAAATCTTCCTTTTTAAATGGAAAGCTCAAAGAGGAGGTGTACGTGAGCCAGCCACCCGGATATATAAAGGCAGGAAAAGAAAGAATGGTATTGAGATTGTATAAGGCGCTATACGGTTTAAAACAGGCACCACGAGCATGGAACACCCGTATTAATGCCTACTTAAAGAAGAATGGATTTGTGCAATGTCCTTATGAAGCTGCCCTGTATGTTAGAGAAAGGCAAGGTAATATTCTGCTTGTTGCACTTTATGTTGATGATCTAATTTTTATGGGGAACAATGAAGACATGATTAAAGATTTTAAAAGGGAGATGACACAAGAGTTTGAGATGACTGACTTAGGCTTGATGAGATATTTTCTTGGCATTGAAGTGAAGCAAGATAAGTCAGGCATATTTATCTCCCAAGAAGCATATACAAATAATATTTTAAAAAAATTCAGGATGGAGCATTGCAATTGTTAGGCCTCAATGATACTATAGAAGGGGGTTGAATATAGTATCTACAATCAATTCGATTATGAACACAAGTATGTAACAGAAAACAAGTTTATTCAATATATCAAACTCTGTTACAGTAGGTTTAATCTACTCTCTTAGTGATGTATGATATCACTAAGAGTTGCTAGGGTTACAATGAATAATATTCTCGTGAATGATAACACTTGTAGTGTAAACCCTAAGTTGTGTTTATATAGTACACAGTTACAAGATATCTTCTAATTGATATGAAATATATCTCTTCCTAAAATATATCAATCAGATATTATCTTCTGTAGTCCTATAGCTGTCCAACTCTCCATGCATATCTTTATTTGTTTAATCCAGATCCTCTCCTGTAAATCATCCGCTTTTCATCCCTGAAGTGTATCCGCACTTAAGTTTTGATATAAGTTATGACGCCTTAAGTTCTGATAACTTCCTGTCTTCAGTAAGTTCTGATTTCCTGTTAAGTTCTGATATTCTAATAATAAGCTCTGAAACTAAACAAATCAGATTAGACATGACATCACAAATATATCTAACAATCTCCCCCAACTTATAAATTATGAAAAATATACAAGTTTATAGATTTGATGATGTCAAAAACATTTAAGTACAAATGCAATGAGATATTATATTAAACAGCTAAATATAACTTACAGTACATGTAGCTTTACCAATATCACTGGATCAATTTGAATCCAAAGTGATTCCTTGTAAAGTCTGTTACCAGCTTGTCCTCAGTATTTCTCAGAACTTCAACTAACTGTGCTTTGACTTGCATCAGTTCTTTATCTTCATTATCACCAATCTGATAAATGGCTGCTCTGAGTGCAGGAATTGATGTTCTTTCAAGCCCATCTTCAAGTCTGATAAGTCTGGGATGTGAAGAGTCTTCATTATAACATAAGCATCTTCCTTTCAGAATTACTTCTACCTTAGCAGAATTCTTCCTCATAGGAGTTTCTCTTCCATCATCTTCAACTATCTTTGGAATAAATTCTGCAACCCTTGATCCAGAGATTCTGGCTTTATCCCTAATGGTCTTCATCAAGAAATTTGACCATCTTCTGGTAACCTCAGACTTTATTTCTAAAAGATAATGAATGAATTGAAGTTGAAAGGCATATGTCATAGCCTACTCGTTTATTCGAGTATTTAACTCAACTCAAATAAGAATGTAATAAGTAAATAGTGGATCAATCATCAGAGAGATCTCACAAAGTAACATCTGTCAAAGAATAAAGAAACATTGTTCATCTGCAGACTTGAAGATTCACTGGAAGAAGTTCAAGAATTTGATCATGCCTCAGTGATATAAATCAAGATCGTGGATTTAATCAAGTGACAGAGATCTCGTCAAGGTATCATTTATTACAAGGATTCAATGAGAACAACAAAGTCAAGACATGAAGAAACGTCACGAAAGTTAGTCACTCATGAACCAGACAGTACATCGAGTGTCAGCATTGAAGTGGCGGAATTGATTCATAAGTCTCAGTGACTTTCAGAAGATTGTCAGAAGAATGGATGCTGCTCAGGGTTAGTATTAATTCTCTATTAATTAATTAAGTCATATAATTTTAATTAAGAAAATAAATTATATCTGCAAGGATTAATTTATTGATTAATTGAATTAAATTGATTAATTAATTTAGAATTAATATTAAGGATTTACATAATTTTAATTGGTTAAAATCTGTTTTAATTCTAAAAAGATAAGTAATTGTACTAGTATGACAATCGGTATGACAATTGATAGTCATACCGAATGTCATGCTAATTCAGTTGATTGTCTTGATAGAATTATTATTTAGATTAAAATCACTTATTAATTCAGTAAAACAATTTAGTTTGAACTAATATGGCAATCGGTATGACAATCAATAGTCATACCGAAAGTCTTGCTAGTTCATTTTAATTGTCTTGCTAGCTCTAAAGGATTGTCACACCAGTTCAACTATCTCGGCTGTGTTGATTTAAAACAAGCAGAAGACCAATCCAACTTAACATCACACATACAGAGAACAATCAAACAGAAGCCAAGAACAAAAAGAGAACAAGCAGCCAAAATATTTCATCTTATCTGCTAATTCAAGTTTACAATTTCTAGCTTGTAAAGTTAAATCCAATCAACTAGAAATCACTCTCTTGTTCTTGTGTATCAATCTAGCGGATTAAAATCCCTAGAACTTAATCTCAAATCGCATTTAGCATTTGATCTTTTAATTACAAAAATAGAAAAAGTTCATGTCGAATTTATTCTAGATTTGTAATAATTGATTTGAGATTAATCCTTTGTAACCGATACCGTAGTTGTAACACCTTTCAAGTTTAATAAAAGTTTTATTTAACTTGAATTTTGTTTCACAATTTTATTCCGCATTTTATTCGACAAAACGGTATTGTTTGCATTCAACCCCCCCTTCTACAAACAAATTGGGACCTAACAATTGGTATCAGAGCCTTCTGATTAACGTACAAATCTAGATCCTAGACTTTTGTGTTTCTTTCACTTCTTGAATTTTTTATTCACTCAAAAAATTCATAATGACTACACAAAAAGTTGGAACCGTTAAAATTCCACTTTTCGATAAAGAAAATTATGTTATGTGGAAGAAGAAGATGCTACTGTTTTTACAGGTTGCTAATCCCAAATATTTGCAAGTGTTGAAGAAGGGTCCAAAAATTCCTATGGTTATGGAACCAGAGGTAATAGAAAATGATGTTGTGATCACCAAAGCGAGAACTTATGTGAAGGATCCTGAGGACTTCTCTCCTGCTGAAATAGAAGAAGCTTCCCTGGATGCTAGCCTTCAATTAATCTTAGTAGATTCCCTTAATCCCCTAATGAATAGACATGTGATGAATTGTAAAGATTCCAAACATATCTGGGAAACTATTGAGATTATTAATGAAGGCACAGAGGAAGTTAGGGAGAACAAACTAGAAATCCTAACCTCTGAATATGAATATTTCAAATCAAATCCAGGAGAAGGAATCACTGAAGTGTTTGAGAGGTACAATGCATTGATCAACAACCTGAACATTAATGGTAAATACTATTCCATCAGGGAGGTCAACAAAAAGTTCCTTTTAACACTGCCAACTCATCTCGAACATAGAATCACTGCCATAAGAGAAGCAAGAGATCTGAGTGAGATTTCTTTGGAAAGGCTCTATGGTGTGTTAAAGACTTATGAGTTGGAGCAGATTCAGCAGAAGGAAGTTTACGGGAAAGGAAGAGTGGTCAGCACGTCTACTGCTCTAGTAGCTGATGAACAACAACAACAACCACTATATCAACAACAATCTCAACAGTCAGATAGAATGGTACAGTCTTCCAAGGTTGAAGATAATGTGATAGTAGCAGAATTTGATTCTCCTACTACAAATCAATCAGGAGATGATTATTATTCCTTGGAAGAACTGGAGCAATTGGAGGATGAGTCAATGGCCCTGATTGTCAAGAGATTCTCAAATGTCAGATTCAAAAGGAATCCCAAGTTCAAGTACAAGTCCAACTACAACAGATTCCAGAAAGGTGGATCTTCATCCTCTAACACCAGCAGTGGTGGGTATAAAACAGGGATGGTTGATCGAAGCACCATTCGATGCTTCAACTGTAATGAGTTGGGACACTTTGCCACAGAATGCAGGAAGCCAAAACAAGCTAGGAAGAACTCTTATGATTCTAATCAGAAGAGTAAATCTGAAAGGGCGTACCTGGCAAAGGGAAGAAGCTGGGATGATACTGACAGTGAAGATGAAGAAGTTGGGAATCTTGCTCTCATGGCTAGTAATGCAAGCACCTCATCGTCAAGAAAAGAGGTAAAACTTTCTGATGCTGAAATGGTTTATCATCTAAGAGGTAACTTAGATTGTGCTCGTCGTGATAATGAATTGTTAAATCAACAAATCAAAGACCTTGAGAAAGAGGTCAATGAATTAAGACTTGTGCACATTAATCAAGATAAACTAAAAGAACAAGTATCTTTTCTAGAGAATAGAGTTGACTGTTATAGACAACTCGAAACTATTCTCAAAGACAAGATCACCGGTCTTGAGGCTAAGGTTAAAGCTTACTTTAATTCTTGTTCGAAGTCCAAAGAGTTTTACAATAAGCAAGCTGTTAATCAAACGCATGGAATAGGTTATGATTACAATGCTGCTATTGGAAAATTAGGCATAAACTCCCCTCCTCATGTATGTGCTAAAGGCAGGGAAGTACCACATGTGCTTAAGGGTGTTGATGAACCCCTCTATAAAGAATCAATTGCTGAACCATTTGATGAGACCTCTTTTATTATTCAAGAAGAAATCCGTGCTGAAGATAATGCTTATGGGAAAGCTGTCTCCAAGTCAAGTGTGTCAAAAGTTCCAGTCAAGGTTGTGAAAGCAACTGAGACTAACTCAGACACACATGAGTTGGATAACACAAATGCCATGTCTACCATGCATAAGTTGCCTATTGTTAATCCTTCTCATAAAGCATGTGGTGTTCCTGATTGTATGTCTTGTGCTTTTAATCTGTTGTTTGCTTATTTTAATGGTAAGCATGTTTCTAATGATAAGACTACTCCTCGTCAGCATGTGAATAATAGAAAGCATGATAGGTCTAAGACTGCTAGTCCTCCTAAAGCTAGAAAGGAGACATTTGTGCCTAAGCCTAAACATAAATTTGATAAGGCTGTTTTAAAGGTCAAATGTTCAGTCATTGAGAATGTTGAGAATAGTGAAATTAAGAATGTTGTTTTGCCTGATAAAGGCCAATTTTACAAGTATGCCGGACCCAGCCAAGCTTGGGTTCCGAAGAAGTTCTAATCCATTTGTATTGCAGGGCATTAAACAGGTACAACCGGTAGTGTGGATTCTTGACAGCGGATCGTCAAGACATATGACCGGAGATAGAGCCCTGCTATCAAATGTGGTTGAGAAAGCTGGCCCAGTGGTTACCTTTGGAGATAACAGCAAAGGTTTAACGGAGGGATATGGCTGTTTGCAAGCTGGAAATGTTATCATTGAAAATGTATATGTTGTGCAAGGACTTGAACACAATCTGCTTAGCATTAGTCAGTTCTGTGACAACGGCTACAATGTTTTATTCGACAAGCTGAAGTGTCAGATTCTGCACAAGAAAAGTGAAAAACCCTCCTTAATGGGAATCCGGAAAGGAAATCTGTTCGTAGCTGACATGAACTCTGGAAGCAATCTTGAAGTCAATTGTTTCTATGCAAAGGCATCGTCAGATGAGAGTTGGCTATGGCACAAGAGACTTTCCCATCTCAATTTCAAAACAATGAATTCTCTTGTCAAAAGAGAATTGGTAAGAGGTCTGCCTCAGCTGGAATTCTCTCCAGAAGGACTATGTGAGGCTTGCCAGAAAGGAAAGTCAAAGAAAGCAAGTCACAAAGGCACTGACACATCTTCCATAACTGGTGTTCTGCAATTATTGCACATGGATTTATTTGGTCCAGTTAATATCCTTTCTATGTCAAAGAAGTGTTACTGTCTTGTGATAGTTGATGACTATTCCAAGTATACGTGGGTTTTATTTCTTCACACTAAGGATGAAACACCACAAGTTGTGATTGATCATATCAAGATGATTGAGTTAGATTCTAACGTCCCTGTTAGAGCAATAAGGTCAGATAATGGGACAAAATTCAAGAATATACTTCTCAATGGATTCTGTACAGACAAAGGGATTACCAGACAATTTTCAGCTCCTAGAACCCCCCAGCAAAATGGAGTGGTAGAAAGGAAGAATCGTACATTGATTGAAGCTGCAAGAACGATGTTAAATGAATCAGGTCTTCCAATGTACTTTTGGGCTGAAGCTGTCAATATTGCATGTTATACTCAGAATCGAACTCTAATCAACAAAGACTTCATGAAAACTCCTTATAAGATTTTGAATGAACAGAAACCTTCTATCAAATACTTTCATGTATTTGGTGCCAGATGCTTCGTGCTCAAGGATGGAGATGATCGTCGTGGTAAGTTCGAGGCAAAGGCATATGAGGGTATTTTTGTTGGATATGGAAGAAGATCATATAGAGTGTATATCATTGATCAACACAAAGTAACTGAAAGTGTCAATGTTACATTTGATGACACTAAACTCCCTAGTATCCAAACTGAAGATCCTTCTGAGAAACTGAAGTTTGATGATACGTCAGATTCAGAATCAGAACATGGTCAAGAACCTGAGGTTGTTGCTGGTGAAGAACCTGTTAATCCTGATGATACTCAAGGTAATAGTGATGGAAACTTTGGCAACAATGGAGATACCACTGCTACTGACGGAGAATCTTCAAGTCAACATGGCAACAACTCAGGGGGAGATGCTGAAGGATCATCTAGTAGGACACAACATCACAATGAATCTCAAGGCGAATCATCAAGATCACATCTTCCAAGACAGACAGTCTGGAATAAAGCTCACCCTTTTGAGTTGATTATTGGTGATCCAGATGTTGGAGTCAGAACTAGACGTGCTACTCAAAATGAGTGTCTGTTCTCAGGATTTCTTTCTGAGATGGAACCTAAGAAAATTGAAGAAGCACTGACTGATCCAAATTGGGTGATTGCTATGCAAGATGAACTCAATCAGTTTGAAAGTCAACAAGTCTGGAAACTGGTACCTAGGCCTGTACACAAGAAAGCTGTTGGTACTAGGTGGGTATTCAGGAATAAACTAGATGAAGATGGTGTGGTTACAAGAAATAAGGCAAGACTGGTAGCTAAAGGGTATTCTCAAGCTGAAGGTATTGATTATGATGAAACCTATGCTCCAGTGGCTAGACTTGAGGCCATCAGGATATTTCTGGCATTCGCAGCATTTTCAAACTTTAAAGTTTATCAAATGGATGTCAAGAGTGCCTTTCTGAATGGAAAGCTGGATGAAGAGGTATATGTAGAGCAACCTCCTGGTTTTGAAGATCCAGATCATTTGGATTTTGTCTTCTTTCTTTTCAAGGCTATCTATGGGCTAAAACAGTCTCCAAGAAAATGGTATGACACTCTCTCTGAATTTCTTATTGAAAATAGCTTTATTAGAGGTGTCATAGACAAAACTCTCTTTTCTAAAAAACATAAGAATGATACTATATTAGTCCAAGTCTATGTGGATGATATAATATTTGGGTCTACTAATGATAATCTCTGTAAGAGATTTGCTAAGTTAATGCACAACAAGTTTGAAATGAGCATGATGGGAGAGCTGAAGTTCTTTCTTGGATTACAAGTAAGTCAAAGGTTAGATGGAACATTTATTTGTCAATCCAAGTATCACAAGGAACTCCTCAAAAAGTACAATCTAGAGGATTCTGCATCAGCAAGGACTCCATCAACTACAGCTGTCAAGCTTGGACCATGTGAAAACTCCATTAAGGTAGATGTCACAAGCTACAGAGGTATGATTGGCTCGTTACTCTATCTTACTGCAAGTAGACCAGATATTATGTATGCTACATGTTTATATGCAAGGTTCCAAGCGGATCCTAGAGATATTCATCTCGTTGCTGTTAAACGAATCTTAAGATATCTTAAGGGAACACCAAATCTAGGTATTTGGTACCCTAAAGAATCTGGTTTTAACCTTGTCGGATATACAGATTCAGATTATGCAGGAAGTGTTGTTGATAGGAAAAGCACCTCAGGAAGTTGTCAATTCCTAGGAAGCAGGCTAGTCTCATGGTACAGCAAGAAACAGCAAACAGTTTCCAACTCAACGGCCGAGGCTGAATATATTGCTGCTGGAAGCTGCTGTGCTCAGATCTTGTGGATTAGGAACCAACTACGAGACTATGGCTCTGTATTGAACAAGATTCCTATTTTATGTGACAACACAAGTGCAATAGCCATCACCAACAACCCTGTGCAGCACTCGAGGACAAAGCACATTGACATCAGGTATCATTTTATTAGAGAGCACGTCATGAATGGTACTGTTGAACTATTTTTTGTTCCAACAGAAGAACAAATAGCAGATATTTTCACTAAACCACTTGACGAATCCACATTTACCAGATTAGTTGGTAAATTGGGCATGTTGAATAGTTTTAGTGATTAATTTAGTTAATATCTGGAATCTGTTCTTGAATGAATTTACAAATGAATTTATCATAAATGAAAAATTCATTTGCAAATTTATTTTATCATTTTTATCATATCTCTTGCTTATTTCTATGTAATATATATTATCTTATCTATTTTTTATTTTCCCTACTTGTTAATTTAAAATATCTCAGAATATTTTATTTCCTCTAAAAATATTTTTCTATGAATTTTATTTGCTAAAATTCAATAGAAATCTATTTTTGGAATAAAAATAATAAATTCTGATATATTGTCTTTGTTTCTGTAAAAATTTTAAGTGTTTATTTCAGTTTTACTATTTTGTAATATAGTTTCAGTACATAAATAGAAGTCTGTTCCTTTTATTTTATTTTATTTTGTTTTCTACTGCAATGACAATCGGCAAGACAATTGAATTGTCTTGCTGAAAATCATTTCAGTACTTATATATATATATACTTATTTTCATATTAATTCTGTGTGAAATCCTTTTATTTCCAGAATGACAATCGGCAAGACAATTGAAATTGTCTTGCTGAAAGTCATTTGCGAATATAATTGTTATTTCAGTGTTTTTCAGTATAGTTTTATACTGGCAAGACAATCGGTATGACTATTGATTGTCTTGCCAGTTATAAACATTATACATATCTATTTTTGTTTTATTTTGCCTGGTATGACAATCGGTATGACTATCAGATTGTCATACCAGTTATAATTTTAATACTTATTCTATTGTATTTCTTTTCCTTCTTTTGCCTGGTATGACAATCGGTATGACAATCCCGGATTGTCATACCAGCTGTTATATAAAGGCGTTTGGTGTATTGTTTTTAAACCATTTCATCAGTTCACTTCATTTCAAAAAAAATCTAACAGTTTTTCTCTCTTAATTTTCTCTCTTCTCTCTCTTCGAACCAAACCAACAATCTGAGTCTTTCCTTGCTCGAGTTTTTACTCAGCAAACTATTTCATCACTTTGTGATATATACATACAAGTATATATATACAGATGTGCTGTTGGATTTTTCTTAAATAAAAACAATAAAAATCAGTTTGCCCCTCCAAATTCCATTTGTGTTGGTTGATTTTGAAATTTTTTTTGTTTTATTTTTATTTCTGATTTGTGTCGTTTGGCTTGTGTCATCTGGATTTGTGAGTTATAGATTTTAATGAGATACATTCCTGTCTAAATTTTTCGATTATAATTAATTTAATTAATTCGAATTTTCTTAATATTATTCTTAAAATTATGAAAGTGTGTGTCTTATTATTATTTTAAAATGGCTCTCAATTTCCAACTTGTCGCGCATAATCAGGTTGGTTATTTTAATCCGGAAAAATGTGATGTTGAAAAATTTAAGCCATGGATTAGATTTTTAAATGACCATTCGATTGTTAGCTCTGCTATTAAATCAAATGTGATTTTAAACGTTGATCTACTTAGACTGATTTGCACAACTTCTACTGTGGCCGATGATTCAAAATCTTTTTCATTCACCGTCGCAAACACACAGTATGTAGTTGATGAAACAGTCGTCAATCGTGCGTTAAATTTTCCACTAGACAATTTCTGTAATTTACCCTCTGAAAATGATATCACAAATTTTTTCAATGCTATTCACTATCAAGGGGTGATCAATTTAACCAAACTTTCTAAATCAAATTTGGTGTCTGAATGGGATATATTCTTCGATACACTTTCCAAAGTGTTTGCCAACTGCACAAAATCCAATTTTCATAACATCACTTCCACCCTGCAGTATATTGGTCTTGCGGTTGTTTTCAATCAAAGGATCAATTTTGGCAAACTACTTTTTCCCATTCTCTTGAGACGTCTAACTTCTGCTTTACGTGATCATTCTACAAATCGTAGGGTATCATGTTACTATGCTCGTTTTCTCATGCTTATAGCAGATCATATACTCACCCCTGAACACAAAGCACTTTTTGCTAACTCTGCGGTAACCGAACCCCCTCCAGTTAGCAAAAAGATTTACACTCGCCAAGACACAACCTTCAAATTTATGCAAGTTCCAGTACTTGTATCTGCTTTCATGGCCAATTATATTCCCTTACCTATTTTCAATCTTCCCGGCCATGAACATCAACCTCAACCTCCAGTGGTTCAAGCCACCCAGACTCTTCCATTACAGGTAGTAATTCCTCACTCTCACTCTCTTCCTACTTCTGTTGACAGACCCCCAGTGGTTGATAGGGCTGACCATGAAGTTGTAGAACCACAGCTTCAATCCCAGGTCATAGAGCCAAACACAGAGTCTCATTCTATCTCAACCTCTCCCCCACTGTCTAAAATGTTACCCAGGAGATTACTAGGAAGTAGTACATTGTCAAATATGAGTGAACCCTCAGCTCTGCCTCCTCCTAAG
This sequence comes from Apium graveolens, assembly GCF_009905375.1. NCBI lineage: Eukaryota > Viridiplantae > Streptophyta > Magnoliopsida > Apiales > Apiaceae > Apium > Apium graveolens. The sequence continues at coordinate 96,166,607 of NC_133647.1, read as the reverse complement.
AAAAGAAGAACCTATTCTGAGGCATCTGAAAGCCCATCCTTGTCCTCCCAACAGGACATGGACTTTGAAATGGCCAATGAACAGTTACTAGAGGCATTCTCTCAACAGGATGCATCTATTGAAATTCGCCATAGGGCCATGGCATCTTGTAATGAGTCAAGCACAATTCCATTACTCACAATGGAACCATACACTTCCCCAGATCATACTCAGGACACACAGCGAGGAGTGCACGTAGAGTCGGTTACAGTGCCTGCCATAGTTACGGCAGAAGAGCAGTCACATGCTTCAGAGGGAAAATCTGACTCTCCGCCATCTTTAATAGAGTCATTTTCTCCCCTCCCAGATCCAACACCTCTGGCTCCCTTATGGGATTCTCCACTCGCAGATTTATCTGGAGAAAGTGGAGGGCAACTCGGTCAATCTATCCCTGAAGCAATTCAGACATCTATTCCAAAAGATTTGATAGTATTGACTAAGGATCGGGACTCGCGAATTCCCATTGCACCACCACTGACCTCTCTTGAAGAGGCTAGGGTGATTTTTAATGCAGGTACACAAGAACAGCAACTGGAAGACTCCTCACGAGCAATCATATTGAGAGAAACACATGCACGTGAGATGAGTGAACCAAACACGAGTGAACTTCAGGTGAGAGCACACACAGATACTGATACTGTAAACCTGTTAGCTCAGATTGCTGCCCTAAAAGAAGAACTTGCTAAAAGCCAAGCTGAAGCTCAAGCATTCAAAGCACAAGTGGTTGAACGGTCTTCTTCTTCCACCTCTGTCAACAATCAGCTTGCAATCATAAGGAATGACATCTCAGATCTAAAGACTACTGTAATACCAAAGCTCAATTCTATTCAGGACACTCCAAATTTATCAGCTGATGACATATCCAACTTCTGCTCTCTACATACAAGAATGACTTCTCTTGAAGACCTCGTTGAGATGAATCATTCACTGGACTCCTCAAGATTTTTAAAGATAGAGACGGGCATGGAACATCTAAATGAAGGGATGAAGCACCTATATTACATGATCAAGAATTCTCATTGCCCTAATGAAGAACAAAGAGCTTATTTTGAAGGACCGTCTGGTGGAGGATCAGGCTCTGGAGGTGATGGAGGTTCCAAAGGAAAGTCAGTAGAGGATCCCTCAACTAAGGGGGAGAAGAAAGGGAGTAGTGCCAAAGGGAAAGAAAAAGATACTTCTGCTGGAAATAAAGGAAAGGCTGATGATGTCTACTACAGTGGAGAACAGGATGACTTCGATATTTTTGACATTCCCACTGAACCAGTTCAGGAAGATAAAGATGGGTTATTTGAAGCTGAAGAGGAAAGTGATTTTGAAGATTGGGAAGAAGAAGATACAGTGGATCCTTGGTTTGAGAAAGAATTTCAGAAAGAGCAGTCAGAGATGCTAAGAAAAGAAGCTGAACTTAAGAAGGTCTCTCAGATCATTGACAGGAGGAAAGACATACAAAGAACAGAAACTCTTCAAAAGCAACGTCTTCATGACATTAAGGCTCAAGAAAGGAGAAGAGATGTCAGACTAAAGATTGGTGAAAAATGGGATGAAGCTAGGAGAGTACTCGATATGCCTCAGCTATGCACTAACAATGATAGGCAGTTCTTACATCTTCTTGACAAGCTGGAAATATCAAATCCTAACAATAACATGTACATGAATGCTATCAAGACTGAAGTCTCAAGGATCACAGCTGCTTTTGATAGATCCCTAAATGAGATGAGCATTTTTGTATATTGTCAGAGTGAAGGATCATTCAAGGTGTCACTTCATCTATTTGAGAATCGTTCGTTGTCAGAGATTTGGGTTCTTTTAAACAAAGTCAAAAGAAGCTCAGAATTGAATGAAGTTCTTCGGGAAAGGCTTAAAGATTTTGCCAGCAGGGCTAGTCCTCAAGTGGTCAACAATCCTCATCAGGTGAGATTCTTTAAGTCTGATTGTCTTCAAATCTGTCAGCTAGATGTACAATTTCTTAAAGACTACTCAGCTAAGCATCTGGTCTGGATGGAACATCATTTGAGAACGGCTGGATATTCATCCATGTTGAAGACTCAAGCTGCTGACTTGATTCAAGCTTATTGTGAAAAGAATGTTAAAAGATAATGAAATATAGTACATAGTTACAAGATATCTTCTAATTGATATGAAATATATCTCTTCCTAAAATATATCAATCAGATATTATCTTCTGTAGTCCTATAGCTGTCCAACTCTCCATGCATATCTTTATTTGTTTAATCCAGATCCTCTCCTGTAAATCATCCGCTTTTCATCCCTGAAGTGTATCCGCACTTAAGTTTTGATATAAGTTATGACGCCTTAAGTTCTGATAACTTCCTGTCTTCAGTAAGTTCTGATTTCCTGTTAAGTTCTGATATTCTAATAATAAGCTCTGAAACTAAACAAATCAGATTAGACATGACATCACAAATATATCTAACAATCTCCCCCAACTTGTAAATTATGAAAAATATACAAGTTTATAGATTTGATGATGTCAAAAACATTTAAGTACAAATGCAATGAGATATTATATTAAACAGCTAAATATAACTTACAGTACATGTAGCTTTACCAATATCACTGGATCAATTTGAATCCAAAGTGATTCCTTGTAAAGTCTGTTACCAGCTTGTCCTCAGCATTTCTCAGAACTTCAACTAACTGTGCTTTGACTTGCATCAGTTCTTTATCTTCATTATCACCAATCTGATAAATGGCTGCTCTGAGTGCAGGAATTGATGTTCTTTCAAGCCCATCTTCAAGTCTGATAAGTCTGGGATGTGAAGAGTCTTCATTATAATATAAGCATCTTCCTTTCAGAATTACTTCTACCTTAGCAGAATTCTTCCTCATAGGAGTTTCTCTTCCATCATCTTCAACTATCTTTGGAATAAATTCTGCAACCCTTGATCCAGAGATTCTGGCTTTATCCCTAATGGTCTTCATCAAGAAATTTGACCATCTTCTGGTAACCTCAGACTTTATTTCTAAAAGATAATGAATGAATTGAAGTTCTTTAAGAGATTTGTTCAGCACATCTGATTCTGACATTCTGTATGCTCTTCCATCTTTAAGAAATAGAATTAGCTTTTCCTTGACTTTTCTCTTATCAAGAGTATCCAGTACCACTTGAACATATATAACCTTGTCAAGGTGTTTTTGTGTAACTTCCTCAAGTGGTTTGTCAGTTAATAAAAATGGATCTTTGATAGTTACTTCAACTCCTGTTTTGATCTTGGCTTCGCTTGATCCTAACCCAGATCTGTCTCTTGCTTCTCTGACATTCAATTCAACAGTCATGAAATCAGATAGCAGTTGACTTTTCTTAGGATCTGATGGTTTAACATTTTTCCATAGGAGTTTCTTCTTATCAACAACTGTTATCTTGTTCAAATCAACCTGAGCTCTGTCAGAGGTTGATGTCTTGATGACTTGTTCAGGATTTGCAGATTCCTTTGTAGCTTGCTGTTCTGAAATATCTACACTCTGAACAACTTGAGCTATGTCAGAGGTTGTCTTCGATTCTTCTGTCATCTTCTTTCTCTTCAGAGTTTCAACAGTTTCATCATCATCAGCTGTATCTTTAATGACTTGAACCATCTTGCACAAAAGATCCATCAGAATTTGAGGAATCTTCATTTTCTGCTTTTTGACTATCTCCCCAACTTTTCCTTTTCCCTTGTCTTTGGGATAAGTACTAGTTTGAGATCTAGTCCTTGATGTAGGAATCTCTGTGGCAGATCTTTCTTTTATCACAATCCCCTTTTCTTTTGGCCTTGGTGGCTTTTTAGCATCAGAAGCTTTTGACTTTGGTTTGCTCTTCTCAGCAACAAATTTAGCTTCTTCTTCTCTTAATTCCTCTAAATTCACTCCTGGATTATCCTTAAGGAATAGTCTCTTGGCCAGTTCTTCATCAATAGTTTGAAGTTTGGGATCCTTGTAAAAGAATGTTGCTTTCTTTCCCTTGAATTTCAGAGTCTGCAAAAATATCTGTGAATCTTGGCTTCCAGCTTGAATAATTACATCAGAAGTAGTTGTCAGAACTTGATCTTCAATTTCAGAATTTGTGAGCAACAAAGTTTGATCTGTAGCTGAAGTATTCTTTCCTTCCTTATCACTCCTCTGAATAGTAGATTTATCAAAAATCTTACTATCAAGTACTTTCTAAATAGGAATTTGCTTTCCTTGACTTTGACCTTTGCCCTTGCTAGGCATCCCTGGTCATCTTCAGAATCATCCTTTTTCTTCAGTGCCTTGCTAATTGAGCATTTGGACTTAACTACCTTCTCCCCCTTTTTGGCATCATCTGTCAGGAGTAGAGAAAGAAGGAGTTCCACTGAAGATTGGATCTCACTTAACTAAGTCTGTTGATCAGCTTGATTTTGTAATACCTCATCCAGTTGGGCCTGCTTCTTGGCTTGAACAAGCTCAATAACATCCACTTTTTCTTGAATTGGTCTGATAAACCTCTTCTTGTCTAGCTCTTGCATCATGGCTAGCTTATCAGCTGTTTCCTGAAGTTTATCAACCTTTGCATGAGTCTTGGAGTCTTGACCTTATAGAGTTCTTGTACTGAGAGCAGTGACCTTTAGTTGATGCTTGAAGTCAGAACTTGTCAGCAACTCATCAGCTTTTGAAACATGTTCTGTCAGAACATGTGGGCTGGGAATAAAATCAGTATCATTCCATTTATGCATCCACTCAGCCCCTCTAAAGGTTTCCTCCCATGGAACTGGAGCAGCCTCTTCCTCAAACTGGAATAATGCCTCCTTTCCTGTAGGCACTGGAGTGTTTACTGGAGTTGACTCTCCAGAACTTGCTAGAATCTCCTCATCTTCAGATAACACCAAGGTGTGTGTGGCTGTAGGAGACTCTAAAGCAGTTGCAGCTTTGTCTAAATTCTGATCTTCAGTTCTAAGATCAAGAATTGGTGTTGTTGGTATCTCAGCCTGTAAAATTGGAGAAGTATTAGAAGTTGGCTGTTTTGTAGTTGGAGCTTCCAGATATAGAACATTAGGTATATTCAAATTATGAATATCTATTTCAGGGCTTGTCTCTTGTTCTTCAACATCATCTGTAGCTTTGATTGGAGAGTGAGGTGGAGAAATCACAGATTCTTGTACATGTTCTGATATGTGGACTTTAGGAATTTCAGATTCCTGAATCAGAACTTCTTCATCTTCTGGCAGGGCTTCAATCACAATAGGTTCTGATGAGATCAGAGTTTCCTGATCCCCTTCCTCAGCATCTTCAGCATCCTCAGATTGAGTTTGTGCAATATGCACACCTGCTCTTATCTTCCTCAATTTTGATTTTCTAGATGGAGGGGTGACATGATCTGTATCAGAATGTGAAGACCTTTTTCTTTTCTGAATGCCAGAAGCTTCAGCTGCTTTCTCCTTCTGAAAAGTTGACTCTTCAGCGTCTTCTATCACAGGTTCTGATGCAGGAACCTAGACATGTTCTTCCTCATCTAATTCATCTCTCAGAATCAGCCTTCTCTTTCTCCTTGGTGGAGATTGAGGAACAAATTTAGCTCTTGAGGGTTTGGGTCTGGAGGATGTGTCAGATTTTACAACTGGCACCTTTTGAGAAGTACCAGAGGTTGGTTTGGTTTTGGATTTAGGTCTGGACTGTGAACTGCTGACAACAGGTGCTGAGTTGTAAGTGCAGTTTTCAGGCAGATAAAGAGCATGCCTCACTGAGTAACAGTTACCATATACTCATCTTCTCCTGATGAGAAGATGATACTTGGAGATCCAGTTTCACCTCCATCATCATAGATTCTAGTCTTCCAGAACTCTAGCACTTGTTTACCAGAGATTGCTTGAGGTTGGGTCAGAGCATACCCAATCTCACTGTGAGCCAAGAAATCCTGAACAAAGTGAAGTTCTGAAGGAGCTTCATCCTTGTTCAATATAGCAGAGTATTTGTTTGGGACAAACTTAGCTCCATTAAAAATAACATCCTTTGGTGCCATTTCTGTTGAAAAATCAAGTGAAAATTTTATGTTTGCAAAATGTTTGATAAAATGCCTGTAAGAGAACGTCAGAAAATAAGAGAGTAAGAAAATAAGAGAGAGAGAGAGAGAGAGAATAGAGTAAAAGAGTGGGTAAAAGATTGTATAATCTTTTATCTCTGATATTTATACTCTGCACATGGTAACGTCTCTTTTGAATTAGAACCGGTAGTTTTTACACTTGGCAGCGTGTAATCAGTCAAAACATAAATAGTGGGCACAGTAAACATGCAGTAATTATTGCACACATGCACATACCAAAACCAACACGTAACCCACTAACAAATGATTATGACTGTTTTTATCTCACCTAATTATTTTTCTGTGAAATATAACCGTTACAGTAAATACTAAAAATAAGTCAAGTAAATAAATAATGCCACATAAGCATCAAGATTTGCATCAGAACTTGACTATTATCAGAATTTAACGGTCATCAGAACATGGCTTCCGTACTCAAAAGGTGAATGACTGTGTCTGTGTTTCTTCACACAAATATTGAATGGTTTCTTCAGACTGTAGTCATCAGAACATTATCAGAACTTGTCCTCAGAAATTATGCAAATGATACTTAACTGTTTATCAGAAATAACTTAATCACCACAGTAATTTTCATCATTCATATGGAGTGAGAGTGTATGTATTTGCAAATGATCAGATAAAGATTAAAGTCTGATAAACTTCAGTATATCTTAGAAATAAGGCATAACTAAGAAAAATGCTTAAAATCAGTCTTTAATTGTGAAGCTACTATAGATAAAGTTATGCAAGAATCCACCTCAACTGTTTGTGCTTATTTTATGCATCTTTTGAAATTCTTTTGACAAGGGCTTCTCAGTGTAAATGAGTTACAACTACCATCAGAATTAATGTTGTTATCAGAATATTTCTCCAGTAATCAGAGAATGTGAAAAGCCACCAAGAAAAATTAATTTGCTTTTCTAATGCATATTACTTAATACTAGCAATGCACTTGGATCTTCCCTTTCACATATTTACTCTAGATCTCAAAGGAGCACCTGATTTTAATTTTTCTTTTCTTTTATTTTCTTCAGATAAGTGAGGCTTATCAAGCATGTAGTTCATCCTTAAGATTTACTGACATCAGAATTTGACAGATAAGAAGCAATAATCTAGTCTGTGACTTAGTAATAAGATACAGGAAGTAAGTTTGACTAAGATCAAAATCAGAATTTGCTTGTGTTAGTGATTTCCATATAAATAAGTAATTCAAACATGGGATACATAGTTAGTTAAAGACTATTAAGTCAGCATCTAAAAAAATAATCCTCATTGGATTGAATAGTCACAGAACATTCAAAACACTTTCAGAGTTTATAGAATCACATCAGATAATAAGCAGTGTTTAATATGTTACAATTTAAGCACATATTACATTGAGATAAGAAAATCTGTAAACACTGATCATAAAGTCTGATGTATGAGAATAAAAACTAAACAGATTTTGAGAAAGAACCTGAAACCATTCCAAGTTCATTTACCAGTCTTATAAAAGTAGCTTCACATAGTGGTTTTGTGAAGATATCTGCTAGTTGTTGATCTGTTGGAACAAAATGCAATTTCACTGTATCTTCCATCACATGTTCCCTTATAAAATAGTACCTAATGCTGATGTGCTTTGTCATTGAGTGTTGAACTGGATTTCCTATCATAGTAATAACACTTTGATTATCACAGTAAATAGATCTTTTAGAAAATTCTAACCCATAGTCCAGTAACTGATTTATTCATCCAAAGAATCTGTGCACAACAGCTTCCTGTAGCAATATATTCTGCTTCTGCAGTTTATGTGGAAATTGATTTCTGTTTTTTGCTAAAACAAGAAACCAATCTGCCTCCAAGAAATTGGCAGCTTCCACTAGTGCTTTTCCTGTCTATTTCGCATCCTGCAAAATCTGCATCTGAGTATTCAATTAGCTTAAAATCTGATTCCCTAGGATACTACAATCCTAAATCAGCTGTACCCTTTAGATACGTGAAAATTCTTTTCACATCTATTAGATGAGTTTCTCTTGGATCAGCCTGAAATCTTGCACAGAGACACGTAGCATACATGATATCTGGTCTACTTGTAGTTAAATAGAGTAAAGAGCCAATCATACCTCTGTAGTTAGTAATATCTACTGATGCTCCAGTATCTTTATCTAACTCGGTGGCAGTGGCCATGGGAGTTGATGCAGTAGAACTGTCTTGTATTCTAAATTTCTTGAGAAGCTTGATTCTGCAGTACCTCATCTAGTTGGGCCTGCTGCTTCATTTGAACTTGCTCAATAGCTTTCACTTTTTCTTGAATTGGTCCGATCAACCTATTCTTGTCTAGTTTGAGCATCAGGTCTAGCTTATCGGCTACTTCCTGAAGTTTATCAACCTTTTCATGAGTCTTGGAGTGTAGACCTTGAAGATTTTTAGTACTGAGAGCAGTGACTTTAAGTTGTGTTTTGAAGTCAGAATTTATCAGCAACTCGTCAGCTTTTGAAATATGTTATGACAGAACAGTTGAGCTGGGAATGGAGTCAGTTTCATTCCACTTCTTTGTCCATTCAATTCCTCTAAAGGTCTCCTCCCATGGAACAGGAGCATCTTCTTCAACAAATTTAAGCAGTGCCTCCTTGCCAAGAATTGGAGCATTAACTGGAGCACTTGTTGGAGCACTGTCTCCAGAATGTGATAAAATCCCATTATCTTCTGATAACACCAGAGTGTGTGTAACTGAAGGAGATTCTGGAGCAACTTCATCTATATTCTGATCTTCAGTGCCAAGATCAAGAATTGGTGTTATTGGTATCTCAGCCTGTAAAATTGGTGAAACAGGAGATGTTGGCTATTTTACTGGTGGAGCTTCCAGATAGAGAACAGAAGGAATATTCAACCTGTGAATATCAATTTCAGGACTTAACCCTGAATCTCCAACTGAGGCAGTTTCTTTCAATGGAGAGATACGAGGTGTGATCACTGTGTCATGAACAGTGTCTTCAGATTGAGGTGGAGTTGTCAAAGCTTCAATGACTGTAGGTTCTGATGAGATCAGAGACTCCTGATCCCCTTCCTCAGCATCTTCAGTATCCTCATATTGAATTTGTGCAATATGCACACCTGCTCTAGTCTTCCTTGATCTTCTAGATGGAGGAGTGACTTTATCTGTATCAGAACTTGAAGGTCTTTTCCTTTTAAAAATTCCAGAACCCTCAGCTTCATTCTCTTTCTGAAGAGTTGACTCTTCAGCTTCTAATGTCACAGGTTCTAATGCAGGAACCTGGACTTGTTCATCCTCATCAGATTCATCTCTCAGAATCATCCTTCTTCTCCTTGGTGGAAATTTTGGCACATAGATAGTTCTTTTAGTTTTGGGCCTAGAGGATGTGTCAGATTTTACAACTGGCACCTTTTGTGAAGTACCAGAGGTTGGTTTGGTTTTGGATTTGAGAGGTGAGGTTCTGATAGTAGGTGCTGATGGTTGTGGTTGAGAGGATTGTGATGGTTGATAGTAGGTTCTGATAGTAGGCTATGGTTGAGTATTGGAAGGCTGGGTTGATGGAGGTTGAGAAGTAGTAGGCTGTGTAGGTGCAACATCAGGATATATGGTTGTGTATGTGTAAGGATCATAATTTACTAAGAACTGTTTTACAGATTGAGGAATTTGAAGAGGTCTTAGTATGTCTTTCTTATTATCAGCAGATAACAAGTCTGTGAAGGCCCTTTTATGAAGTTTAAAAGGTTGAATCAAGTCACTAAAGGCTTGGGGCTTATCAGAACAACAAAAACTATAAATAAGCTGACAGAACCTAGCAAAGTAAACAATGTTTGGGTCCTCTTTCAACCTATCCCTAATAAAACCCAAAATAGCAGTAGCATAATCAAAATAAGTTTGATTAAGAAGTGCATACCCTATTTGCTGACTGAGAATTGGAATAACATCAAAGTTTGAGCATTTGTTGGCAAAGGCTCTGGTGATGCAATCGAAAAAGAAGCTCCACTCCCTTATGATGTATGGCCTCTTCAGTTGTCCCAGCTTGGACAGACTTTTCTCATAGCCAAGATTGGCCATCATACTCTGTAGAAGTGGATCCTCAATCTGAGCATTTAAAGTACAAGTTTCTGGCAAATGCAGAGCTTGTCGAACAGTAGACAGGGTAACCAGGTGCTCATCTTCCCCAGTTGTGAAAATGATGCTTGGAGACCCATCTTCACCATCATCATCATAGACTGCAGTCCTCTAAATCTCCAGAATTTGTGTTTCTGAGAGTGCTTGTGGTTGGGTCAAAGCATACCCAGTCTCACTGCGAGCCGGAAAATCTTGAATGAAGTGAAGATCTGAAGGAGCATCATCCTTGCTGAGAATAACCATATAGTTGTTGGGGACGAACTTGGCTTCATTAAAGATAACGTCCTTTGGTGCCATAATTTCTATGAAAAATCAAGTGAAAATCGTGTGTTCGCAAGGTGTTTGATAAAATGCCTGTGAGAAAATAGCTTCAGAGAATAATAGAGAGTGAGATAAAATAAGAGAGATTAGAAAAGAGTAAGAAAGTAGGTAAAATATTGTAAAATCTTTTATCTCTCGTATATATATTCTCTCCACTAATTACAACGGCTAATTTCTGAAGCAGAACCGACATTTGACACCTGGAAGCATGTAAACAGTCAAAACATTATTAGTGGGCACGGTAAACGTGTAATAATTATTGCTCACATGCGGTTACCAAAACAAACACGCAACCCATTAACCAAATGATTATCATTGTTTTTATCTCACTTAATTATCACAGTAAATAGGTATTTTAAAAAATTCTAACCCATAGTCCAGTAACTGATTCTTCATCCACAGAATATGTGCACAACAGCTTCCTGCAACAATATATTCTGCTTCTGCAGTTGATATGGAAATTGATTTATGTTTCTTGCTAAACCAAGAAACCAATCTGCCTCCAAGAAATTGGCAACTTCCACTAGTGCTTTTCCTGTCTATTTTGCATCCTGCAAAATCTGCATCTGAGTAACCTAATAGCTTAAAATCTGATTCCCTAGGATACCATAATCCTAGATCAGCTGTACCCTTGAGATACTTGAAAATTCTTTTCACAGCTATTAGATGAGGTTCTCTTGGATCAGCCTGAAATCTTGCACAAAGACAGGTAGCATACATGATATCTGGTCTACTTGCAGTTAAATAGAGTAAAGAGCCAATCATACCTCTGTAGTTAGTAATATCTAGTGATGTTCCAGTATCTTTATCTAACGTGGTGGCAGTGGCCATGGGAGTTGATGCAGTAGAACTGTCTTGCATTCCAAATTTCTTGAGTAAATTTCTTGTGTACTTGGATTGATTTATGAAAGTACCTTCTTCAGTTTGCTTGACTTGAAGTCCCAGAAAATAACTAAGTTCTCCTATCATACTCATTTGATATCTTGACTGCATTAATTTGGAAAATCTTTCATAAAGTTTTGTATTTGTAGAGCCAAAGATGATATCATCAACATATATCTATACCAAAAGTAAGTCCTTTCCATGGTTGAGGTAGAATAATGTCTTGTCAATTGTGCCTCTGTGAAATCCACTTTCCAGAAGGAATTGAGTCAGAGTCTCATACCATGCTCTAGGAGCTTGCTTAAGGCCATAAAGTGCTTTGTCAAGCCTGTAGACATGATTTGGAAATTTTGGATCTACAAAGCCTGGAGGTTGTTCAACATATACCTCTTCTTCCAATTCTCCATTGAGAAAATCACTTTTCACATCCATTTGAAAGACTTTAAACATCTTGTGAGCAGCATAAGCCAAAAAGATTCTTATGGCTTCCAATCTAGAAAATGAAGCAAATGTTTCATCATAGTCAATACCCTCCTGTTGAGAGTAACCTTTAGCAACCAACCTTGCTTTGTTTCTTGTAATTATGCCATCACTGTCAGTTTAGTTTCTGAACACCCATTTTGTGCCAACAACGGATCTGTCCTTTGGTCTTGGCACTAGGGTCCAGACTTTATTTCTTTCAAATTCATTTAACTCTTCCTGCATTGCTTGCACCCAATCAGCATCTTGAAGAGCTTCTTCCACTTTCTTTGGTTCAGTCTGAGATAGAAAGGAATGATAGATACATTTATTTGTTGTTGCTGTTCTAGTTCTAACACCTGCTTCAGGATCTCCAATTATTAAGTCAGGTGTATGTGATTTAGTCCACTTTCTTGCAGATGGAAGTTTATCTCTAGAACTGGATCCTCCCCCATGATCCATGTTGTCTCCATCAGCATTTTCTGATGCTTCCCCCGAAGTTATGCTCTCTGAGATTCCAGAATTTGAGTTGGATCCTTCAGGAATTGAGGAATCAGAGTTTCCAGAATTGTCAGAATTTGACTCATCAGAACTTGATGAATCAGAACTTGAAGAGCCAGTGACTGGTGCTAATGCTTCTTGAGAGTCTTGAGATGTGGTATGATCATCAGCTTGCTCCCCCTGAACAGGTACATTTTCCCATGGAGCAGTTACCACAGTTTCAATGACATCAGAATTTAACCCGCCAGAACTTACTGGATCAGGATTTAGGTCATCAGAATTTACAGAATCAGAATTTACATCTTCATTTTCAAATCTCAGCTGATCATGATCATTGAAATCTTCAAGTCCAGTAATCTTTTTATCATCAAAAGATACATTGATAGATTCCATGACAACCCTTGTTCTTAAATTTTAGACTCTGAAGGCTTTTGTGGAAAGTGGATATCCAATAAAAATTCCTTCATCAGCTTTTAGATCAAATTTTGACAGCTGTTTAGGATGAGTCTTAAGAACAAAATACTTGCATCCAAATACATGAAAGTATTTCAGATTTGGCTTCTTTTTCTTCACCATCTCATATGGTGTTTTTCCATGCTTGTTTATGAGTGTAGCATTCTGTGTAAAATAAGCAGCCTGCACAGCTTCAGCCCAAAAATAGGTTGGTAGCTTTGCTTCATCAAGCATAGTTCGTGCAGCTTCAATAAGAGTCATGTTCTTTCTTTCTACAACTCCATTCTGCTGTGGAGTTCCAGGTGCAGAAAATCCGTGCTTTATTCCTTGCTCTTTGCAGAACTCTTCCATGATTGAATTCTTGAACTCAGTGCCATTATCACTTCTTATTATTTTAACAAAATCTTTGACTAACTTATCCATCTGTCTGACATGATCAGTTAGAGTAGATGCAGTTTCATTCTTCTTGTGAAAGAAATACACCCAAGTGTATCTTGTGAACTCATCCACTATAACCATAGCATATTTCTTCTTTGCAATAGACATGACATTGACTGGACCAAATAGATCAATATGCAGTAAGTGATAAGGCTCAAGAATTGAGGATTCAGTTTTGCTCTTGAATGAAGATTTTCTTTATTTTGCCTTTTGACATGAGTCACAAAGACCATTAGGAGCAAATATTGATTTTTTCAGTCCTCTCATAAGATCTTTCTTTACTAGCTTATTTATGTTATTGAAATTTAAATGAGAGAGTCTCTTGTGCCAATTCCAGCTTTCTTCAATTGATGCTTTGCTTAACAGACAGATTGCAGAACCATCAGAATTTGTTGAAAGTCTGGCTTCATATATGTTACCATGTCTGTAACCTTTCAGAACCACTTTGCCTGTAGAATTACTTATAACTTCATAGTGTTCTTCAAAGAAATCTACATGATAACTTCTGTCACAGATTTGACTCACACTTAGCAGATTATGTTTAAGTCCTGAGACAAGAGCTACTGATTCAATTATGACATTCCCAAGATTGATATTGCCATATCCCAGAGTCTTTCCCATGTTTCCATCTCCATAAGAAACTCCTGGGCCAGCTTTCCCCACAAAGCCTGATAGCAGGGCTTTATTTCCAGTCATATGTCCTGAATATCCAGTGTCCAGAACCAGGATGTTTTTCCTGTTGCCCTGCAATCACAAAGACCACTATTGATTAGTTTTAAGGACCCAGACTTGCTTGGTTCCTTTTGCCTTGTTAAGTTTGTTAGCATTTGCAGCGGATTTAGTGTCAGAGTTTATGCTAACATGCTTTTTATCAGACTTAATATCAAACTTTGCATCAAAATTTACACTAGAAGGAATTACACTAACTTTCTTTAAAGAAGGTTTTATTTCATAATAATCATAGTACAAACTGTGATATTCCTTATAATTATAAATAGAATGCCATAAACTACCACAATAAAAACAAGGATTTTGTGGTTTAAACCTAACAAACTGACTCTTAACTCATGATTTAGGAGGTAAAGAGTTTATATCTTTATTTTTCCTGCAAAAGAAGCAAGATGGTTAGAGTTTCCATAATAATAGCATTTCTTTCTAGGAGCATTAGGAACAGACATATAATTATTACTTTTATTCACACCTTCCTTTCCATTCCTATTTTTCCTAGCTTCCTTTACCTTGTTCACATTTTTAATCTCTTTCAGCTTATACTTAAGCTGCTTCTTTGTCATTAAGCCAATGTTCACCAAAGCTGGTTTATCCTGTTTTGATTTGTCAAAAGTTGACTTTTCTTTGACTTATGATTTAGAGTCTTTCATCTCTTCAGAATCGGACACAACCGTTTTTACAACAAATTTAACAGGATTTACCTTTGGCCTAATTGGCAAAGTCCCTTTCTCGCTTTTACCATCCTTATAACCTAACCCCTCTTTCCAGTTTCCACTACTTAGAATATTCTGAGTTGTTTTGCCTGAGTTAGTCCAAGTCCTGATGATTTCTCTTTCTTTTTCTAATTCAGTTTTTAAATAATCATATTGTTTAAGCACTTCATTCTTAACATACACAACATTATCTCTCAATGTCTGAATAGTGTTCTAGTGGACTAACTCTTCTTCAAGATAGCTATTTCTATTTTTGTACTTTAGATTTTCAGATTTTAATCTTTCATTCTCTAAAGTATGATCTCTATAGCTAATATAAATGTTTTTCTGAAATAATCTCAACTCAGTAATATCTTCTGTATCAAAAGCAAGAGTTGATAGAGGTACCTTTAGTTTAGCAGCATCTGAACTGCTATCAGCATTTGCCATTAAAGCATAGTTCACCTCTTCTTCATATTCTGAAGTGTCTGTCTAGTTTTTCTTCTTTGTGATAAGTGCCTGGCCTTTATCACCTTTTCCTTTCTTGCAATCAGGAGAGATGTGGCCTCTTTAACCACAATTGTAGCATTTGACATTTGAGTTGTCTCCTTTGTCATACTTTCCTTCTTTGCCTTCAGACTTTCTAAACCCTTTCTTGTCAGAACTTTCACCTTTCCTGGAAAACTTCTTACCCTTTCTGAATTTCTTGTAGGCTATCTTTGTGATACCCTTCACCATAAGAGCACACAGTTGCATCAACTCTGCATCTACATCCACTTCAGATAAATTTTCAGGTTCTGAATCATCATCATCAGAATCTGATGACTCTGAATCAGACTGTATGATGAGAGTCTTTCCTTTTGCCTTCCTAGAGACAATTGGCTTTTCTTCATCCTTTAAAGAAATTGTCTTAGACTTCCCTCCATGCCTCTTCTTTCTTTGCTCCATCTCAAGTTCATGAGTCTTGAGCATCCCATAGATTTCATCAAGAGACATATCAGCAAGTTCATAGTTGTCTCTTATTGTACTAGCTTTCAAATCCCACTTTTCAGGAAGAGCTAGTAGGAATTTCAGATTTGAATCTTCTGTATCATATTCCTTATCCACTAGTGACAGATCATTCAACAGCTTTCTGAATCTGTCATATGTATCAGTTAGTGACTCATCAGATTTTGAGTCAAAGTGCTCATACTCCTGTGTGAGTATTGTCTTCCTGTTCTTTTTGATGGCATTGGTTCCTTGACATCTCACTTCCAATGCATCCCAGATTTCTTTTGCAGTCTTGCATGCAATCACCCTATTTGACATGACATTGTCAAGTGCACTATAAAGCAAGTGTCTTACTTTTGCATCCTTGCCTAGTGAAGAGATGTCTTCAGTGGTGTATTCTCTCTTTTCTTTGGAAATCATCCTCTATGACTCATTCCCAACTACAACAGAAAGCTTTGTGGGCTTGTGTGGACCATCATGAATTCTGTCTAAATATTCTGGATCTGTAGCTTCCAGAAACATGGCCATCTTCACACTCCATACAGGGTACTCAGACACCCTGAGCAAAGGAACCCTGATGGTTTCATATCTACTGGTGTTTTGAATGGGTCGAACCTTTGCAGGTTCTTGAGGGTCTGGTATTTTTGCTTGTTCAGACATGATTGATTGTTTGTTTGGATCTTAATTATTTGTAAGCTTAACAGATTGGCTCTAATACCACTTGTTAGGCCTCAATGATACTATAGAAGGGGGTTGAATATAATATCTACAATCAATTCAATTATGAACACAAGTATGTAACAGAAAACAAGTTTATTCAATATATCAAACTCTGTTACAGTAGGTTTAATCTACTCTCTCAGTGATATATGATATCACTAAGAGCTGCTAGGGTTATAATGAATAATATTCTCGTGAATGATAACACTTATAGTGTAAACCCTAAGCTGTGTTTATATACTACACTTACAAGATATCTTCTAATTGATATGAAATATATCTCTTCCTAAAATATATCAATCAGATATTATCTTCTATAGTCCTATAGCTGTCCAACTCTCCATGCATATCTTTATTTGTTTAATCCAGATCCTCCCCTGTAAATCAGCCGCTTTTCATCCCTGAAGTGTATCCGCACTTAAGTTCTGATATAAGTTGTGACGCCTTAAGTTCTGATAACTTCCTGTCTTCAGTAAGTTCTGATTTCCAGTTAAGTTCTGATATTCTGATAATAAGTTCTGAAACTAAACAAATCAGATTAGACATGACATCACAAATATATCTAACAACAATCAAGTAGCAACTCCGATGAAACAGGGAACAAAACTTTCTAAATTTGAGAGAAGAAATTCAGTGGAAGCAAATTTATATCAAAGTTTAGTTGGGAGCTTGAGATACCGTACATGCACCAGACCTGACATAGCTTATAGTGTTGGGATTGTAAGCAGATTCATGGAAGATCCAAAACAGTCATATTGGAATGCAATCAAAAGAATTATGCGTTACATTAAAGGAACAAAATCATTGGGGTTATTTTATTCAAGAACCGATGACTATAAATTAAAGGGATATTCAAATAGTGATTGGTGTGGCAATGTGGATGACCGCAAAAGCACATCTGGATATTTGTTCTTTATGGGAGAAACAACATTTACATGGTATTCTAAGAAATAACCTATAGTCTCGTTATCAACTTGTAAGGCAGAATATGTGGCAGCCTCTTATTGTGTTTGTCATGCTATATGGTTGAGAAGGTTACTCAGTGAATTAAAGATACCACAACAAAGTTAAACTGAAATTTGAGTTGACAACAAATCTGCAACTGAGCTTGCTAAGAATCCAGTACATCATGAAAGGAGCGAACACATTGATGTTCGATTTCATTTTATTCGGGAACATGTAAAAGAAAAGAATGTGCATTTACGTCATGTTGCTAGTCATGATCAGATTGCAGATGTTCTCATAAAACCATTGTCAAAGACTCTGCTGGATATTTACAAAAGGTTGATGGGCATGGAAGATCGAAATGAGTTAGTTTAAGGGAGGAATATGTTGGATAAACTAAACTCTTGGGAATATTTTAGAAATTATTATTTAATATAAGAGAATATTTTAAGTCAGATTCATAGAACTGAAAAGTTGTATCTGTTTTGATTCATGTATGATGATTTGTATTCTCCTAGTTATAAATAGAGAAGTATGTATGAGAAGAAAGATAAGAGTTCAGATCAATATACAAACAACATATGTATGAAGTGTTCTGGTCTATGTTCTATATACTGAATTTATGCAAGCACTATATAAAAAAACATTACAACAAATTATATTTATAATAAATTTCTATAATTATTATTTAATATTGATATTTTGATTTTGTCCCGTATTTCGCACGGGTTATCAACTAGTATAACTTATAACCTAAAGTTGAAATATGCAATATAAGTGATATGTATATCATAACTTATAAGTTATTTTAGTGTTTGGATAATTTTACTTATAAGTTATTGAAATTTTAGGTAAATCATAACTTATAAGATCTATTTAAAAATTAAAATTTTTAATATTTTTAAAGTATCTGAATGAAACCCGAACCTGAAATTCGAAAGATCTAACGAATTGGATTTGAATCTTTGTTTTTAATATCTGAATTCGAATCCGGAACGAACTGAAATATTACGGATCAGATTTGAATCATACATGCAATTTTTTTAAATAAATTCAAAATTAAACATACAACTTTTAAAACGAAAATATTAATAAGTAAAAATACAACCGTACAATAGAAAATTATAATATACACTATATTTTTTCGCTAAGCAATTTACACTCTATTTTAATCATTATATAAGAAAACAACACAACAAATTTAAAAATATTTAATTAAAAAAAAATAAGTTAAGATGAGGTCTAAAAAATATGTAAGCTCCAACTTTCCATTTATGCTCATTTAAACCAAAATGAGGAGCCCACAAGTTAGATATATGGATGCCCAACTACCCCCACAATATAGTGCTTGTTTGGTTCCATTATTTTATAATTTTTTCTTTTTATAAATAACGTACATGCTTTAAAGTTTTTTAAAATCAATTATACATATGATAAAGTCCGGTTTCGTATATAACCAATCCATTACTCTATCAGACCTGACATAAAATGTGCAACTCTAGCTAAACTATGAGTTACTATATAATTGCAGACCTATGAGCAAATAATACTTACATTTCATCAAATATTTAAATATGTCCACAAAATTTTCGACAATTGTATGAAAATAAGTATTTCCCCGTCCTCCCTTGACTGCATCAACCAGATTTTTTTGAATCACATTCAAAGATATATTAATTTATATAGACTTGAAAGCCCATTTGAGTTTTTAACATACTAACTACTCGACTAAAAATGATATTGAACCTTTTCAACTAGAGTTAAAAGTGAATCTAGTGTACTTTCAACGTTTCATTCTTCCCCTTTTATCTTTTTTTTTGTGAACTTTGATCATTTTTACACATGTTTTAGAATTATTATTAATGAAAATTCCCATTTCAAAAGTAGATAGTTATTTTTACCTATTGAAATATCTGTTTAGTAATTTAGTATCTCATTTTATATAAAATAATAATTGAGATCCCAATTTTTTAGTCTGAGATTCACCTTTTTCAATTTGGTATCTAGTATAATATATCTTTGTGATACCCATTTTGTCAAAGGAGTAGTTTATACAAATGAAATTCCCATTTACCAATTGATATCCTAATTGTTAAAATTAGTCATTTCTTTTCAAATTAATTATTTTTGTTATTTTTGACTAAAAAATTGTTGTTTTTAATATTCTTTCTTTTTTGTTTCCTCTTGATCTTTCTTTCTTTTCAAACCTAAGCACATGCTTACTTATTTCCTATTTTGAACTTTGTCCTCCTAATTTTTAATTTTAATGTATTAAAATATTTACGCTGTGTTTATAGGTCACTTTTATAATTTATATTTTTACCATAGATGGAGACATGAGTAGTAGCGACGCCAAAATTTGAAATTTTGAAATTTAGTGCATTGAGTTTCTTTAGTTGGGACAAAATATTAATTTGGTGTCTTACTTTTGATCAAAATAAGTCTATTTTGAAACATTCTTTTTAATATTAAATTTCCACTTTCATCTTTAATGCAAGTTTATAAAAAACTTTTTTGCAGAATTAAATTGTACTAGCGTAATAGCCGTGTAATGCACGACCCTTCATATAGACATGAATAATATTTTTCAGAAGAAATGATTGAGATTTATTTATAAATTGGGTACTTTAAAGTTTGTATGATAATTAGAAGTAATTAATAATGAGGAATAAGTGATGAATGTAATACCTCTCTAAGTTATAATTAAATACACGTAGATCGAAAAATACAATAACATACACAGATCTTATTTTGACAACAACAAATGTTTTAATGCTATCATTCAAGAATCTAAGCGGAACTATGCAGTATTGAAAGTGAATAGTTGACTTTGCTTTCATCCATTTCTTTCAACTTTGTTTCATTTTTTAATATTTTAAAGTTGATTTAATTTTGAATCTAAAGCATATGATTTCCTAATATTGTTCAAATAGTCGGGCAAGCTGAAATATACCTGTGGTATTTGTTTCCCCAATATCATAAGTCCCAATATTTTCACCGGACGAATATTTTATGCTTTTTTCATACAAAGCAGGGCGTCATTCTCCTCATGGGTTAACTCTCTTTTTCAACCCAAAGTAGTATTAAAAACATATATTGTCATTCACTGTTAAGCAAATAGTTGCATAGTAAGGGCTAGGTCAGCATTGTTCAAATTCCACTAATGATTTAAAAGGTAAAATATTATCTGTATTAAGTACATGTTTCACGCTCATCTGTTGATGAGCCCTCTTCCTCGTCACGCCCAAAACATGGTTTAATTAACAGTAGAAATAGACAAAGTATTATATAAGAATATCTTGCACACAATCAAATCTATATTTACCACAAGATAAACCTTGTAAGTTTCAGCGAGAATTTCACAAAGATACTTCAATAATTTCCGCTCCTCTATCATTTCCTTAGTTAGGAAAAACCTAGGCCGCCCTCTTTTCCTCGTTTGCTTTACGCTCCAAAAACTACAGCCCTGAGAGTGCATAATATAACACCTTGAATTAGTGATCTATTATAGTCTATCCCCTTTTATTGAGAGATATAAACTTCGACAAAAAAAATTATCAGGATGAAAGAGTTTAGAGATATAAGCTTTGTCCAAAAATATATACCAGGATGAAAGAGTTCAAATTACAGAAATAACCAAGTTATATTTTGTAACTATGAACATACCTTTTTAGCCAAGTTTTTATTTCATTTTGGAAGATGTAAGATTCATTAAAAGGGTTCAAACTATAAACATGACTTGAATCAAATTTTAAACCACCGGGCATGCGATTTTAGCACGTCATAATACCTAACAATGTACGGGTAGTAAAAGTGGAAAAAATTAATTTCCTAAATCTTTACTCATACTACATTTTTGTACATGATTTTGAAATTATCTCGACACATATCTCCAACAGATTATTCAGAATAAATTTTAGAGTAGACATAACCTTTAAGTGTCTGGTTCAGGAAGATGCACTAAATCAAAAAAATCATTGATATTTTTTGCAAAATTTGAGCCTCATTTTATCTTAAAAAGTTAACAAAAATATTTAAATCAAAATCTTGACTAATCCTCTCGACAATCAGCATAAAATTTCGGTGCATAGACATCTATAGCATTGAATAATGTTAACGGGAATTACATGAAAGTATCCCTGCAACTACTTTTGTAATTTTTACCCAGATGACATCATATTCATTTAATAAAAAGAAAAGGATAGAAACAAGTGCATAATATTACACTGAGAAGGCCCAACTTACTAAAGTTTATAAAAGGATACGTAATGAGATTATAGCATAATCAATTGGAGGGACTTTTGGTTACTATAGACAAAGACAATAAGCTGCTTCTAATATAGTAACATTTTTAGGAACATGCTCATTAGAATAAGTTTAATGTCACAAACCTTTACTAATGAAGGGTCAATTAGCCTAAGGTAACTAGTTACATTAAGAAGTCCAGGAATGTAAGTTTTTATTTTCTGTGACCAAATAAGCAAAATAATTGGATCGAAAGTTGTTGTCTAGCGCGTTATCTATTTGCAGCAGAGAATACGTACCGTGCTGGCAACAATGATAAATGCGCACGAAAAATACAAATGCCAACTACCCTGAAAGATCATAATATCAGCTAATTAACATGAAGGCCTATTTGAGGATTAGATTGTAGATATGGAAGGCACATGTCATAGCCTATTTATATATTCGAGGATTTAACTCAACTCAAATAAGAATGTAATAAGTAAATAGTGGATCTACCGTCAAAGAGATCTCACAAAGTAACATCTGTCAAAGGATTCAGAAACAACGTTCATCTACAGACTTGTGGAATTAATTCACTGGAAGAAGTTCAAGAAATTGATCAAGCCTCAGTGATACAAATCAAGATTGTGGATTTAATCAAGTGACAGAGATCTTGTTAGGGTATCAGAGAATTACAAGGATTTAATCTGAAGAAAATCAAGTTATCAAAGTCAAGACATGAAGAAACGTCACAAAATTTAGTCACTCATGAACTAGACAGTACATCGAGTGTCAACATTGAAGTGGTGGAATTGATTCATAATTGACAGTGATTTTTAGAAGATTTTCAGAAGAATGGTTGCTGTTCAAGATTAGTATTAATTCTCTATTAATTAATTAAGTCATATAGTTTAATTAAGAAAATAAATTATATCTGCAAAGATTAATTTATTGATTAATTGAATTAATTGATTAATTAATTCTGAATTAATATTAAGAATTTTCAGAATTATAATTGGATTAAAATATATTTTAATTCAGCAAGACAATTGAAATTGAACTAGCATGATAATCTGGATTGTCATACCGATTGTCATGCCAGGTCATTTCAATTGTCTCACCGAAAGTTCTACTGGAAGGAGATAGTCTTGCTAGTTCAGTTTGATAGTCTTGCTAGTTCAATAGATAGTCTTGCCGAAAGTCATACTAGCTTAAACTGATTGTCATACCGAAAGTTCTAATGGTTCAGCAGATTGTCTTGCTAGTTCAACCGATTGTCATTCCAGTTCAAGTGATTATGTTGATTGAATTAAAAAGAAAGAAGCAGCAGAAGACACAATTATCCAACTGAACACAAGTCAACCAACCAAGAACAAAAAGAAAAGAAGCAGACAATATTTCATTTTTATCTGCAAACTTCAAGATCATCATTTCTAGTTTTAAAGTTAAATCCAAACAACTAGAAATCATTCTCTTGTTCTTGTGTAACTATCTAGCGGATCAAAATCCCTAGAACTTAATCTCAAATTGCGTTTAGCATTTGATTCTTTTTATTACGAAAATAGAAAAAGTTCATGTATAATTTATTCTAGATTTGTGATAATCTATTTGAGATTAATCCCTTGTAATCGATACCGTTGTTGTAACACCTTTCAAGTTTAATAATATTTTTATTTAACTTGAATTTTGTTTCAATTTTTATTCCGTACTAAATTCGATTATTCAGTATAGTTTGTATTCAACCCCCCTTCTACAAACACATTGGGACCTAACAATTGGTATCAGAGCCTTCTGATTAACGAACAAATCAGGATCCTAGACTTTTGTGATTTTTCAACTCCTTGAATTTTTATTTATTCAAAAATTCATAATGACTTCACAAAAAGTTGGAACCGTTAAAATTCCACTATTTTGATAAAGAAAATTATATCATGTGGAAGAAGAAGATGCTCTTGTTTTTACAAGTTGCAAATCCCAAATATCTGAACTTGTTAAAGAAGGGTCCAAAAACTCCGACGGTTATTGAACCGGAGGTGATAGAAGATGATGTTGTAATTACCAAAGCTAGAACCTATGCAAAAGAGCCTGAGGATTTTTCTCCTGCTGAAAAAGAAGAAGCCTCCTTGGATGCCAGCCTTCAATTAATTTTAGTTGATTCCCTTGATCCCTTGATGAACAGACATGTGATGAACTGTAAAAATTCCAAACACATGTGGGAAACTATTGAGGTGATTAATGAAGGCACAGAGGAAGTTAGGGAGAACAAGCTAGAGATCCTAACCTCTGAGTATGAACATTTTACATCCAATCCAGGAGAAGGAATTATTGAAGTGTTTGAGAGGTACAATGCATTGATCAACAACCTGAACATAAATGGAAAATATTATTCAATCAGGGAGGTCAACAAAAAGTTCCTTTTAACACTGCCAACTCATCTTGAGCATAGAATCACTGCCATAAGAGAAGCTAGAGATCTGAGTGATATTTCTTTGGATAAACTCTATGGTATGTTAAAAACCTATGAGTTGGAGCAGATTCAGCAGAAGGAAGTCTACGAGAAAGATAGAATGGTCAGCACATCTACTGCTCTTGTAGCTGAAGGTCAACAACAACAACAATCTCAACAGTCGGAGAGAATGGTACAGTTTTCCAAGGCTGAGGAAAATGTGTTAGTAGCAGAATATGATCCTCCTACTAAAAATCAATCCATTGATGATTTTTATTCCTTGAAAGAGCTGGAGCAATTGGAAGATGAGTCAATGGCCCAGATTGTCAAGAGATTCTCCAATGTCAAATTCAAGAGAAATCCCAAGTTCAAGTACAAGTCCAACTACAACATATTCCAGACAGGTGGATCTTCATCCTCTAACACCAGTAGTGGTGGATACAAAACAGGGATGGTTGATCGGAGCACCATTAGATGCTATAACTGCAATGAGTTGGGACACTTTGCCACAGAATGCAGGAAGCCAAAGCAAGTAAGGAAGAACTCTTATGATTCAAATCAGAAGAGTAACTCTAAAAGGGCTTAACTGGCAAACGGAAGAAGCTGGGATGATACTGATAGTGAAGATAAAGAAGATGAGAATCTTGCTCTTATGGCTATTGATGGAAAAGTTTCATCGTCAAGAAAAGAGATAAAATTTACTGATGCTGAATTAGTTTATCATCTAGGAGGTTCCTTAGATTGTGCTCGTCGTGATAATGAACTGTTAAGTCAGCAGATCAAAGAACTTGAGAAAGAGGTCAATGAATTAAGACTTGTGCACATTAATCAAGACAAGTTAAAAGAACAAGTATCTTTTCTAGAGAATAGAGTTAACTGTTATAGACAACTTGAAACTATTCTAAAAGACAAGATCACCGGTCTTGAGACTAAGGTTAGAGCCTACTTCAATTCTTGTTCGAAGGCTAAAGAGTTCTACAGTAAGCAAGTTGTTAATCAAACATCTGGAATAGGTTATGATTACATTGCTGCTATTGGAGAATTAGGCATAAACTCCCCTCCTCATGTCTGTGCTAAAGGTAGGGAAGTACCACATGTGCTTAAGGGTGTTGATAAACCCCTCTATAAAGCATCAATTGCTGAACCATTTGATGCAACCTCCTCTATTATTCAAGAAGAAATACGTGCTGAAGATCATGCTAATGAGACGATTGTTTCCAAGTCAAGTGTGTCGAAAGTTCCAGTCAAAGTTGTGAAAGCAACTGAGACTAACTCAGACACACATGAGTTGGATAACAAAACTGCCATGTCTACCATGCATATTTTGCCTGTTATTAATCCCTCTCATAAAGCATGTGGTGTTGCTAATTATATGTCTTGTGCTTTTAATTTGATGTATGCTTATTTTAATGGTAAGCATGTTTCTAGTGATAAGACTACTCCTCGTCAGCATGTGAATAATAAGAAGCATGATAGGTCTAAGACTGCTAGTCCTTCTAAGGATAGAAAGGAGACATTTGTGCCTAAGCCTAAATAGAAATTTGTTAAGGCTGTTTACAAGGTCAAATGTTCAGTCATTGAGAAAATTGAGACCATTAAAGTTAAGAATGTTGTTTTGCCTGACAAAGGTCAATTCTACAAGTATGCCGGGCCCAACCAAGTTTAGGTTCCGAAGAAGGTCTAATCCATTTGTAGTGCAGGGCAGTAAACAGGTGGAACTGGTAGTGTGGATTCTTGACAGTGGATCGTCAAGACATATGACCGGAGATAGAGCCCTGCTTTCAAATATGGTTGAGAAAGCTGGCCCACTGGTTACCTTTGGAGATAACAGCAAAGGTTTATCTGAGGGATATGGCTGTTTGTAAGCTGGTAATGTTATCATTGAAAATTTGGATATTGTGCTAGGTTATTATCAGGAAGCAGTATCTAACATATAGCACCAGTGACGAGACTTGAAAATATTACGACATATCACGCACCTGATGCACATTACACTTGGAATTGGACTCTAGTAAGATGTGTACAAGTGTACTCCTGGTTGGTGAGTCAAAAGAGGAAGTCAGTGCACCACAGTTCATGGACTTTGCAGCTGCAGATGTATTGGACTATGCAATCTTTTCTTCACAATCTCACTTCAGGTTGGTATGAACTAGTGTACTACTCAAGCAATCGTCAAGAACATGGTATGACACTCTAACTGAAGTTACAGTTTACTATGAACTAGTAGAGTCGTCATATTAATAACTCTCTTATTACTAGGCACAAACATATTGTTTTATACGTGCAGTGAGTTTTAGGAGAAAATCAAACTTCTTTCTACATTAGTGATTTCTTATTTCATTAAAATCTTTTGAAATCACTAGTGTACATCATTTCTCTCAAAAGACTAAATGTATAATTGTTGGTTCCCAATGTGTTTGTAGAAGGGGGGGTTGAATACAAACAGTACCGAATAATCGAATTAAATGCGGAATTAAAAATGTGAAACAAAATTCAAGTTAAATAAAAATATTATTAAACTTGAAAGGTGTTACAACAACTGTATCGATTACAAGGAATTAATCTCAAATTAATTATCACAAATTTAGAATAAATTCGACATGAATTTTTTCTATTTTTGTAATAAAAAGATTCAAATGCTAAACACAATTTGAGATTAAGTTCTAGGGATTTTGATCTGCTAGATTGTTACACAAGAACAAGATAAAGATTTCTAGTTGATTGGATTTAACTTTACAATCTAGTAATTGATCTTGAAGTTGCAGATGAGATGAAATATTTGTGTCTGCTTCTTTTTCTTTATTCTCGAGTTCTGTGTTCTTGATTGAATGATTGATTGTGTTCTGCTTCTGCTTCTTTTAATCAAACAACAGAATAGAATGAACTGCAATGACAATCGGTGAGACAATCCAATTGAACTAGCAAGACAATCTGTTGAACTGGAGAGACTTTCGGTATGACAATTGTTTGTACTAGCAAGACAATCTGATTGAACTAGCAAGACAATTCTCTTCCAGTGTAACTTTCGGTAGGACAATTATTTGTACTAGCATGACTTTCGATATGACTATTGATTGTCATACCGATTGTCATACTAGTACAATCAGTTTGACTTGCTGAATTTAAATGAATTTTAATCCAATTTAAATTCTGAAAATTCCTAAAATTAATTCAGAATTAATTAATCAATTAATTCAATTAATAAATAAATTATTCTTCGCAGATATAATTTATTTTCTTAATTAAATTAGATGACTTAATTAATTAATAGAAAATTAATTCTAATCTTCAACAACACCCATTCTTCTACAAATCTTCTGAAAATCACTGAGATATATGAATCAATTCCACCACTTCAATGTTGACACTCGATGTACTGTCTGGTTCATGAGTGACTAACTTCTGTGACGTTTCTTCATGTCTTGACTTTGATACTCTGATTTTCTTCAGATTAAATCCTTGTAATTATCTGATACTCTGACGAGATCCCTATCACTTGATTAAATCCACAATCTTGATTTATATCACTGAGGCATGATCAATTTCTTGAACTTCTTCCAGTGAATTAATTCCTCAAGTCTGTAGATGAACCTTGTCTCTGAATCCTTTGACAGATATTACTCTGTGAGATCTCTTTTGACGGTAGATCCACTATTTACTTATTACATTCTTATTTGAGTTGAGTTGAATCCTCGAATATACAAATAGGCTATGATATATGACTTACAATCTCCCCCTATTTGTTTGTTAGACAATAACACACAAATACCAAGAGGATAACTCAACTAATACATAAGAAAAAGATATATAAACAGAAATGCAAAGTAAATAGCAGAAAAGTTCAGGACTAGATTTAACATTTTCCAGATTCCAGGTAGATGTTCCTCTAGACTGAACATATCTTCAAGTAGTTCCATCTTCATTTGTACAACTAAATTTCTTGTTGAGAAGCCCATATCTCTCTTACTTCTCCCCCTATGAGAATCAACTGATTAAAGAAGATCACCTTCGTTTACCACCTCTCCCGTACAATAGGATCCGCAGATAAAAGCCAATGGTACTCCCCTTTTGAAAACAGCTTCTTCCCTTACTAGAAAATCACCTTGTGTTTACCACCTCTCCCGTATAATAGGATCCGCAGTTACAAACAACAATGGTGTGGTGTAGTGTACATGTTGGATCTTTTTCTTCCTCCCTGCTATTTCTCCCCCTTAGTTGAGGAATCCTCCAAACTATTACTTAAGCTTTTATCTCCCCCTTAAGGAAGGAATGTATGCCGTCGTCTGAAGGAGTTCTCATATTTCACTTGGTTGAAAAAGAAATAACAAGAAGTTTCTCTTTCTTCCTCACTGTGAGTGTGTGATTCTGTTTTAGTGTACCTCACATGTGTTTCACTCTTCTCTCGACTCGTGTTTACACTCATTCTCACAAGTGTATCACTCCTCTCATAGCTCCATATTCCAGCTGTACCTGCAAGGAAAATCACCTTAGCCATCCTTAAGGAGGTCACAGGTGGTGCAATGGGAGTTCACAAATCCCCATCCTTGTTAAACTCGTCAGATGAATCTGAGTCATAATCTACAAGTTGCAAGTTTCCCTTTTAGGGTTCCAGATTTGAATTCTGGGAAGGTAAACAATGATCCAACGAATTTAGCATAAAGATCAAAGTTCCCTTCTAATGTCTGCGAAGACATTTCCTTGTGACTCATCAGGTAATATCTGAATCATTGTCAACAAGTTGCCGATCTGTACCTATGTCAGATCCACTATCCGCAGATGCATCCAGGGGATTTAAGCCTGGGGAGGTAGAAACTGACCACTGACATATGGCTTTTGGATCAATATCCTCTCCTAACACTTGTAAAGGCAATTGGTCCATTAACGAACCTTAAACAATCGAATCTGACCTTAAAATGGTCGAAACTCTTGTTTCCGTCAACTCATCCTTTGTGTGTGTAACCTTTTCTTGTGCATTAAGAATTGTTTATATTTGAGGTGGTGACACTACATAGGATACCTTGGCCGACAGGCAAATTTCAATAGACGCACCCTGTTGAGAGAATGAATCTAGTAACTGATTTTGTGCCTTTTCAACCATTACATCTTTTTGAGAAGATGTATGGGGGTTAGCAGTTGTCTCGGTTTAAATACTACTCATCTATGTAGGAGACAGAGCTACTGGGTTGACTACAGAACCTTCCTTATGTGGTGCACTAAGGCACTATCTCCCTCACGCTCATTCATATTACATTTAGTGGTAAGAGAGTGTTGGTTGGTTCTGTTTTTGTGTTTGTCTTTACAGTCTGGGATAGACGTTGTGGGTTTTCAACCTCATGACTGTCAATGAAAGAAAGTCATTGGAGACTGAACCTGTAACACAGAACATATGGTAATAGAGAGAAAATGATTTACAATAGTGATTTCAAAAGATTTTACATGAAATAAGAAATCACTAATGTAGAAAGAAGTTTGATTTTATTTTTCAATATGAATGAGTTTTTGATAAAACATTGATCACTTAGGGTAAAGTCTAAGTAATTCTCATTCATATCAAAAGCTTACAAATATCTGCAACATAATGTTAACAACATATCATTGACCGATACTTGTCAAGTACTTTAGATACTAATTGTTATGTTGCATAAACAATATATCACTGCACATATTAAACAATATGATTGTGCCTAAAGATAAGAGAGTTAAAAATATGACGACTCTACTAGTTCATATTAAACAATAACTTCAGTTAGAGTGCCATACCATGTTCTTGACGATTGCTTGAGTAGTACACTAGTTCATACCAACCTCAAGTGAGATTGTGAAGAAGAGATTGCATAGTCCAATAGATCTGCAGCTGCAAAGTCCATGAACTGTGGTGCATTGACTTCCTCTTTTGACTCACCAACCAGGAGTACACTTGTACACATCTTACTAGAGTCCAATTCCAAGTGTAATATGCAGCAGGTGCTTGATATGTCGTAATATTCTCAAGTCTCGTCACTGGTGCTATATGTTATATGATGCTTCCTGATAATAACCTAGCACACTATACAAAATTTTCAATGATAACATTCCCAGCTTGCAAACAGCCATATCCCTCAGATAAACCTTTGCTGTTATCTCCAAAGGTAACCAGGGGGCCAGCTTTCTCAATCCACATTTGATAGCAGGGCTCTATCTCCGGTCATATGTCTTGATGATCCACTGTCAAGAATCCATACTACCGGGTACACCTGTTTAATGCCCTGCACTACAAATGGATTAGACCTTCTTCGGAACCCAAACTTGGTTGGGCCCGGCATACTTGTAGAACTGTCCTTTGTCAGGCAAAACAACATTTTTAATTTTAATTGCCTCAACTTTCTCAATGACTGAACATTTGACCTTGTAAACAGCCTTAATAAATTTCTGTTTAAGCTTAGGCACAAATGTCTCCTTTCTAGCCTTAGAAGGACTAGCAGTCTTAGACCTATCATGCTTCTTGTTATTCACATGCTGACGAGGAGTA
Organism: Apium graveolens; assembly: GCF_009905375.1. Lineage (NCBI taxonomy): Eukaryota > Viridiplantae > Streptophyta > Magnoliopsida > Apiales > Apiaceae > Apium > Apium graveolens. Next base: position 96,136,118 of record NC_133647.1, on the reverse strand, counting down.
GACTTATCATTAGAAACATGCTTACCATTAAAATAAGCATACATCATATTAAAAGCACAAGACATACAATTAGAAAAACCACATGCTTTATGAGAGTGATTAATAGTAGGCAATTTATGCATGGCAGACATGGCATTTTTGTTATCCAACTCATGTGTGTCTGAGTTAGTCTCAGTTGCTTTCACAACTTTGACTGGAACTTTCGACACACTTGACTTGGAAATAACCTTCTCATTAGCAAGATCTTCAGCACGTATTTCTTCCTGAATAACAGAAGAGGTCGCATCAAATGGTTCAGCAATTGATGGTTTATAGAGGGGTTCATCAACACCCTTAAGCACATGTGGTACTTCCCTCCCTTTAGCACAGACACGAGGAGGGGAGTTTATGCCTAATTCTCCAATAGCAACATTGTAATCATAACCTATTCCAGATGTTTGATTAACAGATTGCTTACTGTAGAACTCTTTAGCCTTCGAACAAGAATTGAAGTAGGCTCTAACCTTAGTCTCAAGACCGGTGATCTTGTCTTTGAGAATAGTTTCGAGTTTTCTATAACAGTCAACTCTATTCTCTAGAAAAGATACTTGTTCCTCTAATTTGTCTTGATTAATGTGCACAAGTCTTAATTCATTGACCTCTTTCTCAAGGTCTGTGATCTGTAAACTTAACAGTTCATTATCACGACGTGCACAATCTAAGTTACCTCTTAGATGATAAACCATTTCAGCATCAGAAAGTTTTACCTCTATTCTTGACGATGAAGCTTTTCCATCAATAGCCATAAGAGCAAGATTTCCTTCATCTTCATCTTCACTGTCAGTATCATCCCAGCTTCTTCCCTTTGCCAGATAAGCCCTTTCAGAGTTCTTTCTTACTTGCTTTGGCTTCCTACATTCTGTGGCAAAGTGTCCCAACTCATTGCAGTTATAGCATCTAATGGTGCTCCGATCAACCATCCCTGTTTTGTATCCACCACTGCTGGTGTTAGAGGATGAAGATCCACTTTTCTGGAATTTGTTGTAGTTGGACTTGTACTTAAGCTTGAGATTCCTCTTGAATCTGACATGGGAGAATCTCTTGACAATTTGGGCCATTGACTCGTCTTCCAATTGCTCCAGCTCTTCCAAGGAATAAAAATCATCACTTGATTGATTTGTAGTAGGAGGATCATATTCTGCTACTAACATATTTTCCTCAGCCTTGGAACACTGTACCATTCTCTCCAATTGTTGAGATTGCTGTTGTTGTTGACCTTCAGCTACAAGAGCAGTAGATGTGCTAACCATTCTATCCTTCCCGTAGACTTCCTTCTGTTGAATCTGCTCCAACTCATAGGTTTTTAACACTCCATAGAGCCTGTCCAAAGAAATCTCACTCAGATCTCTAGCTTCTCTAATGGCAGTGATTCTATGTTCAAGATGAGTTGGCAGTGTTAAAAGGAACTTTTTGTTGACCTCCCTGATTGAATAATATTTCCCATTTATGTTCAGGTTGTTGATCAACGCATTGTACCTCTCAAACACTTCAGTAATTCCTTCTCCTGGATTTGATTTAAAATATTCATACTCAGAGGTTAGGATCTCCAACTTGTTCTCCCTAACTTCCTCTGTGCCTTCATTAATCACCTCAATAGTTTCCCACATGTGTTTGGAATTTTTACAGTTCATCACATGTCTGTTCATCAAGGGATCAAGGGAATCAATTAATATTAATTGAAGGCTGACATCCAAGGAGGCTTCTTCCTTCTCAGCAGGAGTAAAATCTTCAGGCTCTTTAGGATAGGTTCTGGCTTTGGTGATCACAACATTATCTACTATCACCTCCAGTTCAATAACCATCGGAGTTCTTATCCCCTTCTTTAACAAGTTTGAATATTTGGGATTTGCCACTTGTAAAAATAAGAGCATCTTCTTCTTCCACATAATATAATTCTCTTTATCAAATTGTGGAATTTTAACGGTTCCAACTTTTTGTGAAGTCATTATGAATTTTTGAATAAATAAAAATTCAAGGAGTTGAAAAATCACAAAAGTCTAGGATCTTGATTTGTTCGTTAATCAGAAGGCTCTGATACCAATTGTTGGTTCCCAATGTGTTTGTAGAAGGGGGGTTGAATACAAACAGTACCGAATAATCGAATTAAATGCGGAATAAAAAATATGAAACAAAATTCAAGTTAAATAAAAATATTATTAAACTTGAAAGGTGTTACAACAACTGTATCGATTACAAGGAATTAATCTCAAATTAATTATCACAAATCTAGAATAAATTCGACATGAATTTTTTCTATTTTTGTAATAAAAAGATTCAAATGTTAAACGCAATTTGAGATTAAGTTCTAGGGATTTTGATCCGCTAGATTGTTACACAAGAACAAGATAAAGATTTCTAGTTGATTGGATTTAACTTTACAATCTAGAAATTGATCTTGAAGTTGCAGATGAGATGAAATATTTGTGTCTGCTTCTTTTTCTTTGTTCTCGAGTTCTGTGTTCTTGATTGAATGATTAATTGTGTTATGCTTCTGCTTCTTTTAATCAAATAACAGAATAGAATGAACTGCAATGCCAATCGGCGAGACAATCCAATTGTACTAGCAAGACAATCTGTTGAACTGGAGAGACTTTCGGTATGACAATTGTTTGTACTAGCAAGACAATCTGATTGAACTAGCAAGACAATTCTCTTCCAGTGTAACTTTCGGTAGGACAATTGTTTGTACTAGCATGACTTTCGGTATGACTATTGATTGTCATACCGATTGTCATACTAGTACAATCAGTTTGACTTGCTGAATTTAAATGAATTTTAATCCAATTTAAATTCTGAAAATTCCTAAAATTAATTCAAAATTAATTAATCAATTAATTCAATTAATAAATAAATTATTCTTCGCAGATATAATTTATTTTCTTAATTAAATTAGATGACTTAATTAATTAATAGAGAATTAATTCTAGTCTTCAACAACACCCATTCTTCTGCAAATCTTCTGAAAATCACTGAGATATATGAATCAATTCCACCACTTCAATGTTGACACTCGATGTACTGTCTGGTTTATGAGTGACTAACTTCCGTGACGTTTCTTCATGTCTTGACTTTGATACTCTGATTTTCTTCAGATTAAATCCTTGTAATTATCTGATACTCTGACGAGATCTCTGTCACTTGATTAAATCCACAATCTTGATTTATATCACTGAGGCATGATCAATTTCTTGAACTTTTTCCAGTGAATTAATTCCTCAAGTCTGTAGATGAACCTTGTCTCTGAATCCTTTGACAGATATTACTCTGTGAGATCTCTTTTGGCGGTAGATCCACTATTTACTTATTACATTCTTATTTGAGTTGAGTTGAATCCTCGAATATACAAATAGGCTATGGCATATGACTTACAATAATTTTCATTCATTATAGATCTTAAGTACATTTTATCTCTATATTGCCATATGTTCTGTGATACAGGTTCAGTCTCCAATGGCTTTCTTTCATTGACAATCATGAGGTTGAAAACCCACAACATCTATCCCAGACTGTAAAGATAAACACAGAAAAAGAACTAACCAACACTCTCTTACCACTAAAATGACGTATGAGTGAGCGTGAGGGAGATAGTGCCTTAGTGCACCACATAAGGAAGGTTCTGAAGTCAACCCAGCAGCTCTGTCTCCTACATAGATGAGTAGTATTTAAACCGAGACAACTGCTAGCCCCCATACATCTTCTCAAAAAGATGTAATGGCTGAAAAGGCACAAAAATAGTTACTAGATTCATTCTCTCAATAGGGTGCGTCTATTGAAATTTTCCTGTCGGCCAAGGCATCCGATGTAGTGTCACCACCTCAAATATAAACAATTCTTGATGCACAACGAAAGGTTACACACACAAAGGATGAGTTGATGGAAATAAGAGTTTCGACCATTTTAAGGTCAGATTCGATTGTGCAAGGTTCTTTAATGGACCAATTGCCTTTACAGGTGTTAGGAGAGGATACTGATCCAAAATCCATATGTCAGTGGTCAGTGTTTACTTCCCCAGACTTAAATCCCCTGGATGCATCTGCGGATAGTGGATCTGACATAGGTGCAGATCGGCAACTTGTTGACAATGATTCAGATATTACCTGATGAGTCACAAGGAAATATCTTCACAGACATTAGAAGGGAACTTTGATCTTTATGCTAAATTCATTGGATCATTGTTTACCTTCCCAGAATTCAAATCCGGAACCCTAAAAGGGAAACTAGCAACTTGTAGATTATGACTCAGATTCATTTGACGAGTTTAACAAGGATGGGGATTTGCAAACTCCCATTGCACCACCTGTGACCTCCTTAAAGATGGCTAAGGTGATTTTCCTTGCAGGTACAGCTGATTTTTGGAGCTATGAGAGGAGTGATACACTTGTGAGAATGAGTGTAAACACGAGTGGAGAGAAGAGTGAAACACATGTGAGGTACACTAAAACAGAATCACACACTCACAGTGAGGAAGAAAGAGAAACTACTTGTTATTTCTTCTCCAAACCAAGTGAAACATGAGAACTCCTTCAGAAAACTGCATACATTCCTTCTCAAAGGGGGAGATAAAAGCTTAAGTAATAGTTTGGAGGATTCCTCAACTAAGGGGGAGAAATAGCAGGGAGGAAGAAAAAAGATCCTACATATGTACACTACACCACACCATTGTTGTTTGTAACTACGGATCCTATTGTACGGGAGAGGTGGTAAACACAAGGTGATTTCGTAGTAAGGGAAGAAGCTGTTTTCTAAAAGGGGAGTACCATTGGTTTTTATCTGCGGATCCTATTGTACGGGAGATGTGGTAAATGAAGGTGATCTTCTTTAAGCAGTTGATTCTCATAGGGGGAGAACCAAGAGAGATATGCGCTTCTCAACAGGAAATGTGGTTGTACAAAAGAAGATGAAACTACTTGAAGATATGTTCAGTCTAGAGGAACATCTATTTGGAATTTGAAAAATGTTAAATGTTATCCAGAACTTTTCTGCTATTTACTTTGCATTTATGTTTACATCTTTTTCTTATTTGTTAGTTGAGTTATCCTCTAGGTATTTGTTGTTATTGTCTAACGAACAAATAGGGGGAGATTGAAAGGCATATGTCATAGCCTATTTGTATATTCGAGGATTTAACTCAACTCAAATAAGAATGTAATAAGTAAATAATGGATCTACCGTCAAAGAGATCTCACAAAGTAACATCTGTCAAAGGATTCAGAAACAACGTTCATCTACAGACTTGAGGAATTAATTCAATGGAAGAAGTTCAAGAAATTGATCAAGCCTCAGTGATACAAATCAAGATTGTGGATTTAATCAAGTGACAGAGATCTTGTTAGGGTATCAGAGAATTACAAGGATTTAATCTAAAGAAAATCAAGTAATTAAAGTCAAGACATGAAGAAACGTCACGAAATTTAGTCACTCATGAACCAGACAGTACATCGAGTGTCAACATTGAAGTGGTGGAATTGATTCATAATTGACAGTGATTTTTAGAAGATTTTCAGAAGAATGGTTGTTGTTCAAGATTAGTATTAATTCTCTATTAATTAATTAAGTCATATAGTTTAATTAAGAAAATAAATTATATCTGCAAAGATTAATTTATTGATTAATTGAATTAATTGATTAATTAATTCTGAATTAATATTAAGAATTTTCAGAATTATAATTGGATTAAAATCTGTTTTAATTCAGCAAGACAATTGAAATTGAACTAGAATGACAATCTGGATTGTCATACCGATTGTCATGCCAGATCATTTCAATTGTCTCACCGAAAGTTCTACTGGAAGGAGATAGTCTGGCTAGTTCAGTTTGATAGTCTTTCTAGTTCAACAGATAGTATTGCCGAAAGTCATACTAGCTTAAACTGATTGTCATACCGAAAGTTCTACTGGTTCAGCAGATTGTCTTGCTAGTTCAACTGATTGTCATTCCAATACAAGTGATTCTGTTCATTGAATTAAAAAGAAAGAAGCAGCAGAAGACACAATTATCCAACAGAACACAAGTCAACCAACCAAGAACAAAAAGAAAAGAAGCAGACAATATTTCATTTTCATCTGCAAACTTCAAAATCGTCATTTCTAGTTTTAAAGTTAAATCCAAACAACTAGAAATCATTCTCTTGTTCTTGTGTAACTATCTAGCGGATCAAAATCCCTAGAACTTAATCTCAAATTGCGTTTAACATTTGATTCTTTTTATTGCAAAAATAGAAAAAGTTCATGTCGAATTTATTCTAGATTTGTGATAATCTATTTGAAATTAATCCCTTGTAATCGATACCGTTGTTGTAACACCTTTTTATTTAACTTGAATTTTGTTTCAATTTTTATTCCGCACTAAATTCGATTATTCGGTATAGTTTGTATTCAACCCTAATACAAACACATGGGGACCTAACAAGATAAAAGCAAGACTTAAATATGGCTTACCATCATCTGGATAATTGCAAAGACCGCGATGGTCCTGTATGTGCCGAGAAAAGAGTCAGCTAAAAAGCCAGCCACCTAGTAAACACAGAAGAAAAGATTAGGTGAAGTCGATGACAAACCTTCTGAAATCACTTTCCATCTATTTCTGATGATCGTACGAAAGCTCTTCTTCATGTTATTACTACCTCGGAGTTCTACAGTGAATCAACTTTAATGATAGCCTGTTGCAGCACTCATTATAGGTGCATTACTAAGATCCTAGCTTGAAACACTCTTTTTAAGTGCATTACAGCCATGGAAGTTTTATCAGCATGCATGAAAAAACTCGCTGCTGGAAAAATTAAAAATTTCATTGGAAAGCTGATATTACTAAACTCATCTACTTTGCATTTGTAGATGATGTGCTACCTTATAGCAGGGAAGACATGGCATCTATTAAAAGATATAACCACACCAAAATGAAACTCCAATATTTGACAAAAACAATTTAGTTGAAATACATCTACCATACGGAGGCCAATACATAAAACAACTTAACCTGAAGTAGTCCCATTCTATCTAGAATTGACGTCAGTGACATTCCTATTCTCCAGAATACCGACCCAAATATCATAGATGATGCAATTGACATTCTTGTTCGAACTTTATTGGTTGGCCCATCGCGAGAAGCCTAGTCATCAAATTAAAGAAAGACATTGATTAGTGTATATACAAGATTAAAGGTACTCTAACTTTATTAACAGAGCATTAATTAACGATAAACATTCGTTCCATTTTTTTTATTTTTATACCTTAGAAGTGTAGTGTCCTATTCAGCTTAACTATGATATCTTGTGTAATTCTATACCAATTCCAACAAATACAAAGTTTACTATTTTTGCTGAACACTTGTATAAAATTTTAAACCTAGTATATAAGCACCTTTGGTGATCTAAAATCCTAGTTCCGCTAGTAACTGCAGGCCTGCAGATAAGTATGCAAGGAAACCATCAACAGAAAAGGTGGGACACTGAGCATAAAGTATACCATTAACAGTAAAGGTGGATCCCAGCAGTCTTAAAGCTCAAACATAACTCCTAAAAAATTTCAAAAACAGTTGATGACATATTCAATTGAAAGTACCGTAGATAGAAACTTGACCTATGTTCTGCTCTGACCCAATGAATAGGTTTGGATTATTGTTTCCGTATTCCAAATCTAATAAAAATCACATTCCGTTGGCATTGAATTTAAGTTGAGGGAACCTTACAAAACTGAAAATTTGTGTAAATAGATGAGTTCTAGGGCAAGAGGTGGTACCTACATCCATGCACGTCTCAGGAGCAACCAAAACTGCCTCCACCAGTTGCTTTTTCTTTAAACAACAGTTTTTTCCTTGCACCCACATTCTTTTTAGAGGTGTCTAAAACCGTCGGAGTAGCATATAACATCAACGGCGTTTGTTGCGAGAATGCTTCCACTAGGCCATCTATCCTCTTCTGTGAAGAGTAGACACTTTCAGCAGAACTATAGTCTACGGATATAAGATCATCTAAGAATTCAACATGATTAACATGATCTGGGCAACTGTACCTGTTAATTCAAATATGAGCAGATCAACAGGTTACACAACTAATCCATTTATAAAAGGCTTTAAATAATTGGTGGAAATTAACAACACATAGATAGTATAAAGATCAAAACACATTTCTTTGCTTCCTAACCAGAACATTAACACAAAAAGTGTCTCGATCAGCAACTCATCAGAGAAATATATGCTAGTTTAATACATCCTCTATTATCAACAAGGATGTTCGCCCCCTGAATGTAGATCAGAAACAAACTATATTATAGGACATGTTTACCATGAAAAATAAGATATACAAATGTGTGCACGCACACAGACACTGGAGAGAGAGAGAGGGAGAGAGAGAGAAAGAGGGGGAGAGAGAGAGAGGGCCTTAATGTCCCTATGCATGATGCCATTCTTATGAAGGTAATCAAATCCCAACAACAATTGTTTTGTGTACATTCTTATAGCCTAATTAAAAATGCAGCATGTAAATTACACAATTCAAAGTAAACACAATTGAGAAGCTCAGAACTATACGATCACTTACCGCTTCAGGGAATGACCCGAACTTCCCTAGTAAGGAAGAGATTGAACCTCCAGAGATAAACTCCAATAGGATATTTAGAGCTTCTTTCTCTTTCACAGTTCCTAAATATCTCTAAATAAAATTACGAATAAATGAAAATAAGGATACATCTTCGAATAAGCAACAAAGGAATAAAAAGAGTAAAAATCCTACGGAAACACAGATTATATAGATTATACTTACAACAATGTTTGGTGATTAAAAATCCTACAGAAACACAAATTATGTAGATTATACTCACCGAGCATACAATCAGAAGCTGCAATGAAATCAGGCATGTACACATCTTTGGCAAGCTTAATGAAATTTGGCGGAAGCACCTGGTTTTCAGATGAGCCACACAACCATATCAATTTACCGAATTTATAATCTTTTCTGAGGATAAGAACTCAACAAGAAAGGATCTTACAAGATAATTGTTTATTTCACTAAATGACTGAAAAATCTAGATTCATACCCAAGCTTGGTGGACATCAAACAGAGTGGGTGAACTTACGACCAGACATCTTCTCTGTCTCAAACAAGGATATCACACAACTTTGATTCGACATTAAGGGCAAACAATCGTAAGGGCCAATCACTACAACCCAAAAAAAAACTTCTCCATATTCAAAAAAAAAATTAATGTTAGAAATATGTTGTGTACTTGATGATAACTTGAACAAAACACTTAGTAGATTTTATTTAAGTGATTTTGTAGCTTTCAACGGATGATCATTCCAACATCCGTTGAAAGAGCTTATGTAATAATAAGTTTAGTAGCACATTCCTGCATATTATGATGCCTTAGTGAACTAGATATTGCAGAATATTTTAAGTCATGTTGACTACTAGTTTGATATGCAAGATAGGTTGGTTAATTGAAAATATTAGATGCCTTATAATCTTGTATAAATTAAATGGGATGATTCACATAGTCTCAACGGATGATCAACCAAAGTTTCAACGGATGATCAGCCAAAGTTTCAACGAATGATCAACCACAGTTTCAACGGATGATCAACCACAGTTTCAACAGATGTTCAAATTCAAAAGAGCAGTTGATAGTGACTTGACAGTCACATGCATTGATTGTATGCAAATGGAATGTGGTAGCCTATTTGCAGGGTTTAGAGAACAAATAAGTATTTTCATTTCCATGCAAAACTGAAGATATTCAAAGATGCTGGATAGAGAAATGATGAAGCATGAAATTAGACTAGAAACAGTTTATCTTATTTGTTTCTCTTTTTATCATGTAACTTGGTGATAGATAAGCCAAGTGTAGAAAGTAGAACTTCAAGAAATATATCTAAGTTAGTAAGCAATTACCAGAGAAATAGATAAGGCAAAATCTGTAAATAATTTCTCTGTTCTTGTAGTTTAACTTATAAGCAGCTGTGTGCAATATTGTAACATAGAGTTCTCTACTTAATATATATCTATAGTGAAAAAGTTCAATCCACTAGAAAGTTTTTAAATATTTTTATTTGATTACTTTATGTTTTGATTTCTATACTACTTTCATTCCACACCATTTCTAAATCAAACACATTTATATATTTATAGCTGAACTGTTCTTAAAATTAAAAAGAAGCCAGAATTACATTCAACCCCCCTTCTGTAATTCTTGTTTAGATTGTTTAGGAATAACAATTGGTATCAGAGCAAGCTCTTAAAGAACAAAGAGTTTGAAGATCACAACAACTAACAAGATGAGCAGAAAAGATGTTGAAGTAAAAATTCCATTTATGAACAAAGACAACTATCACCATTGGAAGGTGAAGATGCACATGCATCTCCTATCTCAAGATGAAGCATATGTGGACTGCATTGAGAAAGATCCACATGTCCCTATGAGAGCTGCTACAGGAAATGAAGCATATTTCTTAAAGCCTAGAACAGAATGGTCTGATCCAGATATTGAACAAGTTTATAAGGATAAGAAGGCCATGAACATTTTCTTTAATGGTGTTGATGGTGACATGTTTGACAATATCATAAACTGTAAAACTGCCAAAAAGGTCTGGGATACAATTCAAGTTATATGTGATGGTACTGAGCAGGTAAGGGAAAATAAAATGCAACTCTTGATTCAGCAATATGAGCATTTTCATAGTAAAGAAAGTGAGTCACTCACTGACATATTTAGTAGATTTCAAAAGCTACTAAATGCTCTAAAGTTGTATGGAAGAGTCTATAAAACAAAGGACTAAAACCTCAAATTCCTTAGATCTCTGCCAAAGGAATGGAAGCCTCTAACAGTCTCGTTAAGAAACTCTCAAGACTACAAGGAATTTACCTTGGACAGACTGTATGGGATTCTAAAGACCTATGAGCTTGAAATAGAGTAAGATGAGAAGTTGGAGAAAGGAGGTTGCTGAGCAAGGAAAGGAGAAGGAGATAAAGGTTGAAGCTGTTGAATCTGCACCAAACCCTAGAGTTTGTGAAGGCAAGAGAAAAGGGCTAGTAGCTGAACATGAAGACCAGCTTAGTCAAGATGACATAGATGACATAGATGAGCATCTTGCTTTTTTATCCAGGAGGTTTGCCAAGCTCAAATTCAAGAAGAATTTTGGAGAAACCAAGTCAAACAGAAACATGGTTGATAAGTCTAAATTCAAATGTTTTAAATGTGGATTGGCAGGTTATTTTGCTAATGAATGTAGAAATTATGATACTGGTAAAAGAAGTTTGAGCCTGTTGATTATAAGCAGAAATATTTTGAGTTGCTCAAACAAAAGGAAAGGGATTTCATCACACAGGAAAATGACTGGGCTGCAGATGGACTAGAAGAGGATGATGATACAAGCTATGTCAATCTAGCACTTATGGCCAAGTCAGATGAAACAGAAGTAAGTTCATCAAGTAATCAGGTAATCACCACTAATCTAGCACATTTATTTAAAGCTGAGTGTAATGATGCTATAAATGACATGTCTATTGAGTTATATAATCTGCGTGTTACACTCAAATCTCTCACAAAAGAAAACACTAGAATTAAAGAGAACAATTTATTTTTAAGTGAAAGAAACAATGTGCTAGAGACTAAATTTGTTGAGTTTGAAAAATTGAAGATAGAGTGCAAGATTGCCAAAGATGAACTTACTGAATCCTTTAAGAAAGAGGATATTTAAAGAAAGCAGCTTGAACGAGAACATGAAGTAATTAAGGCATGAAAATCATCTAGAGATGTCCATGCTCAAATTACTAAAATTTAAGGTTTAGAATCCTTCTGTGATGAAGCCTGGAAAAAGAGCAAGGAGAAACTAGATTCTAATTTGGTAGAAGGACTTTCAACGGATTTGGATTCGACGGATGATGAATGTTATCCGTCGAATGACCAAAAGGATTATCCGAAAGACAAGGAATCACATCCGTCGAGTGAAAGAAAGCTAGTTAGCAAAGCCAAACTAGCTAAGCTAAATGAGAAATATGGATCAGTTTCTAAGAACTTTGTTCCAGGACAAATAAGTCAAGTGAAACAGAACAAGAGAGTCAATGTAGGGCATCTGTCTATTAAGCAATTAAATGACAGATTGGAGAAAATTGAAGTGAAAGCAGAGTCTAAAAGGAAAAACAATAGGAATGGGAAAGTAGGAATTAACAAACATAATAACTACACATCTGATAAATATGCACCAAGAAAAATCTGTGTTAAGTGTGGTAGTGTTAATCATTTATCTGTTAATTGCAAACTTTCTATGCCTGCTCCCATGTCTATACCTCCTTCATTTCCCAGTATGCGTACATTGCCTGTGAATGTTATGCCTGCACATAATTTGAATGCACAGTTTGCTAATATGCCATTTGCACAAAATCCTTACTATGCTGTATTTAGTAGCCATAATGCCATTCAACATGCCATACTGGAATAACATGTTTACACAGAATATGCCTTTCTATGTTAACCAACCTGTGCATGATAACTCTACAATGATGAATGGTTTTAAGGGTTCTACTCAATTGACTAATGAAGAATTTCAAATGCCTAAGTCAAATGAGGACAAGCCCAAGAAACCTAATAAAAAGGCTAACAAAACAGGACCCAAGGAAACTTGGGTACCAAAATCAACTTGATTTGATTTTTTTGTGTGCAGGGAAAAAGAAAGAATCTTTTATATTTTGATAGTGGGCGTTCAAGGCACATGACTGGAGATTCTACCCTGCTCACCAAGTTCAAGAAAAGAGCTAACCCAAGTATTACTTTTGGAGATGACAACATGGGTTATACTGTGGGATATGGCTTGATTTCAAAAGATAATGTCATCATTGAGGAAGTTGCCCTAGTGGATGGACTCAAGCACAATTTGTTGAGTATCATCCAACTTTGTAAAAGGGCAACTCAGTAACATTTAATTCTGAAGCCTATGTTGTGACCAACAAGAAAAGCAACAAAGTGGTTCTCACTGGAGTGAGAAAAGGATATGTGTATTTAGCTGACTTCAACTCATCAAATGCAGAATCTGTTACTTGTCTATTTAGCAAGGCAAGTCAAGATGAAAGTTGGCTATGACACAAGAAGCTGTCCCACCTTAACTTCAAGACTATGAATGAGCTGGTCAGAAAAGATTTGGTTAGAGGTATTTCTCAAGTGGAATTCTCAAAGGATGGACTTTGTGATGCATGTCAAAAAGGAAAGCAGATCAAGGAATCATTCAAAAAGAAACTTGATTCAACAATTGAAGAACCTTTGCAACTACTGCACAAGGACTTATTTGGACCAATCAATGTATGTCCATCTCAAGGAAAAGATACTGTTTGGTAATTATGGATGATTTCTCAAAGTTCTCTTGGACATATTTTCTAAAATCCAAAGATGAAGCTAGTGAAATCATCACCAATCACATTAGACAAGTCAACAATCATCCTGATTTCAAAGTAAGAAGGATTAGGAGTGACAATGGAACTGAATTCAAGAATTCTATGATGAGATTATTTTGTGAAGAGAATGAGATCATGCATGAGTTTTCAGCAGAAAGAACTCCACAACAAAATGGAGTGGTGGAAAGGAAGAACAGATCCCTTATTGAAGCTGCAAGAACAATGCTAGAAGAATCAAAGTTACCAACCTACTTCAGGGCTGAAGCTGTGAATACTGCAAGCTACACTCAGAATATTTCTTTGGTTAATCAAGAAAAATGCATGACACCCTACCAATTGTTCAAGAACAGGAAGCCAAAATTAAACTTTCTGCATGTCTTTGGCTGTAAATGATATATCTTAAGAAATCAAACTGATCAAAATGGAAAGTTTGATGCCAAAGTTGATGAAGGCATTTTTGTTGGATATGCAGTTGGAAAAGCATATAGAGTCTACAATCTCAGTACCAACATTGTTATGGAATCTGTACATGTTGTGTTTGATGATAAAAAGATTGAAGGACTGCAAGATGGAGATTTCCATGAAAGCCTCAAATTTGAAAATGTTGAGATGATTTGTGAATATAGTGATGATGAAAGTGATCAAGAACCAATATCTAAGGACAATGCAGAAAAGTCTACAACTAATGAAGCACATAATTCAACATCCGTCGAAAGACCAAGTGCTTCATCCGTTGAAAGAAAATCTACATCATCCATCGAAAGGTAAAGAACAACATCCGTTGATCATCAATAGGAGTTGAAAGCCAAGTTAGATCATAATCAAAAAGAACCCCAACTTCAAGTCAAAGATCCACAAACTCAGGGGGAGTTTTTTCTAATCAAAACTCTATCACACATCAAGACAACAATGAGGCCTCTTCATCTAGAGCTAATCTACCTCAACAGAGAAAATGGACTAGAGATCACCCATTTGAACTAATCATTGGTGATGTATCTTCAAGGGTGCAAACAGGAAAAGCAACTCAAGAAGAATGCCTTTATAGCAGCTTTCTATCTCGGGAAGAACCTAAAAAGGTAGAGGAAGCTCTGTTGGATCCTGATTGGGTTTTAGTTATGCGGGAGGAGCTAAACCAATTTGAAAGGAATAAAGTATAAAAGCTGGTACCCAAGCCTAAAGGAAAGAATCATATTGACACCAAGTGGGTATTCAAAAACAAGATGGATGAAAATGGAATAGTATTCAGGATCAAAGCTAGATTGGTTTATTTTTAGTGTTACAAGGTAAATTGTTACCATAAGTTCTTTAAAAAAGAATTTAGGCTACATATGCCTACACATTTTTTTAGTGTAACCATTAGTATAATTTTGTGTAACCATAGGTATAATGAGGCATCTATGGTTACACTAAATTTGGTGTTACCGTTGCTTTTAAAAAAGGTGTAACTAAAACCTGAAACGTTGGGCGCGACTTTAATGAAAAAGAGGAGCGGGAGTTGAAATAATTAAATATAGAAGGGGGGAATTATTACACTCACTCTCACATTCATTTATCTCAAAATTAAACACTCAAATCTCACATTCATTTCTCTCACCCAACTACCCAGTCAACTCACCTCTCACCATTCTCTCGAACTCAAACAGACACCCAGTCAGTCACTCTCTCGAACTCTCAATCGGAGCTATAATTAGGTGTGGACTCTCAATCGGGGTTGCAATTAGGGTTTCAACCGAGACTTGAATCTGAAATTAGGTATGCTCCTCTCTCTTTTTTATATGCTTATTTGGTTTCTCTCTGTTTTTTGTTTGCATGTTCTGGTTTTCATGTGAAATTAGGGCTTATATGATTTTATTTATGAATGCTTTCGATGTTGTTGATTTTGATGTTGTATATTTTGATGTGTATATGATTTTGATGAATGAGACTCATGAGTATATGAATGAGACTCATGAGTATTTTGGGTTAAAATATTTTGTAAAGTTTTTTAGTTTTTTTGAGTTTTTTGAGTTTTTAATTTTGTAAAATGTGATTGTTAATGTGATTGTGTAAATGCTCTGCCCTGCTCTTATAATTTTAGTTGTAATTTTGAGTTATAATTTGCTTTTTATATTTTTAATCATGGATGAATTTTAGTTGTAATTTTGAGTTGGGTGGATTTTTGTAATTAGTAAAGACAGAGTCAAGTCTGTGCCTAGTGATTTTTGTAATTTTGAGTTGGATGCATTGCGGGTGTTAATGAGATTTAGGATTAAGAGGATAATCCTTTCAATGTTGTGACCTCAAAATTGTAGTATATGTGGAGTATGCCCTGCTCATATAGGTTTGTAAATTATGACTACTATCGATGACATGTAATTAGTCGAAATATGATTTATTTATATTTATATATTAATATTACACATAAAATATGCCCTGTATGCTATATCCATGCCCTGTATGCGATTGATGAGAGGTAGTCAAGGACTCTCATAGTGATTTCCTTCAATATATGTGGACTATGGAGTATGCCATGCTCATGCTCTGGTTTGTCTGGTTCTAGAACAAGCCTTCCCCAATCTATCTTTGACCATAATAGACTTTAGAGTTTATAAGTTATTATGTTATTATGAGTGCCTTATTTGACTATTTTTTTAGGTAAATATTATAAGTTAATATATGTTTAGGCCTGTAATTGTATATGTTTAGGTTAATATTAATACTACTTATTTATTTGAATAATTAGTATTAAACAGAGTTATAAACTAGAAATTTGTTATGCGAGTTTGCAGTTGTATGTATTTCTGATAATCGTATCCAATACTAATCGTTAAACCATAAACCAAACATGTAGGCTATATGGCTAATAATATACTTGTTTATAGTAGGTAGGTATGACGGACAATGTTAATACTTGGTTGAATCGTCCCAAGTTTACCAAAGATTATATCGATGGAGTGAAATTGTTTGTGAGGAAAGCGATGGCCAATTACGCTACTGGAGAGGAAATAAAGTGCCCTTGTCGTAAGTGTAAAAATCGCTTGTGGTGGTTTGCCGGCGATGTTGAGAGTCACCTGATCTACAGCGGACCAGCAATGTCGTTCGTTAAGTGGATTTATGATGTTACTTTATTGGTTGACAAAACCGATAATATGGATTTCGAACCAAATCCCGGATTCAGAGATAATCTTGACAAGATGTTAGATGTGACACACGATAATATGGGACCAAATGCATATGCCCGAAAATTTTATCGACTTGTCAATGATGGAAAACAGCCCCTCTACCCTGGTTGCAAGGATTCTCACGATTAAGTTTTTTAGTTAGGCTATACCACTGGAAGTGTTTAAACGGAGTAACTGAGTCTGTATTCGTAGAGCTATTACAGTTGTTAAAAGAGGCTGTTCCCGGTATTAATGTGCCTGCCTCTTTTAATTTCGCTAAAAATATTATAAAGGATCTAGGTCTTGACTGCAAGAAGATAGATGCATGTCCGAATGACTACATCTTGTATTAGAGGGAGAATAAAAATAAAGTTCCTTGCAAGACTTGCGGTGTTTCAAGGTGGAAAGGCGCGACACAAGAAGCGAACGATGACAATAGCAAAATTCCCGCCAAATTAATGCAATATTTTCCGCTAATTCCAAGGCTCCAATGACTATTTATGTGCAAAGAATTTTCTAAACAAATGGTTTGGCATGCGGTTGAACGAAAGAAAGACGGGAAACTCAGTCATCCAGCTGATGCTAAAGCTTGGCAGACTATGAATGCCAAGTTTCCGCATTTCTCATCCGAATCTCACAATGTGAGATTGGGTTTAGCTACTGATGGGTTTAATCCATTTCGCAAGATGAATGCCATGCACGTCACATGGATAATTGTAATCGTGAATTACAACCTTCCTCTGTGGCTAAATATGAAACCAAAAAACTTAATTCTTTCAACTATTATTCCTGGCCCGAATGATCCAGGAAACAACATCGATGTCTACATGCAGCCTCTGATTGAGGAGTTGAAAGAGCTATGGAAAATAGGAGTGGACATGTACGACGCTGCAACTAATCAATTGTTTACATTACGTGCAAGTTTCCTATGGACAATTAGCGACTTCCCTAGTTATGCAATGCTGTCGGGGTGGAGCACAAAAAGGAAGCTTGCATGTCCAGTATGCCACTACGAGATGTCATCAATGTATTTGAAGCATAGCAAAAAAAGTTTGTTATATGAACCATTACAAATTTTTAGATGCTAACCATAAGTGGAGATCAGACAAAAGAAGATTTAATGGCAAAGTGGAGGCTGGAACAAGTGCTCTGATGTTAACTGGGAGACAAGTTGTAGAAATCTTGGATGGTTACGAGAATTCGTTCGGTGGGGTGGGTAGAAAAAGAAAAGTCAGTTGCGATGTCAACCCTTGGAATAAAAGGTCAATTTTTTGAGTTGCCATCTTGGAAGGAAAACTTAACTCGACATAACTTGGATGTTATGTATATAGAAAAGAACATATGCGATAGTGTTTTGGGAATCTTGTTGAATATTGGTGGTAAAACTAAAGACCATCTTGAAGCTTGGTTAGATCTGAAGGATTTAGGTATTAGAAAGGCCTTTCACCCTACCACCTCTTCTGATGGAAAACACCTTGAAATTAGGGCAACGAAGTTTGATATGACGAACAAAGAAAAAGATATTTTCTATTCAGTGCTTGAAAAAGCTAAATTCCCTTATGGTTTCGCTTCCAACTTTAGCAAATGCGTGCAAGATAGGAAAGTAGTTGGATGCAAAAGTTATGACGCATATTTAATCTTGCAATACTTGTTACAATTTGTTGTCAAGGGATCGTTAAAGCCCGAGGTGGCAGTACTGCTGATAAGACTCGGTGAATTTTTAAGAGGTATTTGTTCTAGAGTTATTGAGGTTGAGGAAATTAAAAAGTTATAATAGGAGATTACTGAAATACTCTGCCTACTTGAAAACATATTCATAAATTCCTTCTTTGACATTATGGTACATCTACCGGTACATTTGTTCTTAGAAATCGAATACGATGGACCGGTTCACCAAAGGTGGATGTATTCAATTGAGAGGTACTTAGTTGTACTTAAGAAATATGTTCAAAATCAGAGTAAACCCGAAGGATCCATTGCAGAAGGTTACCTAGCCGATGAATGTTTGACATTCTGTGCAAGGTTTCTGAATGATAGTGAAAATAAATCGATGAATGAAGCTCCAACTTCAAATACAGAAAAAGGCGGGTAACATATCAGTCTGGGGAAAGGCAAAACAGGGAAATATTTCAACTTACTTGAAGATACTTGGATCATGGCCCATCAGTACATTTTATTTAATTATGATAACAAGGAAGTGAAAGACCTAACATGTAAATCAATAAGTCCTAAAATCTTACACATAAAGTATATAAAATATGCTACTAATTTAAGCAAACTAAAATACCATACCTGTTTTAATTTCAGAAAACATCATACATAATGGACAATAATGCACAGTCCAAGTGTTATAAAAGGGAAAGAGCATATATGGATGAAGTATGCGACTGGTTCAGGGATGAAAT
Source organism: Apium graveolens (assembly GCF_009905375.1). Classification (NCBI taxonomy): domain Eukaryota; kingdom Viridiplantae; phylum Streptophyta; class Magnoliopsida; order Apiales; family Apiaceae; genus Apium; species Apium graveolens. Next base: position 96,117,156 of record NC_133647.1, on the reverse strand, counting down.
TAGGAAAAAAACAAATGTTTCGAGGGAACTGGCTTCATTAGCAAAAGGTCCAAGACGAGCGGCTAAGCGGTTCAACGGGTACGTAGTAAATGGCTATAGGTTTCACATAAAGCAGAGAGATCACAGGTGCACCATACAAAACAGTGGTGTCTACTTGACAACCCCAACCACTAGTTTTGCGAGGGCAAAAAACTCTAATCCATCAGTTGGAAAAGTTAGTTATTATAGATCAATCGAAGAAATATTAGAAGTTGACTATTGGGGAGCCTTTCATGTTGTTTTGTTTAAGTGTACTTGGTATAAAGATGAAAAGGATTCATTTGGATATACTCGAGTTAATTTTAACCGAGTGTGTCAGAAAAATGATCCGTTTATCCTGGAAACACAAGTGTAGCAGGTGTTTTACATAGAAGATCCCATCAAAAAAAATTTGAATTATCCGATTAGAAAGCAGTCCATGGAGGTTCATGATATGGAAGGGGAGAATGATGCAGTTGAAGATGATATAAGTGCTCAGTTTTCTAGTGACACTCTACTTCGATCTATAATAGAAGAACAAGATAATTAAACTTCTTGGTAGAGAGAATATGTCCCTGCAACACAAATTCCCCTTCCGTCATATCAACCAAAGGATTAAATTCAGAGATTTTGGACTTGGTAAATTAAATAAATGTGAAAATTAGAATTAGATTCACATATTTAATTTCAAATCAAGTTAATTTATTTATAAATTAACTGATGTGCTTTTAAATTTATGCATTTTTAATCTTATTCATTTTTTAATTTCAAGGCGAGTTCATAATAAATTGAGTGATGTGTTTAATTTTTTGTTTATGCAAAATTTGACTGATGTGTTTTTAACTTTATGCATTTTTCATTTTAAGCATTTTTAATTTCAAGTCCAGTTCATTAAAATGAAAATCAAGTTTATTATAGTAAAATGTTCACCACCACCTCTTGTATATAATTTCTCCTCTTTTATTAAGGCCAAAACTTGCAGATGCCTTAATATGCATGGCTGCTTCTTGCTTTTAAATTGAGCTTGCTACATAATTGATCAGTTGTTTAAAGATCTTCCATTTATAATATTTAATTTGCATTTTTTATTTTATGCATCTTTAATCTGCATTTTTCATTTTATGCATATTTAATCTACATTTTTCATTTTATGCATTTTAATCTCAATTTTTCATTTTATGCATCGACTAATATATTTACTAGCTTATTTTTTACAGGATGGACAGTGACAAGGTTACCATTCGATTGCACCACATGGGTAACTTCATGAAGACTAGGTATGTTGGTGACAAGTGCGAGGTATATGACGTAGAACGTGATTATTTCTCTTACTCGGTGCTGATGGAGTTTGTTAAGGACCCGAAATATGGTGAGATTGGAGGTGTTTACATCAAGAAGAAAGGCGGGAAGCTTGTAACAGATGATCGAGGTGTAATTGAGTTTATTAATGGGAGACCGGAAGTTGATTTTTACCTTGAAACCAATGTCAATTCAGATGTGCCGCCATTGAAGCAAATGCAGCCGCACGTGATTGTAAGGCCAAAGTCCAGCCCTTTTAAAGTGAAGGAAACAAATGCGAATGCCGAGAAGAGGACTTTTGTGACATTACAAAACATCAATACTGAGAAAACACGTCGAATGAAGAACATGAATGCTGAAAAGGAAAGAAGATCTGTCGTCGCAAGGAAAAAACTGCAGTTCAGTCAAGAAGATGTGAATCATGACATAGTGGAACCAAGTCCAAAAGCTGTAGTGAATGATGTAGATGGAAGCGGAAATGGTGTTGGACAAGCTGGTTTAGTGGAATCCGGAGGAAGTAAAGAGACGGTAAAGTCAGTTGAAGGTGAGGGATGCAATTAGTACGAAATGCGAAGGAAAAAAATATTGTAAAAAATAAAGAGAAGTTTGCTGCCCTTCGATTAGTCCAAAATAAGTCAGCTAGTGAAAAGGCAAAAGAGAAATTGAAGCAAGATAATGAAGATGCAGTTGAAAGTGAATACCTCCCGAGTAATGATCCTTCTCGAGAAAGTGAGAATGAGGAGGATGATAATGTCACTTCGAAGGTACAAGCTAATACTCTCCTTGATTTTTTCTCTACTTTCATGCATAATGTCTACTACCTATGATATTGTACTAATTAATAAAATACTTGTAGAAAAATAAAAAGACCAAGAGATAGAGAGTTATACCTGGGAGCACTACTGGTGGCCCAAGAACTCGTGGCCAAGCTGCAAAATTGGTGGATGATTCTCAGTATAAGGAAGTAACTTCGGAGTCACTTCCTGCAGAGTTATCACTTTTAAACCAATTTTTGTACCAATTAAGTGCATCTTAATTTACTATATGTGAAAACTATGATTAAAATTAACAAAGGCAATTAAGATTAAAATTGAAAACTATATGTGATTATAATTTAAAATATTAAATAAAAATTAACAAACCAATAGATTATATTTTGAGAGGGTTGTAATTTTTTTAATTGCATTTTGATAGGAAAATGATGCACATGTTCCTACTGCAAAAGAAAGGCTACAAGCTTTAAAATGTGGTCCTAGTTCCATGGTTGCCTATAATCAATTGCGAGAATGTGGGAAACTATAAATTTAGAAGAGGAACCCGAAGGGAGAGTCTGGAACGCAACAAGTACTGTCTGAATCAGGTAATTTTTTTCATTTAATCAATTTTGGTTCATTTCCATCATGTTAGACTATTTTTTATTGCTAAATGATGATCATATTAGACTGTTAGTTGTATCATAATAGTTTCTGAGTCTAATTGATAATTACGAGTAGGAGATACACCCGTGGATGATTCAAAAAGAAAAAGAGGAAAGACAAAAATGTGCAGTGTTCATAACAGCATTGAGAAACTAGTTATCACCCTGAACGATAAATTTCAACCTATATCATGTGGAGGGAAGAATTCAACTTTTGAATTGAGCAACTTTTTGGGGACAACCCTTAGGCAATTTGTGTCTCTTACCTCTGCTAGTTGGCATGAAGTTCCCGAAAAGGAACTGTTATGGGAGTATGTCAAGGTGAAGTTGTTATAATTTCATGCCTTTTTTATTTGTTGTGCTCCTATTTTGTGTGTTTTTCTTTATTCAGTTTATGTAACATTCTTGCAGGACAAGTTTATCATTCCAGAAGAGGCTAAATCATGGGTTTTTACAACCATGAATGATCAGTTTAGGAGCAACAAAAGTCTGATTAAGCGAGATTATTAGGAGAGGTTGAAACATAGGTCGGGGGACGTTTCTCTTGAATATTGGAAGATTCTATTAACTTATTGGGGTGATGAAAAAGTGAAGGTATATAAATTATTAATTCTAGATTCCCTTATTATGTGCCCACTGTCACAAAATACCTTTACTATTTGATTGCTTTATTCCCATAGGAGACATCAAAAAGGAATGCCGAAACACGTAAAAAAGTCAAAGAGCCACATACCATGGGGCCCAGGACTCTTTCCCAAGTTAGAAGCAACCTGGTAAATATATTTTCACTCACTTTGTTTAATTCTAATCATCCTGAGTAATTCTTGAAATTTCTGCTGCACTGAATCATGATTTTATTTTATGAAATTCAGCTGCTCAAAAAAGTTTATAAATTGCCCATCGGTATTGATGACGATGAAGCGGAAGAGATGTTAAAAATTTCTGATGCTAATATTTATTTGGAGACACATAAACGAGATGCGAAGCGCAAGTACAAGATACCAGATAAGATGGTTGACGAGGTTAACGAAAAATTTGTAAGTCTTTTTTCCGGTATTCAAGTTCACTTTAATTTCAAAGTCAGCCAATTACTTCATACATCAATTTCACTTTTATTTTGGCTTATTTGCGTATGTTATGAGCTCTGATTTCACCTTTTTTATGCCAAAGTCCAAAAAGTTCTACAGACCAAAGGTGCTGATGCTGCTAATAAGCTGATTCATGGTGACAAAGAGCACAACCCATCTTACCTGATTGGAAGCTTATTTGCAAAAAACAGGAAAAGCAATAAAAGGCGGCTTCATTAAGGGCTTCATCAGGAACAACACGTACATTATCGGTTCTAGAGCATGAATATGCTAAAATACGGGCCGAAATCGAGAAAGTGATGAATAAAAAACTTGAACTGAAGTTTCGAGACATGATGAAAAAATTGGTAGAGCAGAATCCAGGTTTGAAGATCAGCCTCGACGAGTCTGACAATTCGACAAAAGCAGCAACAGAGTCCGACAAGTCTCCAGAAGCATCAGAGTCATTTGAGTCTGATCATTAGTAATACTTTATGCAGTTGAACTCTATTTTGGTTTGATATTGTAAATCATGATCTTGATGTGGTCTGTTAGTTTAAGTTTCCAGTACTTGTTTTGGTATGGTTGGTGGTTGGTAGGCTTGGAACTTGTTGGTGGTTGGTGGTACTTGAATTGGTTATTTTGGTTGTTGGATTGTTTTTGTTGATGAATGTTTGGTAAACTTTAAAATGGGGAAGTTCTATTTTCAAATTATTATATTGCCTTTTTGTTCTCATAAAGTGTTGGCAAAGAGTCCTGTAAAGTGTAGCTATTGATATACGTTGTTCATATTCTCTGTTGGTGAATACAAAAAAAAAATGTAGGTATAGATTTAAAAGTGTAGGTAAAAGCTTAAAAGGTCCACATAAAAGTGTAACTATAGATAATAAGCTGTAGCCATTGATAACTTTGTTTTTTAAAATTTAGTGTTACAATAGCTAATATGGTGTTACCATAGCCTTATGGTTACACCAAATATGATGTAACAAATACCATAATTGTGTTACCATAGATCTATAGTTACACCAAATTTAATGTTACCAAAACAATAAAAGTGTAGGCATAGATGTCCTATGATTACACTTTTTCTGGTGTTACTAAAAATTGAAAAAGTGTTACCATAGACCCCTATGGTAGCACCGATATTAGTTACGATCCTATTTTTCAAAAAGTGTTACCATAACCATTTTCTTCACTTTTAGAAACGTTTTTTTGACCTTTATTCACACTTTTTTTGGTGTTATAATAGGTTGTTTATGGTGTAGTGTTTTGCTGCTGTTACAAGACTTGAAGCCATCAGAATTTTCTTAGCCTATGCAACCCATGCCAATTTCAAGGTCTATCAAATGGATGTCAAAAGTTCCTTTCTAAATGGAGATTTGGAGGAGGAATTTTATGTTAGTCAGCCTCCTGGTTTTGAAGATCCAAATTTTACAGAATATGTCTACTATCTTTTGAAAGCACTTTATGGATTGAAGCAAGCACCTAGAGCCTGTTATGATACTTTGTCAAAGTTTCTCTTAGAAAATCATTTCACCAGAGGTATTGTTGATTAAACTTTATTATATAGAAATGTTAATGGCTCTAGTATACTTGTTCAAATTTATGTAGATGATATTATATTTGGCTCTACAGATGAAAAACTTTGCAAAAAGTTTGTCAAATTGATGCAAAGTAAATATGAAATGAGCATGATGGGAGAACTAACTAACTTTCTTGGTTTACAAGTTAAAAAGTTAGTACTGGAATATTCATTAGTCAAACCAAATATATCTATGATCTTTTGAAGAAGTTTGACTTAATGGATTGCACATCTGCAAAAACTCCCATGGTCACTGCAACTAAACATGAACTAAACACTATTGAAAAGTCTGTGAATATTTCAAGTTATTGAGGCATGGTTGGTTCACTATTATATTTAACAATCAGTAGGCCAGATATAATGTTTTCTACCTGTCTTTGTGCTAGATTTCAGGCTCACCCTAGAGAATCTCATTTAATAACTAATAAGAGAATTTTTAGATATCTCAAAGGAACGCCAAAACTTGGCATTTGGTATCCTAGAGATTCTGGTTTTGATCTAACTGGTTATTCAAATGCAGATTATGCAGGTTTTAAAATTGATAAAAAAAGTACAACATGATCCTGTCAAATTCTAGGAAATAAGCTAGTTTCCTGGTTCAGTAAAAAGCAAAATTCAGTTTCTACTTCTACAGTTGAAGCTGAATATATTGTTGCTGGTAGTTGTTGTGCACAGATTTTATGGATGAAAAATCAACTGTTGGACTATGGTCTACATGTGAATAAGATTCCTATTTTCTGTGACAACACAAGTGCCATTGCAATTACTGAAAATCCAGTTAACATTCAAGGACCAAGCACATTGACATCAAGTACCATTTTATTAGAGAGCATGTTATGAATGATACTGTGGAACTTCATTTTGTTCCAAGTGAAAAACAACTTACATACATCTTTACCAAGCCACTTGATGAATCTACCTGTACTATGTTGGCAAGTGAGTTAGGTATGCTTAATTACTCTTAATTCATTTGGATGTCTAAGCAAATTGAAATACAGCCAGAGTAAAATTTGATATTTCCTGACAAAGATAAAATTTTGGCTAAGTCAGAATTTATGTCTCGACGGATGTTCATTATCCGTTGAAAAATGAATATCCGTTGAATCTTATCATCCGTCGAAGTATCAATTATTACTCTGGGAACATTTATCTTTATTCTTCGAATTGCACTCAATGTTAGCCGTTAATTTTAAGCATTATCCGTCGAATTTACAGCCTGTATGTATATTTCAATGGATAATCTTAGAATTTTGACAGTTTTCTTTATTTTTTTAAACGGCTATTTTGGGTTAATTTGATTGGTTACTTTATTTCACTTTTTAATTTTTGACAGTTTATTTCTGAGAAAGTATATAAGCTAATTTCATTTTTATTCTTTACTTTTATCTTTATCAAGCAATTTCTCTAACTCTCTTCCTCTCTAAAAGCAAAAATTCCCTTTTTGCAAATAATTTCAATCACAACTATGGCACCAGTGGTCAAAATCATGTCTTCAATTGGGTACGTTTCTGAGAAGAACAACTTTGTGGCTCTGGTAAACAAGCAAATTCTGGCATCTAAAGACTATCACAAAATGATGAACTTCATCCTAAACTGCAAACTGAGTTATACCATGCTTGAGTCCCCAACCATCTACTGTGAAGTTATCGAAGAAATTTGGACTACAGCACTATTCAACCCAAAGGACAAAACCATTACCTTCACTCTTAAAGGTAATGAACACTGTATTAACTGTGACGCAATTGAAAAGTGCTTTAAACTTCCTGAAAATAACACACTTGCTCCACACACATACACTGATGTGAGTAAAATGCTAGTTTCTATGGGATATGCTCTTATTGCCACTAAGTTAGGTGACGTTAAGAGAATGGGTCTGAGAAAAGAATGGAGTTTTCGGTGTGATTCTTTCATCAAGGTATTTTTTGGCAAAGTCAGTAATTTTGATGTTGTTACTTATTCACTTGTCAATATGCTTTATATGCTTTTAAGTGATAAGTACTTTAATTTTAGCACTTCTTTCATGTATGAATTAGGGAGAAAGTTAGGAGATATAAAGAAGAGGTCTAAGAACATATATTATGCTAGATTCTTTATGTTAATAGCGAACTTTGTGTTTGAGGATCTCTCAATCTTAAACCCAACAAATAAGTTAGATTGTTGGGTCCAAGAGAGAGGAGTTATTGTTGACCTGAACAGGGCAAATCACTACAAAGATGTTCCCCTTATTTACATGCCAATCAAGGAACAGTCTCAGGTAAGTGAGGTAAATATTTCTGTCCCTACTACTTCTCAACCAACTATTTCTTTGCAATCAACTGTGGCCATGGAACCTGTGACAGTGACCAAACAGGTGCCCATCCAAGCCACAAAATCAAAGATTTTAAAATGCAAAACAAAGAAAGCCCCCTCTAGTTTCTCTCAAAAGAAGCTAGTTGTAAAATCCACTAAAAACCAAGAGGGAAGTGTGTAGGGAAGTAAGTCTGGTGAGGGACAGGGTGAACATAAAAGAAGCCCTAAGAATAAGGATGGAGAGGTGTGTGTAACCAAACCTAGCCACACTACAGTTTTTCAACAAACTGTAGTGATTAATAAGGATATAAGCTCATTACTAGTTTTATCCTCCCAAAAGGATGTTACTATTGAAACAAACTCTCAACCAAGAGCACAGGCCAAGAGGGTTAGGGACACAAGCTCACCCCAAACTTATGCTAGAAAGAAGAAATCCAAAATAGTTGGGGATACACAGGGTGCACACACTGTGAAAACTGTAGTCAAAGACTTAGTTACAACACCTTCTCAAAGTGAGGTTGATGTGGCTCCTGTAAATATGGAGTCACAGCCAAAATCTTTAATAATAGAAGCACCTCACATACCAAACTCACCCACAAACTCTTTGGATATGGATATGATTCAGACATTAATTCCTGATTCTCAATCTTTAATTCTCATGGAGAAGCCAAAATCTATAGCAAGTGAGCATCATCTTTTAGATGATTTGTTGGCTTACTTGCCATTTCTTTCTGATTCTACTGAGAAATTTGTGCAAAATTTTAAATCAATCACCACAGATTCTACAATAGTCTCTACTTCAAACTTTGTCATTTCTACTTTCTCGACGGATATTGTTCATCCGTTGACTAGTGATTGTATATCGACGGTGTTGGGATTCATGACACAAACGAAGCGGAAAAAACAAAAATAAATATAAAAAATGAAACCCCAAAGGCAGGATCCATGCGAAACAAGACAATTAATTCGGAGATTAGATGTTTACCTTAATAAAGCTTTCCTTCTGATTGTGATGAATGTACAGATCTTGATGAACCAACACAACATCCCTCCTTTCGAAGATCTGCTCTCCAAGGTATCCACATGAACTCCCGATCGTCCAACGATCACCGGAGCCGGTACTAGCCGATTTGGTTGCCTCTCTCTCTCTCTCTCTCTCTCTCTCTCTCTCTCTCTCTCTCTTTCTAGCCTCTCTAAGATGTAGAGCTGCTGGGGTTTTCTAAAAAATGTGATGTGTCAACTAAACCCTAAAGATCTACATCTTAATGTATATATATGGAGAGAGGATTTGGGCCTAACCCTAATCTTAATGGGCTTCTAAAAGGGCCTATTCTGATTTTGGGTTTATATTATTATTAAATTCGAATTCTAATATATATACAATTAATCAAGTTTCACTTAATATAATTAAATTCGAATTAACAATAAATATTTAAATTCATAATTTAAATAACACTCCGTTTTAAACGTTCTTTGTGTGTGACCCTTTAGGTTATTATTACGTTGGCAATTATTTTATTTTCTAATAATATAATATAAACAATGTGTGGCATCTAGTAATACATCATTGCTCTCCAAGTAATAATAATAATTGGTGATTCAATTAAACCATTCGTGGATAATGTATAATATAATATAATTCCTTTAGCCTTATATTATAGATTAAGCTCGAGGCATGCATTGTGTCATCCTCTGCAAGCATTTAATCCTTCTTTCCTAGATCAATGAGTAAACTATTAAACAAATCACTATTTGAGCACGGCCATGCATTTTATAGTCTTACTCAATCAAAAGGCCAATAATATCACTCCTTTAATAAAGGAGGGTTAAATCCCATCTAGATCATTCATATTTCTCATACGATTCATAATATATACAATGTCTACTTTTATTATTACCCGGTCATGGATAACTTTCACTAGTATCAAAGTATATTAATTATCGTATTGAAATATAATGATTTCGGGTCAAAGGACCAATACATCATTATCACTGTGAGATTAACTTATGACACTTTAAACATGTAATATCTCACAACGGGTCAATCCAGCACTAAGTATTTAATACATGTGTCGGTGTTTTGACTTTAGTATCACCATACCTATGATCAATGAGATGTGATCATCGGTCGACAAACATGCTAGTCTCAACATATTTATTATCGTCCCTTAACAATAATACTTGACTAGGGCCTTAACAACAATACTTGACTAGGGACCTTTAGGAATATCAATACTATTCTCATAATCTCATTTCTAAGTCACCTACTTAGAGATACATATTTACATATCATATTCTAAGGACATTTATTAATCTAACATTTTATCACAGAAAATAAAGATATAATAAATTACTAAAGAATAATCCTTAGAATCATAATTAATAATCCAAATGTTTCATAATATCAACATAATAGTATTGTATCTAAGGCACAAACACTAAACGACGGATGTAATTAACAGCAATCATCCGTTGACATTTTTTACTACTACTTCGACGAATATCTCTCATCCGTTGACAATCACTGCACAACTTGAAATCTCAATTGTTGTCACAAGTGCAGATGATTTAGTAGTTGTACAATCACTCTTAGGATTGAGGGAAGGGAGTGAACAGAGTGAGAGGCTAAGTTGCTCTCAAGCAAAAGGAGAGGAAAAGAGTGAAAAAATGCAAGCTATTTCTTCCAGCTTGGCAAAATTAAGTGAGTGGAGTCCCACCTTAGTAGGTGAAGGTGAGGGTGGGAGGCCAAGGGGAGCCCTTGATGCAAGAAAAGAGAGATTATGAGAGAAAAGCAGGTACAAAAGAATGGGAAGAGACCATTGTTAGTGAGTTAAGGGATGTTAATGAGGCTGAAAAGAAATAGCTATTTCAGCAAGATTATCAAGTTGTCTTAGACTCTGTTTCTTATGAAGGTGAAGCATTTACTCACCCTGTTCCAGATTATCAAGTTTTAGCGGAATAGGAAAATGTGGCGTCTGAGAGAATTATTAACTTGGTGCACACAACTGCCTCTATGCAAAGGGCCAAGGATGCAATCACTGCCATGCCCTCCACAGCTGGTGATGAATTTGACTATCCATCTGGTGATTCTAAGGAGTTTGGGGATGAAGATGATAATGAAGAAGGTTTCATGCACACAGGGGGAGAAACAGGCCCTAGCTCAAGTACAAACACTCCATCTTGGATGTTTAGCAAAGATTGTGATGAGCACCATTTCAAATCAAATCTCTTTCACATCATTCAACAAACTCAGAAAGCTCTTCAAGCCACTACAAATTCCAACACCAAGAGACTTCTTCAAGCTCACCTGGAGTCTCTTCAACTGCACCAAATTCAATCTCGAAAGCAAAATCAAGATGTCACTGAGCTCAAGACAGAATTTGGTCAAGTCAAAAAGCACATTATTGCAAGATTGGAGGCTACATTTCCTAACACAACAATGTTGGACCTTAACAGACAGCTTAGGAAAAAATCTGATCTAGTCAACAAAGTGGACTCCTTGGACACCAGGCTAAAGACCCTGTAAACCTCTATTACTCAAATCCACCTCCATCAAGCTCAACAAACACTGCTACTTCAGAAACTGGTGGCTACACAAACCTCAACCTCCACTCAACTTGATGCTAACAAAAAGGGGGAGAAAGACTCTATTATTCCAGTTAGTCAGGGGAGTCAACAAGTGTGGGGGAGAAAGTGCTCAACATACAAGTTAGCAAGGTAATTGTTCCATCAATTGCTTTCACTAAGCCACCAGCCTTTGACAGTATTGATTTGATCAAGATAGCAGCTGCTAAGTTGGAGTCAAATGACAAATTGAAAGAGCTTGTTGTAGCAGCAGTTGAGTTAGAGCTAAATGAAAAATGGAAGAAGCTTGATGAAAACATCAAGAAGAAGTTTGGTCCAATTAGGAAGCAAGACAAGGTCTTTTCTCACTTCTCTCAATTGAGATAAATGTCAGCAAATGAAATGAGCTTAGGGAACATGGAAAGGGGTCAACCCTCAACAATCAAATCTCTAAAGTCCAATGTGATTTTTTAACCAAAGAGAAACTATCCAAAGAACTCATACAAAAATCCATTGGACCTTATATATGAAACCCCTAAGCCAGATAAGAAGAAGCTTCTTGGAAGATCTATTGCCTTCTTCAAAGATCCCAGATACTCAGTGCTAAAGAAAAGAATTGCTTAGATCTACAGGAATGGTAAACTAATCTGTGTAGTGGCTGGACATCCACAGTTTGTAGAGGCTAAGAAAGAAGAAAAGGTAAGGCTCAAACAGTAATAAAAGCAAGCTACTTTAGAAGCCAAGAACCTAGCCAAGAAGCCTGCAACCACAGAAGTTGCATGACATCTGAGAATCTGATTGAAGGAAAATAAGAAAAACCAAAGAAGTCTAAGAAAATAAGGTACAAACTCCCAGCAAAGAGGAAGATAGATTTTAATGAAGATAAGGAAGAATACATGCCAGTCCAATCTCTAACTTCAAGTCAACCAGCCATACCTACATTGGAGGAGGCTGAATTCAAGGTTGATCCCAACATTACTTTCCATGGTGAACCTGTAATTCCCAAGAATGAACCTATAGATTGGGTCAGCCTGCCTCTTCCTGATCTAAACATTCCAATCTATGCCAAACCAAGAAAGACAAAGAAAAGAGCAGTTAAGATGGTCAAGCCTGTCAAACTTCAATCCAAGTCAGTGGCCAAACCCAAACCTATTGTCAACAAGGGAGATCAACTCTTCATCTGTGACATCAAAGAATTCTCAGACATAAATCTTTATCTGGAAGAAATAGATGAAGTTAGAGCTATTGATGCTTACAGACATCTTCCAGAAATATTAGTCTTCAGGTACAAGGATGGAAGAGAGATGACATGGCCCCTTCACAGAATTCTCAATGAAGGCTATTCTACTTTGGTGTCTATCTTCTCCTCAATCAAGAAAAACTTTGGATTCAACATAGTTTCCAAGAAAATGGTACTAAATAAGATTGAGGAGATAAGAAATAACTAGAGAGGACCAAATGCACTCCCAAGAGTATTGACAATTCCTTTCTCTGGAGATAGGGTGCATTTGAGGCCTTACTAGATAATAGAGTTCAAAGATGAAAAATGCATCAGAAGATTATTCGGATTGGAAGATCAGCTAAAGATTTCAAGCAATAAAACTCTCATAGAGATGAAAAAGAAGCTGGAACAGACAATTGGAGATGAACTTGAGTTCTACAAGCAACTCAAATATCAAATTGAGGAAAATACTGTGAAGTTGGGAAAGAAGTCAAGACAATCAAGGAAGTAATCTAAATTTGCTCAGTCTAAAGGAGCACCTTGAAAATGATCTTTAAGATACTCTACAAATCTTCCTATGTAAGAATTTTCAATAAATTGCAGCACTTGTAAACTTTATCTACCATATTTCATTCTGTACTCATAAAGTGTTTTGTTATCATCAAGTTTCTCTTAATTTATGGCTACAATTCCAGTAGACATAAATTGGGGGAGATTTTTAGGAATATATTGTGTACTTTATGAGAACTTGAACAAAATACTTAGTAGATTTTATTTAAGTGATTTTGTAGCTTTCAACGGATGATCATTGTAATACCCCAAAAATTTTGGACTTTTTGTAATCCTTATGAATAGTAATTTTGCTGATTAAGGAAATTTTTCATGCCACACTATGTAGGAGTTATTTTATTGATATTCTGAGATCTTATTAGTACTCCATATGGTATATGAGTGTATGTAAAGATCGTCAGAATCCAAATTCGAGCACTTTGATTTTTCCCGAAAACTCACTAGATACCGAAAGAATTGAGTATAAGGTAACATGATTAAAAGGATTTTAACTCAAGGATTATAAGAGAGGATCATAAAAGGAATATAAAATATTGAGAAAGGTTAGGGGAACCCAAATAATAAAATCCTGGATATGATCCCTCAAACGACAAACGAGAACGAAAGTTAAGCGAACCGTATAACAGATAAGTGGTCATTAGCCAAGTAATTAAGGGTTAATCAAAGAGGTTAGTGGATGATGATGTCATCACACCAACAAGAAGAAGATATGTGTTAACAAGATGACACAAGCATGGTGACATAAGCTTGGCAAGAAGAAGTGTTTTGTTGGATGATTCTTGGCCAAGTAAAAGTTACCATGTTAAAAGATCAAAAATTGCCAAGCCAAAAAGGAAATCAACCAAGCAAAATATCTTAACACAAAAATTAAAAAGTTGACTTTGCTTCCAAGAAGAGAAGCTTTCGGCTTTTCTTTTTCAAGAAAGAAGAAAATCCAAAACTCAAGATCCAAGCTTTGTTAAATTGCAAGGTAATTATCCAAGGTTCTTTATAATTAGTTATGGCTATATTAGGAGTTTAAGCTCCCAATTCCTTCACAATCTTTTTCAATATATCATTGAAGAAGAAAGTGAATAGTGTTTTCAAAAATTTTAAATTATTTGATCTTGTGTTTTTGGTTAGATTTAGCTTTGGTAAGCACTTGCAAGGGCTATTTCAAGCTTCTTAGTTACTACTACTCACCAAGGAAGGTAAAACCTCATACCTAAGCTTTATTTTGAATTTTTAGGAGTGGTTTTGATAATATAGTTCATGAGAAGCATGATTCTTGTATGTTTAGAGTTTGGTTGGGTTTGTAATGATTTTGAGTTATAAATCTTGGTTATTGGTTAATGAACTTTAAGTATAGTTAGTAGCTCTTGTTTGTGATTGAATGAGTTGGGAAAATCATGAGGTTATGGACTGATGTAGTAAGTTTTGGGTGAAGTTTGGTTGTATTGGTGGTTGTGAGTTGATTTGTGATTGATTGGAGTAGTTTAAACTTTGGTAATCGCATAAACATAGTCGTCGTAATGCCTGTTTTCATTCAACTGCTTGTTTTAGTGTTCCGGACAGAAAGCTAACTGTCTAATCTGTAACTTTTCCATGATTAGCTAGACCGTGTCGTAAGCTTTGTTTTGATATGTGGTTCGCTTGAATCCGATGTACATTTTAGGAGAAACGACTGTTTTAAGTAACGGCGTTTCACGAACAAACCATTATCCCTCGCCTTACTTTGAAACCTTGATTAAATCCCTTAAATGACTAATTGGAGTACGAAACAATTATGCAAAGTTAATTGGTCAGTTGGTAGAGTATTCGCGAAAGTGTCGCCTTAAAATTCGTAACGATTAATTTTATAAAAATGGTGGAGCCGAGGGTACTCGAGCGACTTATGTGAATCGTTAAGCGCAAAACCGAACGTTAGGGTCCAATTGGTTAAAGTCTAGTTTCTTAAGAGACCGTGGTTTAATTCCAACTTATATGTTGTTTATAGGTTACCAGACTCGCCCCAGGCCTTTTACCACCCCCAGTCGGTCAGGCAAGTTTTCTACCCATTACACTGTTGTTGTGATGTATATAATTGTTTGTGCATTATCTTGTGATAAGTGCATGGTTGTTATTAGCAAGTCTTGCGATATATTGGAGCATGTTGTTATGATATAAATATGCATGACTGTTTCGGAATCTTGATATCTCATTGTTGATTCAATTGATTATAAACTGCATAATACCTATGCTAGAGATAAGCAGTACTTGTGTATACCCTTAGTATAGAGGACCCAGAGTTGAACATTTTTCTAAACCGGGAGACGATGTTCCCGAGTATATTATATATATATATATATAGTTTTCAAAACTATTAAACGAATAATTTTTATTCGATAGTTTTATATTATAAATGAATATTATTTTGAATATTCATTCGAGGACTTATGACTCCACTTATTTTATTAAATAATATTCTTTATTTTACTAAAAAATAATATTTCGATATTTGCCAAGTATTCGGAAAATAATTGATACTATCAAATCATTCTTACTTGAAATATTTCCAGAGATTATTTTCAAACTTTATCAAAACTATTTTTGGAAGGTTAGAGCGGATCCCAAAACTCGTTTTCAAATTTAAGATCTTCCTTTCGAAGGGGATTTAAATACTCACTCACAAATCTGAGGGATCCGACTCCATGATGTATTTTTATATTCGCAACAAGGTTGCTGTTTTGATAAAAGAGTTTTTGATTACTTACCCAACACTCGGGAAGTAAAATTCTTGGAATAAGTTAATCCATTAACAGGCATCGCCTGGGAAATATCGGTGAGTTTTCCTTTCCAACTAGATACGACTTCTTGGTGGAGCCGTATCAACAAGTTTCTACTTAGGGAAAGGGGGGACGAGCTTTACGTTTTAGAGTCATGGATTTCATCTGAACTAGGAGTGGCGTAAGTGGTCGAGTGGCACCGGTCCAGCCTTATTTTATTGGCCCAAATGGCCCGGAAGTTCCACTAAGACGGTCTATTCCTTAGGAGTCCAGTGTTCGGTTGACAAGTAAATCCGACTGTTCTCCTCTACATGTAGAAAATGGTGGGGTTGCACTACTGCGACTGATCATCGTGAGTGGTCTTCCTGGCGCGGCAACCTCCCGTAATGAGTTCATCATCCAGTTTGGATATTTATGTAACACTACCCAGAGCATTTTGATAGAAAGGCTACGGATGGGTGATTGCTGAAGTGTTGACAGGGTCAAATGGTTATAATGATGTTTCCATCAAATGAAGTATCTCATAACTTCATTTATTTTAAACAATATTTCAAAGATTGAATCTATTTAAGTCTTATGTTGTAGTCCATCTATGTGAGGAACCTTTGAAAACTTATTATACTTTGAACAGTGGTAGTTCAAGTAGTTTTCTAAAATGATATAAGTATATTGAAGTATTTGGTAACTTCATCTTCCTTTAAGCTTATATCCAGTAAGTAATTATCTTACACTCGATAAAGATTTCCAGTAATATCTATTTAGATACTTGCATTATTGATTAAACTATATATTATCTTGCAAGCTGTAATGCTTACTCTTGCTTCATTTCTTCATCACACAACAATAGTTAGGAAGGATGGCCAGACTCAAGCAGACCCAGCGCAAGAGCGTGGGAAGTGTCCCGCGTCTTCCCGTTGATATCATAGCTGCCATAGCTACAGATGTAGATCTATCTGTAGGCCAGGCTTTCTACTTTTGGGAATCAATTATGTATAATTATAACTTGTGACAGATAATGGCAATTAACTGTAAACTTATTAAGTAATCATTTTGGGTTGTAATAACTTTTAATTTGTGGATTCAAGGAGTTGTACTTATTTCAATTTCATCTCTAAGACTATAATGTGTTGTGGTGTGTGTTAGTGTGGGGTCACAGCATGTGGTTATTTATTTTTAATTAAGTTAAGTGATATTATTGAAAGAAAGACCGTGACGACCCGGATCCCCGACCCCGGATCTGGGGGTGCTACAGAAATGGTATCAGAGCTAAGCGTTATAAACCTCAGAAATGATGCGATGATATAATAATAAACTCACAAAGATAATAAGAACTCTTTCCAAGTTCATGGTCGGACTACTTAAAGTAGCGCTGACAGTTAAAACCCTTACGGGAATTCTTTTAAGTATCATGATAGTAACTTAGCTCGTTTAATGTGTAGGCGCATGAGATAGAGGACCCAGAGATGTTCGAGCGTGAGCATTATAAGGCACTGCTAGATGCTGAGGATCAGGAGGAGCCTGAGGAGGATGAGATGGATGAGGAGGACCCCTCTGAGGATTTAGAGACATAGGTTATTGCTATTTCAGATGAGGAGGACCCGGATGAGGTCCCAGTAGCTGAGGAGCATGCCGGAGCTATCGTCGAGTATATTGGTACCACATACCCTCACTCCCTGTAGTCAGAGCTCCTACCCCTCCACCACTATCTTGGAGCCCCTATGATGACAGCTCTGAGACTCACACTCCCGAGCCCAGGTAGATCGAGGAGGCACCCCCAACGGATCCGGATTCACCACCTCTCGACCCTGCCGATAGGCAGTCTTTGTTAGCTCACGGCTATGTTCAGGATGTTCTGAGGACTCGAGTGGTTGTTGCTGAGGCCCGACTGGATGAGGTTAGGAGAGAGTTAGATGCAGAGAGAGCTGGTAGGCGTGCACGAGCTTATGAGGCTAGAGCTACCATACCCCGATCTCTGAGGAGAAAGCTGACTGGGATAGAGCTTATGACCCGTGCGAGACTCCGATCACTTCATGCAGACAGACATGGCAGGATATCTAGGAGGCAGGCTGATTACATTTTCCATCGTGCGATGGAGAGAGTGTGGGAGTTGACCCACTCCGGTGATTGATTCAGGACCAGTGATGTGGTAGTCTAGTCGTCTAATTAGTCGAGGCCACAGTAAGAGCCAGTTTTCTGGGATAATCGACTTGTATATAGTATCCCTTTCTCTGACTTGACAGATAGACTCATGTATTTCACTTTTAAGTAGATGACTATAACACTGTTGTACTTTTGACCAGATCGAACTATGTATTTCTTGCATTATGTATATATTTGTTTCCTTTCAGTTCAGTTCCTTAGTGCCGAGATCACTGTTTTTATCTTTATTATTACTGCACTTCTTGTGATTAGAACTGTCATAATATAATAGAATTGCGAGATACGTTCTCTCCATTATAGAACTGTGTAAGGCATAATCTCATGTATGATTGTGATCTAACGTTGAATTTTCCAAAAATTATTAGTATCATGCCGCCAAGAAGGATTGGAACTAGGGCGAACCCTGGGTTTGAGGACCAGAGAAGCCATAACCAGGATGGTAGAAACCAAGGACACAGTGAAGAGGAAGATGAGGATTATGATGAATAGGATGACTCCCAGTATGAAGAGGAGGAGGAAACATTTGATGTTGAAGGATTTGAAACAGAGGCTGAAGAAGGAGAAGCTGAGGTTGAGCAACAGGTACCAAACCCATGCATGGATCCCATGGGGCAGTTCATGCAACTACTAAGGCAGAACTTGGAACGTCAACCAAACCCACCCCCTCAAGGAAATAACAATGATGTGGCAAACTCTTTCAGGGCTTTTAAGTCCCTTAAGCCCCCTGAGTTCCATGGATCAGCTGACCCAGTTGAGGCAAGGGCATGGTTAAAGGAAATGGAGAAATCCTTTGAGATTCTGAGTACCGATGAGGCACAGAAGACTGTATTTGCTACCTACCTTCTGAAAGGAGAGGTCAACTACTGGTGGGAGGCCAAAAAAACATGGAGACAGATACTATCATAACCTGGGAGAGGTTCAGTCAGTTGTTTTTTAGAAAATATTTCCCGGGGTTTATGGAGAACCAGATGGAGCTCAAGTTCTTGGAGCTAAAGCAGAATGACTTATCTGTAGCAGAGTACGAAGCAAAATTTACTGAGTTATCAAGGTTTATGCCGGAGTTTGTGAATACCGAGGAAAAGAAAGCTAGGAGGTTTCAGCAGGGACTGAAACCGTGGATTCAGAATAGGGTGGCCGTCCTTGAGCTTACAGACTATGCCACTCTGGTGCAAAGGGTAACAATTGTGAAAGTCGGAAGTGAACAGATGCAGAAGGAAAGAGAGAAGAAAGGAATAAAGAGGAAAAGTATGAGCATGGGCGGAGGTTCCGCATGAGGGATCTTCCCAAATAGGTTTAACCGAGGAGCAGTGTCCCTCCCAGGAAGGAGTGATGGGTTTAGGCGACCGATGAGTGTGAATGTGAGCCAGAGCGGCCAGAAGTCAGGAATGTCCTATTCCAACCAGTCTCAACCCTCATTACCATCATGTAACACTTATGGAAGGATGCATTCTGGGGAGTGTAAAGGAAAGCCAGTAACTTGCTTTAAGTGTGGTCAAGTGGGTCACTATTCCCACAAGTGCCCTTCGTCAACCCCCGCCGTCATTCCAACCACCACTTGGCATCAGTGTGGACGCCCGGGTCATTGGAAGAGGGAATGCCCAATGAATAAACCAGCAGCTTCAGGAGCAAGCAGATCTGCTTCTAATAAGCCACCTACTGCAAGGACTTTCAACATGACAGTTCAAGATGCTATAAAAGACTCAGATGTGATAGTAGGTACCCTTTCTCTAAATTCAGTCAGTGCAAATGTTTTATTTGATTTGGGAGCAACTAAATCTTTTATATCGAGGGACTTTGCGCTTAAATTAAGACTTAAGGCTGAACCCTTGATAGAATCCTTACTAGTAGAAATAGCCAACCATGAAGTTATCCCTGTTAACAAGATTCACCCCGCCTATGAGTTAGGCATAGGGGAACAATCTTTTAGTATTGATCTAATTCCTTTTACATTAGAGGAATTTGACATAATTTTGGGAATGGACTGGCTATCTAGCAATGATGATCAGATAGACTGTAAGGGGAAGAAAGTTAAGTTGAATATCCCAGGGAAGAAAGGAGTCATATTTAGAGGGAAGAGGAAGACGCATAAATTTTTGACCATGGCCCAGGCCAATAAGGTGCTACGAAAAGGAAATGAGACTTACCTAGCCTATGTGGTGGACACGCAGAAGGAGGTTCCCAACTTGCAAGACATTCCGGTGGTCAACGAATTTGAAAATGTATTCCTACAAGACCTTCCGGGACTACCACCCGATAGAGTGATTGAATTTGCTATTGAGTTGGCCCCAGGGATGGCGCCAGTTTCAAAGGCACCATACCGGTTAGCCCCATTAGAAATGAAGGAACTGGCTACCCAATTACAGGAACTTTTGGATAAGGGTATGATAAGACCCAGTGTGTCTACGTGGGGAGCACCAGTATTATTTGTTATGGAGAAATATGGGAGCATGAGGTTGTGCATCGACTACCGATAGTTGAACAAGCTAATCATAAAGAACAAGTACCCGTTACCCAGAATAGATGATCTGTTCGACCAGCTAAAGGATGCTGTTTACTTTTCCAAAATTAACCTGATAACTGGATATCACCAACAAAAGATTAAACTCGAAGATATTCCAAAGACGGCATTCCGTACCAGGTATGGGCACTATGAGTTCTTGGTAATGTCCTTTGGATTAACCAATGCCCCAGCAGTTTTCATGGATTTAATGAATAGAGTATTCAAGAAGTACTTGGACAAGTGTGTGATAGTTTTTATCGATGATATTTTAATCTACTCAAGGACCGAGGCAGAACATGCAGAGCATTTGAGGATAACTCTGGGAATACTCAGAGAAGAATAATTGTATGCCAAATTCTCGAAGTGTGAATTCTGGCGGAATGAAGTACAGTTTTTAGGACATGTGATCAATAAGGAAGGAGTATTGGTCGGCCCCTCCAAGATAGATGCGGTCTTAAATTGGGAAAGGTCAACCACACCCACAGAGGTAAGGAGTTTTATAGGATTGGCCGGCTACTATCGTAGATTTGTACAGGATTTTGCGAAGATCGCAGCCCCTCTAACACGACTTACTTGTAAGACGGAGAAGTTTGAATGGACAGAGAAATGCGAGAGCAGCTTTCACGAATTGAAGAGAGATTTTGTGATATATAGTGACACGTCGCACAAAGGATTAGGTGCGTGCTTATGTAATACGGTAAAGTGATCACGTATGCGTCAAGATAACTGAAGGAATACGAGATTAGATATCCTACTCATGACCTTGAGCTCGCGGCAATAGTTTTTGCCTTAAAGATTTGGAGGCACTACTTGTATGGAGAGAAGTGTGAGATTTTCACAGACCATAAGAACCTCAAGTATATATTCATGCAGAAAGAGCTCAACATGCGTCAGAGAAGATGGTTAGAGCTAATCAAAGACTATGATTGTGAGATTCTCTATCATCCAGGGAAAGCCAATGTGGTGGCTGACGCCCTTAGTAGGAAGGAAAGACTCAAAATGATAATGACTTCGGAGGAATTGATAAGGGATTTCGAGAAAATGGAAATAGAAGTAAAGGTAACCAGAGCCGGAACCGAAAAGCTGTTTGAGATCGTGATGCAGCTAGAGTTATTTGAAAAGATTAGATTGTGCCAAGAAAAAGTAATGAATGAAGGCAGAGAGTCAATGACTTGAGAAGAGATCCATAATGAGAGAGATGATAAGGGGATAATGAGGTATTCCTACAGGATTTGGGTTCCGAATGTTTAAGAGCTTAAAGACGAGATTTTGGATGAAATCAATAGTTCAAGGTATTCCATTCACCCGGGGAGCACCAAGATGTATAGGGATTTAAAGGAATATTACTGGTGGCCCAAAATGAAGAGGGGCGTAGCAAAATGGGTAAGCAAATGTTTGACTTGCCAAAGAGTAAAGGCGGAGCACCAGAGACCCAGTGGACTTTTATGACCCATGGAGATTCCCGAATGGAAATGGGAACAGATAGCTATGGATTTTGTTGTAGGCTTACCAAGGACGAAAACCAATCATGATGCCATATGGGTAATTATAGACCAACTGACAAAGTCAGCTCACTTCATTCCTATCAATGAGAGATAAATAGTCGATAGATTGGTGGACATTTATCTTAAGGAAATAGTGACGCGACATGGAGTCCCCGCGTCCATTGTCTCAGACCGAGACCCCAGATTCAACTCCAGATTTTAGAGGAGTTTTCAAGAATGTGCGGGAACGAAATTAAACATGAGTACCGCTTACCATCCCCAAACGGACGGGCAAAGTGAAAGGAGCATCCAGACACTAGAGGATATGTCGAGAGTCTGTGCAATAGAATTTAAAGGAAGTTGGGATGATCATTTGCCGTTGATCGAGTTTTCTTATAACAATAGCTTTCATGCCAGCATCGGAATGCCGCCTTACGAGGCCCTGTACGGAAGAAGGTGTCGATCTCCCTTATACAGGGATGAAGTGAGAGAGCGAAAGATGCCTGGACCCGAAGTGGTCCAAAGGAACAAAGACATAGTGGATCTCATCAGAGGATGGCTTGTAGCAGCCCAAGACCGACAGAAGAGGTATGCAGACTTAGCCCGAAAGGATAAGGAGTATGAAGTAGGGAACTTAGTACTGCTAAAGGTATCCCCTTGGAAAGGATTGATGAGGTTTGGAAAGAAAGGGAAACTAAGCCCCAGATACATTGGACCTTTTGAGATACTAAGACGGATTGGGAAGTTAGCTTACGAGCTAGCCCTACCCCCGAACCTACAACAAGTTCATAATGTGTTCCATGTGTCAATGCTAAGGAAGTATCATCGGGATGCCAGGCACATAGTGGAATACGAGCATGTGGACATGCAACCAGACCTGACTTACGTGGAGCAACCAATGAAGATTATGGATAAAAAGGAGCAAGTACTTCGAAACAAGGTGATCAAGCTAGTCAGAGTGCTATGGCAGAATCATAATGTGGAGGAGTCAACTTGGGAACTAGAGAGCGCAATGCTAGAAAAGTACCCCCATTTATTTTCTATCTGATTCCGGGACGGAATCCTTTTAAGGATGGGAGACTGTAATACCCCAAAAAATTTGGACTTTTTGTAATCATTATGAATAGTGATTTTGCTCATTATGCTGATTAAGGAAATTTTTTATGCCACACTATGTAGGAGTTCTTTTATTGATATTCTGAGATCTTATTAGTACTCCATATGTTATATGAGTGTATGTAAAGATCGTAAGAATCCAAATTTGAACACTTTGATTTTTCCCGAAAACTCACCAGATACCGGAAGAATTGAGTATAAGGTAACATGATTAAAAGGATTTTAATTCAAGGATTATAAGAGAGGATCATAAAAGGAATATAAAATATTGAGAAAGGTTAGGGGAAACCAAGATTTAAAATCCCGGATATGATCTCTCAACCGACAAACGAGAACGAAAGTTAAGCGAACCGTACAATAGATAAGCGGTCATTAGCCAAGTAATTAAGGGTTAATCAAAGAGGTTAGTGGATGATGATGTCATCACACCAACAAGGAGAAGACACATGTTAACAAGATGACACAAGCATGGTGACATAAGCATGACAAGAAGAAGTGTTTTGTGGGATGATTCTTGGCCAAGTAAAAGTTACCATGGTAAAAGATCAAAAATTGCCAAGCCAAAAAGGAAATCTGTTAGGTCACACACACACTGTAGAGGGGGGTGAATACATTGTATAACACAATCAAATCGAACTTTAATAACTTAAGTAACAGAAAACAAACTTTATTCAAAGTAATAAACTTTGTTACAGTATGGAACTGTTCTCTCTCAGTGATGAACAAATATCACGAGAGCTGCTAGGGTTACAAAGAATAATCTTCTCAATTGTGATAACACTTATAGTGTAAACCCTATGTCTGTGTTTATATACTACACAGTTACAAGATAATCGCTAATTGATATGGAATATAATTCTGCTTCCTAAAATATATCAATCAGATATCTTTTCTTCCAAGTATTTTATTCTTCATAGAATTCCTTCTTCATGCATATATCTTCTTATGTTTGTCTCGATCTTCTCTTCCTGTGAATCAGCTGCCTTCCTTATCTGAACGTTTCCTTTAAGTCCTGATATTATCTTCTGATAAATATCTTCTGAACCTTAAGTACCGATGACTTAAGTTCTGACTTTAGTATAAGTGCTAATTTCAGTTAAGTACTGATTTTTCTTGTTTAAGTAAGATCTGTAAACTAAACATAAATCATATTAGTCATGACATTATCAAATATATCTAACAATCTCTCCCAACTTGTAAATTAGCATAATATACAAGTTTAACAGATATTGGATGATGTCAAAAACAATAAGTACAAATGCATGAAAATTTGACTAGATAACTACAACTTACAGTCCTTAAAGCTTTACCAATCTTTAACTTCTGATAACAACTTCAGTCTGTATTCATATCAAAATTTGAGCAGTTGTAGATCTTGACTTGGCTTCATCTTCTGATCTCTCTGATGTTAGGAGTTGTTCTGAGATAGTTCTTCAACAAACATCTCTCAGCATATCTAAGTTCATCAATCATCCTCCTTGTAGCATCTTTAAGTTCTGCAAAATCTTCACCAGTTTGAAAGATTGCAGCCCTGAGATCATTAATTTTAGCTTTCTTTATGTCCTGATCCAGTCTGATCAAATATGCCTTGTTAGACTCAAGATTGAATTCCACAGCCCTGTAACCCAGAAAGGTAGTTATAATCTTAGCAGAGTTGGGCTTCATCTCAACAATATCATCCTTGTGATCTCTGTACTTTGGAAGATATGTGCTGTCAAACTTAACAGAATAAATCCTTTTCTGTCTCTGAATCTGATTTTTCAAATAGTTTGCAGCACTTTCTGTTATTTTGTCATTCACTTGAAGTAAGAATAATACATGTTCCAGTTCTTTAAAATACTTCAGTGGAATGGCATTTTCCCTTATATGATAAACCCTACCATCTGTCATGAAGTACAACAAGATGTGTTCTTTCAAATAGGTATGGTAAACCATTTGTACAGATTCTAGTTGATTCAATCTCTCAGGAGTTGCTCCAATACCTGGTTCACTTAAGGAAGTTGGATCATTGGTTGTGTTCTGTATTCTTCTTTCATCAGCACTTCCCAATCCAGTTTTATCTCTTGCTTCCTTTCCAGTAACTAATCTTGCTTCAAAACCACTTGAAGCAGTCTTCAAAGGTTGAGTCTGTTTGGCCTTGGTGAATCCTAGTAGGAGTATCTTCGAAGGTTTAGCATGAGCAATGTCAGAGGTTTCCTTTGATTTATCTTTTGATATCAAGTTAACTTGAGCTACGTCAGAGGTTACTTGCTTCTTTGAGATATCAGAACTAACTATCTCTTGACTCTGAACAACTTGAGCCATGTCAGAGGTTGTCTTAGAAACTTTTCTTGAAGACAGAGCAAGATCAGCATCTTCATCAGTAATTTCTTCATTCACAGGAGGCACATAAACCTTGATAGGTTCACCAACTTTCTCTTTGCCCTTGGACCTTGGATCTATCTGCAGTTGTGATTTAGCTTTAGTTGCTACAGGATTTGTCCTTTCTTTTATCACAATGCCTTTGAGCTTTGGAAGTTTCTTTTTACCAGAAGCTTCAGATTTAGATTTGACTTTTTCTTATTTAAGTCTAGCTTCTTCTTCCATCAGACTCTCCAAGTCCATTCCTGGATTTTCCTTAAGAAATAACTGTCTTGACATTTCTTCATCAAGATCCAAAAGTTCATCAGAACTTATCCTTTTACCAGTAGCAGAAGTAATTCTTTTTCCAGCATCAGAACTTATCCTGTGACTTAAGATTTGAGCTTTTCTTGATGAGAAACCTCTACCTTGACTATGACCTCCACTCATTCCAAAGTTTCCCTGGTCATCTTTTTCATCATCCTTCCCCTTCAGTGTCTTATCGGTTTTGCATTTGGACTTAATTACTTTCTCCCCCTTTTTGGCATCAGCAGGTAAGAGAAGAGAGACAAGCAATTCCACTGAGGCTTGGATTTCATCGAGTTGAGATTGCTGAGAAGCTTGATTTTTCAAAATATCATCAATCTGAGACTGTTGCTTCGCTTGAGTCTTCTCAATATAAGCAACTCTATCAAAGGTAGGTTGGAAGAATTTTTTCTTGTCAATTTTCTGAACTGTTTCTTGTTTGAGTAATTCTTCCTGAATTTTATGTAACTCTTCATGAGTTGTGGAATGGAGACTTTGCAGATTTTTAGTACTCAATGCAGTGACCCGAAGTTGTGTCTTAAAATCATCAGTAATTAACATTTGATCAGCTTTTGTCAAGTGCTCGGCAAGAATCTTTTCAGATGGAACAAAGGTAACTGAGTTCCAATCCTTAGTCCACTCCTGTCCTTGAGGAGTTTCACTCCAAGGCACTGGTGCTTCTCTTCGAGTAAACTTCTTGACTAATTCACTTTTGTGAACAGTTTGCTGAGGTGCATGTCCTGAAGGACCAGCTGCATCAGCATCTGCATTTATAGCAGTATCACCAGTAGCGTCAGCATTTGAAGCATCAGAACTAACAGAATCAGCATATTCTGATAGAACAACAGTATGAGAAGCAATTGAGGCTTTAACATCATCCTCTAAGTGCTGATCTAGTTCAAAGTTCTGATCAACAGCCATATCCTGATGCTCACCTATATTCTGATCATCATCATCTAGATGCAGAGAAGGTGTTAGAGATAATTCTGGAGTTTTAGTAGCATCAGGAAAAGGTGTTGTAGATGGATTAATTGATGTTGGAGCTTCTAAGTAAAGTACCTCAGGCACAACTAGGTTCTGAATATCAATTTCAGCACTTGTGCCTGGATCAACAGGAGATACAGTTTCATGTATAGGAGACATAGATGGTGTGTTTGCCTTTTCTGCAGCAGCTTCATGAGTTGGAGTCAAAGGAGAAGTAGTGGCTTTAGCAAATTCTGGCTCTTGTGAGATCAGAGATTCCTGATCTCCTTCCTTAGCTGCTGCTTCCTCATCATCTGAAACTGGCCTTTTAGCTCTCTGTTTCTTGTATCTCTTAGAAGGTAGGGATTCCTTGGGAGGTTCAGCAGAAGTCATTCTTCTAAGCCTTTTGAGAAGCTTAGATCCCCCAATTCCAGAATCCTTCTGAGAAGGAACTTTCTCAGCTTCTTTAACAACAGGTTCTGATGAAGAAACCTGTTCCTCACTATCAGACTCATCTCTCAGAACAATCCTCCTTCTCTTCTGTGATGTTTGAGAAACAGTCTTTGTTCTCTTGGATTTGGAAGATGAAGGCTTCACAGTAGGTGCTGAGGATGAAGGTTGAGCTGTCTGTGAAGTTGAGAGATATGATTTGAGATATGTTCTGAGGGAGGGTTGAGGAATTGATGTATGAGTGGTATGTTCTGATGGTTGTTGTGGTGTTTGGGATGTGGTGGTGGGTTGTACATTAGGATAAACAGATCTATAGGTTTCAGGATCAGCATTTACCAAGATCTGTTTTACAGACTGAGGAATCTGTAAAGGTCTAACCACCTTTTTCTTAAGGTCAGCATTTACCAAGTCATTAAAGGCTCATTTTGCAATTTTAAAGGGTGGATATAATGAACTGGCTAGTTGAGGGGGATCAATACAGTAAAAGTTATATATAAGCTGACAAAATCTAGCAAAGTAAACTACATTTCTATCTTCTGTCATCCTATCCCCTATAAAACCTATCACAGCACTTGCAAAATCAAAATGAGTTTGGTTAATAATAGCATACTCGATGTGTTGACTCATTATTGGAATGGCATCAAAGTTTGAACACTTATTCCCGAAGGCTTTAGTGATGCAGTCGAAGAAGAAGCTCCATTCCTTTCTGATATGAGCCCGTTTCAACTGTCCAAGCTTAGCCAAACTCTGCTCATACCCCAAACTGGCCATTAACTCTTGTAGAGCTGATTCCTCCGGTGTTGAGAAAATACAGCCTTCTGGTAAATGTAAGGCCTTGCGAATTATACCAGGAGTTACCACATGTTCAGAATCATCCACTTCAAAAACAATACTGGGAGTACCAGTTGTACCACCATTATCAAAATGCCCAGTCCGCCAAAATGTCAGAACTTGTTGGCTTGAAAAGACTGAAGGCTGGGTCAATGCATACCCAATTTCACTATGTGTAAGAAAATCTTGCATAAAATGCAATTTAGACGGAGCTTCATCATTATTGAGAATTGCAGCATAGTTATTTGGAACAAACTTAGCTCCATCAATGATCAAATCCTTAGGTGCCATGAGAAAAATTGAAAATTAAGATTGCCTGTTAGGTGTTTGATAAAATGTCTGTATGAAAAACCAACGTCAGGAGATGAGAGAGAGTAAAAACAAAGAAAGAGAGATAAAGTGTAAAAGTAAATAAAAGATTGTATAATCTTCTCTCTCTCTCTCTTACTTATACTTGGTAAAAAAAATATAACTGTTGGACACCTGTCAGACATGCAGCAATAATGAATAGTTAATGGGCACGGGAAAACAGTAATCATTACTTACCCACTTGCAGTTTTTCAAGGAAAAACCGTTCCACTTACCCAGTAATCCCATTAATTGAGGTAAGTCAGTTTTAATTCAAAATTTAAACTGTTCCCACTTATTCAATTATTTTCACTGCAAAACCAATATTCTGAAAATAAATTTCAAGTGTGGGAATGACCAAAATAAATCAAGTAAACAAGTACTGATATTTTAAAATCAGAAACTTAATTTAAAGCAATGATTAAAATGATCATCAGAACATGGATATATCAGGATTTATCAGTGCAGTTAAATGTGCAAACATCTCAGAGACAAAATCTTGCAAAAATAAGAAATTTCATTGATATATTAAGAGAATACATTCATGAAATTTAAATTACATCAGAGCATTACAAGACTGTCCTAAGCTTCCAAACCTAACATCAACAGCTTTAGTCCTAGCTCAAGAAGCAGGGCAAAGCTAACGATGAAGAAAAACAGGAAGAAGAAAATAAATTATTTCTTCTTCCGACTCTCTACAAAAAGAATAGCGAGTCGAATGATTCGCTCTTGTTGGCGGAGAGTTTCCAGCCGTTCTTCCTCCAATCGCTCCAGATGGCGATGGTAGTCCATGTAAAAGAATAGGAGGTGTGTGAGAACCTCCTGGGGAACCGAGTCCCATATCTCATCAGGAATGACAGTGACGTGCCATTCCTGCTGCTAGGCCTCACAGCTCAGCTCCATGTTGAAGGTCTCATAGTTCAAGAACATATTATAGTTGACCATGGTTTTGTTGGTATGAAGGAAAGGAGAGTGAGTATGTGAGAAAAGAATTGATGGATAGGCTGATGTGAAGTGTTGATTTATATAGGCAAGAGAATGCCAGGAGACGCAAGGAAATATAATGCTGACAGGTAGAAATAATTCTACCTCGTCTCCCTAGACTTGGAAGAAGAAAAACAGTCATTGGAAAGGTAAAACAGGGTTTAATGCGCACAACAAATAAGTAAAAAAACTGTGCATGTACGCGTACCACTATCCCTAATTATATTGACTGTTAATATTCCGCCCAAACATATTCTGATTTAAAATGAGACTGTTTTTAGATTTTATCCACAAATAAGTCAAGTAAAGGATCAGAATTTAATATCAGAACTTAGACTTATATCAGAACTTAACAGTCATCGGAACATGATTTCTTAACTCGAAAAATGAATGCCTATCTTTGTAATTCTTCACACAAATTCTGATATCGATTCTTCAGAACTTAATCATCAGAACGTTCAACAGAACTTGTCCTCAGAATTTATGCAATCTGACACATAAACTGTTCATCTAAAATAACATAGATCACCACAGTAATTTTCATCATTCATATGGAGTGTTAATGTGTGCATTAAGCTAAATATCAGACAAAGAGTAAAGTCTGATTCACTTCAGTACATCGTAGAAATAAGGCATAACTAAAACTTTACTGAAAATCTGTCATTATTCTGAAGCCTACTATTGAATGAGTTCATGCATGAGTCCACCTCAACTGTCTTGTGCTAATTTTGTGCATCTTTTTAAATTCCATTTTGCAGTGGCTTCTCAGTGTAAGTGAGTCACGAGTGCTTATCAGAATTTATGCTATTATCAGAGTATTTCTCCAGTAATCATAGAGTGTGAAAAGCCACCAAGAAAATATTTTGCTTTTCTGATGCATATTACTTAATACCAGCAATGCACTTGGGTCGTCATTTCCATATTTTTACTCTAGATCTCAAAGGAGTACCTGATTTTTATTTCTTGTTCCTTTTCCTTTTTCTTTTGATAAGTGAGGTTTATCAGCACTTAGTACATTCAACAGATTTACTAGAATCAGAACTTAACAAATGAGAAACATTATTATAGTTTTTGACTTAGTAATAAGATAGACAAAGTAAACTCAACTAAGCTCAATATCAGAATTTGCTTGTGTCAATAAATTTCCACAGAAATAATTACTTCTAACATGGGATCTCTAGTGTATTGAAGACTACTAGGTTAGCATCTAGCACAGGTATCCTCATAGGATTGAATAGTTACATAAACAGACATATCATTATCAGAGTTTAGAAATTCACATCAGACAACAATCAGTACTTAAGCAATTTTCAGGTAAGCACAGAATACACAAGGAAAGTAATTTCTGTAAATACTTATCATAAAGTCTGATGCATCAGAACAAAAACTAAGCAGATTTAAAGAAAGAACCTGAAACCATTCCAAGTTCATTTACCAATCTTGTAAAAGTAGCTTCACACAGTGGTTTTGTGAAGATATCTGCTAGTTGTTGATCTGTTGGAACAAAGTGCAATTCCACTGTACCTTCATCCACATGTTCCCTTATGAAGTGGTACATAATGCTGATGTGCTTTGTCATTGAGTGTTGAACTGGATTACCTGTCATAGCAATAGCACTTTGATTATCACAGTAAATAGGAATTTTAAAATATATTAACCCATAATCCAGTAACTAATTCTTCATCCAAAGAATCTGTACACAACAACTTCCTGCAGCAATGTACTCTGCTTCTGCAGTTGATGTGGAAATTGACTTTTGTTTCTTGCTAAACCAAGAAACCAGTCTGCCTCCAAGAAATTGGAAGCTTCCACTTGTGCTTTTCCTGTCAATTTTGCAACCTGCAAAATCTGCATCTGAGTAACCTATTAGTTTAAAATCTGATTCTCTGGGATACCACAATCCCAGATCAGCTGTTCCCTTAAGATACTTGAAAATTCTTTTCACAGCTGTTAAGTGAGGTTCTCTTGGATCTGCTTGAAATCTTGCACAAAGACAGGTAGCATACATGATATCAGGTCTACTAGCAGTTAGATAGAGTAGAGATCCAATCATACCTCTGTAATCAGTAATATCTACTGATTTACCAGTATCCTTATCAAGTTTTGTTGCAGTGGCCATGGGAGTGGATGCACTTGAACAATCTTGCATTCCAAATTTCTTCAGCAAATTTCTGGTGTACTTAGTTTGACAAATAAAAGTGCCTTCTTCATTCTTCTTGACTTGAAGGCCTAGAAAATAGCTAAGTTCCCCCATCATACTCATTTGATACCTTGACTGCATCAGTTTGGCAAATTTCTTGCAAAGTCTGTCATTTGTAGAACCAAAGATGATATCATCAACATATATCTAAACCAGAAGTAAGTCCTTTCCATGGTTGAGGTAGAACAGTATTTTGTCTATAGTTCCTCTGTTAAATCCACTTTCCAGAAGAAACTGAGCTAAAGTCTCATACCATGCTCTTGGAGCTTGCTTAAGTCCATAAAGTGCTTTATCAAGCATGTAGACATAATCTGAATATTTGGAATCTACAAAGCCTGGAGGCTGTTTAACATATACTTATTCCTCCAATTCTCCATTGAGAAAAGCACTTTTCACATCCATTTGAAAGACAGTAAACTTTTTGTGAGCAGCATAAGCCAAAAATATCCTTATGGCTTCCAGTCTAGCAACTGGTGCAAATGTTTCATCGTAATCAATTCCCTCCTGTTGAGAATATCCTTTTGCAACCAACCTAGCCTTATTCCTTGTAATTATGCCATCACTATCAGTTTTGTTTCTGAATACCCACTTTGTACCAACAACAGATCTGTTCTTTGGTCTTGGCACTAGGGTCCAGACTTTGTTTCTTTCAAATTCATTTAACTCTTCATGCATTGCTTGCACCCAATCAGCATCTTGAAGAGCTTCTTCCACTTTCTTTGGCTCAGTCTGAGAAAGAAAAAAATTGTAAAGACATTCACTTGAAGTAGATGTTCTAGTTCCGACACATGCATCAGGATTTCCAATTATCAAATCAGGTGTATGTGATTTAGTCCACTTCCTTGCAGATGAAAGGTTTTCTCTAGAACTGGATGCTCCCCCATGATCCATGCTATCTTCATCAACATTTTCCGATGCTCCCCTTGAAACTATGCTCTCTGAGTTGGATTCTTCAGAATTTAGATTTTTAGAACTATCAGAACTTGACGAGTCAAAACTTGAAGAGACAGTTGTCTGTTCTGATGCTTCTTGAGATGTGGTTGTATCTTCGGTATGCTCCCCCTACATAGGTGCATCTTCCTTTGGCGTAGTCACCACAGTTTCAATAACATCAGAGTTTAATCCATCAGAGTTTGCAGTATTAGGATTTAGACTGTCAGGATTTTTAGTATCAGAATTTAAGTCTTCATTTTCAAATCTCAACTGATCATGATCATTGAAATCTTCAAGTCCAGTAATCTTCTTATCATCAAAAGAGACATTGATAGATTCCATGACCACTCTTGTTCTCAAGTTATAGACTCTGAAGGCTTTTGTGGAAAGTGGATATCTAACAAAGATTCCTTTATCAGCTTTTAGATCAAATTTGGATAGCTGTTCAGGATGAGTCTTAAGAACAAAACATTTGCATCCAAATACATGAAAATACTTCAGATTTGGCTTCTTTTTCTTCACCATCTCATATGGTGTCTTTCCTTGCTTGTTAATGAGTGTTGCATTCTGAGTAAAACAAGCAGTCTGCACAGCTTCAGCCCAGAAATAGGTTGGAAGCTTTGCTTCATCAAGCATTGTTCGTGCAGCTTCAATGATAGTTCTATTCTTTCTTTCAACAACTCCATTTTGCTGTGGAGTTCCAGGTTCAGAAAATTCCTGCTTGATTCGATGGTTTTTGCAGAATTCTTCCATTATCAAATTCTTGAACTCAGTACCATTATCACTCCTTATTATTTTCACAGAATCTTTGACCAATTTATCCAATTGTCTGACATGATCAATCAAGATAGATGCAGTTTAACTTTTTGTGTGCAAGAAATACATCCATGTGTATCTGGTGAACTCATCCACTATGACCATAGCATATTTCTTCTTTGCAATAGACATGATATTTACTGGACCAAATAGATCAACATGCAGTAAGTGATAAGGCTCAAGAATTGATGATTCAGTCTTGCTCTTGAATGAGGATTTCCTTTGTTTAGCCTTTTGACAAGAATCACAAAGGCCATCAGGAGCAAATACTAACTTTGGCAGTCGTCTCACAAGATCTTTCCTTACCAACTCATTTATATTGTTGAAATTTAAATGAGAGAGTTTCTTGTGCCAATTCCAGATTTCTTTAATTGATGCTCTACTCATCAGACAGATTGCAGAACCATCAGTACTTGTTGAAAGCTTGGCTTCATAGATGTTACCACGTCTGTATCCTTTCAGAACAACTGTGCCTGTAGATTTACTTACAACTTCACAGTGTTCTTCAAAGAAATCCACATGATAACCTCTGTCACAGATTTGACTAACACTCAGCAGATTGTGTTTAAGTCCTGAGACCAGAGTTACTTGTTTAATGATGACATTCCCAAGATTGATATTGCCATATCCCAAAGTTTTTCTAATGTTGCCATCTCCATAAGAAACACTTGAGTCAGCCTTCTCCACAAAGTCTGATAGTAGGGCTTTATTTCCAGTCATATGTCCTGAACATCCACTGTCCAGAACTAGGATGTTTTTCTTGTTGCCCTGCAATCACAAAGACCACTAATGCTTGAATCCTTTGGCCTTATTAAGTCTGTTAACATTTGCAGCGGATTTAGCATCAGAGTTTATGTTAACATTTTTCTTATCAGAATTTATACTATCAGACTTTGAATCAGAACTTACACTAGAAGGAACAATGGTAACTTTCTTTAAAGAAGGTTTTATTTGATAATAATCATAGTACAAACTATGATATTCCTTACAAGTATAAATGGAATGCCATAAACTACCACAATGAAAACAAGGATTTTGTGGCTTATATCTAATAGACTGACTCTTAACTCCTGACTTTGAAGGTAAGGAGTTTATGTTCTTATTCTTCCTGCAAAAAGAAGCCAGATGGTTAGAACTTCCACAGTTATGACACGTTTTCCTAGGAGCATTAGGATCAGGCTTATAATTATTGCTTTTATTCACACCTTCCTTTCCATTTCTATTTTTTCTAGGTGACTTTACCTTGTTTGCATTCTTAACGTCTTTCAGCTTATGCTTAAGCTGCTTCTTTGTCATTAAGCCTACGTTTACTTTGGTTGTCTTTTCCTCTTTTAGTTTGTCAGAAGTTAATTCCTTCTTAACTTCTGATTTCTCAGTATCAGACTTTACAGCTACAAACTTAACAGGTATTAACTTTGGCTTTTGTTTAACAACTACATGCTTAATATCTATAGTTCCTTTATCATTTTTATCCTCTCCATAACCTAAGCCCTCTTTTCAGTTTCACTACTTAACAAATTCTGAGTTGTTCTGCCAGAGTTGGTCTAAGTCCTGATAATCTCTCTTTCCATTTCTAACTCAGCTTTTAGAGATTTATTTATTTTAAGAACTTCATCCCTAACATAGAAAGCATCATCTCTATCTTTCTGAGTTTGATGGAACATAACTAACTCTTTTTCTAAACAATCATTCCTCTTTTTGCAAGTAAGATTTTCAGAAGTTAATCTTTCACATGTTAAAGTTTGATCTCTATAACTAATGAACATGGTTTTAAGATATCTTCTCAACTTATTAATATCATCAGTATGAAAGGCATAAGTAGTTTGAGGTACCTTTAATTTAGCAGCTTCAGAACTGCTTTCAGCACTTGCCTTATCAGCATTTGCCATCAAGGCATAATTCTCCTCACTTTCAGAATCTAAGGTGTCTGTCCAACTTTTCTTCTTTGTGACAAGAGCCTTGCCTTTGTCACTCTTCACTTTCTTGCAATCAAGAGATATGTGGCCCTTCTCACCACAGTTGTAGCATTTGACATTTGTATAATCTCCTCTGTCAGACTTTCCTCCTCTGCCCTCAGATTTTCTGAAATTTTTCTTATCAGAACTTGCTCCTTTCCTGGAAAACTTCTTTCCCTTCCTGAACTTTCTGTATGCAATCTTTATGATTCCTTTCACCATAAGAGCACACAGCTTCATCATCTCTTCATCAGCATCCGTCTCAGGCAAGCTTTCAGATTCTGAGTCATTATCACTTTCAGAACTTGATGACTCAGTATCAGACTTTGTGAAGAGAGCTTTACCCTTGTCTTTCCTTGAGGTAGCTGCCTTGGGGGATTCTTCTTTAGCCTTAAGAGCAACTCTCCTTGACTTTCCTCCTTTCCTCTTGCTTCTTTGTTCCATCTCAAGTTCATGAGTCTTGAGCATTCCATAAATTTCATCAAGAGTTGTTTAATCAAGATTATAGTTGTCTCTTATTGTTTTTGCCTTCAAATCCCAGCATTCAGGAAGAGCTAACAGAAATTTAAGGTTTGAATCTTCAAGATCATACTCCTTATCAACCAGTGACAAATCATTCAAGAGTTTGACAAATCTATCATATAAATCATTCAATGACTCATTAGCCTTTGAGTCAAAGTGTTCATACTCTTGAGTGAATATTGTCTTCCTGTTCTTCTTAATCGTATCCGTTCCCTGACATCTTGTTTCCAAGGCATCCCATATCTCATTTGCGGTCTTGCAGTTTATTACCCTGTTTGACATTACATTATCAATAGCACTATGCAGTAAGTGTCGTACCTTAGCATCCTTAGCAATTGATGCGATATCTTCAGCAGTGTAATCACTCTTCTCCTTTGGTACAGACTTTGCTGCTTCACCTGCAACTGCAACTGCGAGCTTGGTTGGTTTGTGAGGCCCTTCCTTGATTCTATCAAGATATTCTGGATCTGTAGCTTCCAGAAACATGGTCATCCTCACCTTCCATATGGCATATTCAGATGGTCTCAATATGGGAACTCTAATAGTCTCATATCGGCTTTGAATTTGTGTCTTTGGAGGTTCTTCAGCTTTGGTGGGCTTAGTTGGAGTTTCTACTTCAGACATGATTTTTTTTGGATCTTAAACTGTTTGTGTGTTAACAGATAGGCTCTGATACCACTTGTTAGGTCACACACACACTGTAGAGGGGGTGAATACAGTGTATAACACAATCAAATCGAACTTTAATAACTTAAGTAACAGAAAACAAACTTTATTTAAAGTAATAAACTCTGTTACAGTATGGAACTGTTCTCTCTCAGTGATGAACAAATATCATGAGAGCTGCTAGGGTTACAAAGCATAATCTTCTCAATTGTGATAACACTTATAGTGTAAACCCTATGCCTGTGTTTATATACTACACAGTTACAAGATAATCGCTAATTGATATGGAATATAATTCTGCTTCCTAAAATATATCAATCAGATATCTTTTCTTCCAAATATTCTATTCTTCATAGAATTCCTTCTTCATGCATATCTCTTCTTATGTTTGTCTCGATCTTCTCTTCCTGTGAATCAGCTGCCTTCCTTATCTGAACGTTTCCTTTAAGTCCTGATATTATCTTCTGATAAATATCTTCTGAACCTTAAGTACTGATGAATTAAGTTCGGACTTCAGTATAAGTGCTGATTTCAGTTAAGTACTGATTTGTCCTGTTTAAGTAAGATCTGTAAACAAAACATAAATCACATTAGTCATGACATTATCAAATATATCTAACAAAATCAACCAAGCAAAATATCATAACACAAAAATTAAAAAGTTGACTTTGCTTCCAAGAAGAGAAGCTCCCGGCTTTTCTTTTCAAGAAAGAAGAAAATCCAAAACTCAAGATCCAAGCTTTGTTAAATTGCAAGGTAATTATCCAAGGTTCTTTATGATTAGTTATGGCTATCCTAGGAGTTTAAGCTCCCAATTCCTTCACAACATTTTTCAATAAATCATTGAAGAAGAGAGTGAATAATGTTTTCAAGAATTTTAAATTGTTTGATATTGTGTTTTTGGTTATATTTAGCTTTGGTAAGGACTTGCAAGGGCTATTTCAAGCTTTTTAGTTACTACTACTCACCAAGGAAGGTAAAACCTCATACCCTAAGCTTTAATTTGAATTTTTAGGAGTGTTTTTATTAATATAGTTCATGAGAAGCATGATTCTTGTATGTTTAAAGTTTGGTTGGGTTTGTAATGATTTTGAGTTATAAATCTTGGTTATTGGTTAATGAACCTTAAGTATAGTTAGTAGCTCTTGTTTGTAATTGAATGAGTTGGGAAAATCATGAGGTTATGGACTGATGTAGTAAGGTTTGGGTGAAGTTTGGTTGTATTGGTGGTTGTGAGTTGATTTGTGATTGATTGGAGTAGTTTAAACTTTGGTAATCGTGTAAACATAGCCGTTGTAATGCTCGTTTTCATTCAACTGCTTGTTTTAGTGTTCGGGACAGAAAGCTAACTGACTAATCTGTAACTTTTCCATGATTAGCTAGATCGTGTCGTAAGCTTCATTTTGATATATGGTTCGCTTGAATCCGATTTAGGGTTTAGGAGAAACGACTGTTTTATGTAACGACGTTTCACGAACGAACCATTATCACTCGCCTTACTTTGAAACCTTGATTAAAGCCCTTAAATGACTAATTGGAGTACGAAACAATTATGTAAGGTTAAACATAAATTTTTTTGTAAGAGGAATACTTTTTTATTAAAACTAAATGAGGAATTTTCCTTTGGTGAAATACAATATCTGTTTTACGTCAAGCAATACGTGGAGTAACTCCCGATATAGCAGTAAAAGCAAGCCTTAAAATTCATAATGGTTAATTTTATAAAAATTGTGGAGCCGAGGGTACTCGAGTGAATTCTATGAATTGTTAAGCGCAAAAGCGAACGTTAGGGTCCAATTGGTTAAAGTCTAGTTTCTTAAGCGACCGTGGTTTAATTCCAAATTATATGTTTTTTATAGGTTACCAGACTCGCCCCAGGCCTTTTACCACCCCCAGTCGCTCAAGCAAGTTTTCTACCCGTTACACTGTTGTTGTGATGTATATAATTGTATGTGCATTATCTTGTGATAAGTGCATGGTTGTTATTAGCAAGTCTTGCGATATATTGGAGCATGTTGTTATGATATAAATATGCATGCCTGTTTCGGAATCTTGATATCTCATTGTTGATTCAATTGATTATAAATTGCATAATACCTATACTAGAGATAAGCAGTACTTGTGTATACCCTTAGTATAGGGGACCCAGAGTTGAACATTTTTCTAAACCGGGAGGCGAAGTTCACGAGTATATTATATATATATATATAGTTTTTAAAACTATTAAACAAATAATGTTTTTTCGATAGTTTTATATTATAAATGAATATTATTTTGAATATTCATTCGAGGACTTATGACTCTGCTTATTTTATTAAATAATATTCTTTATTTTATTAAAGAATAATGTTTCGATATTTGCCAAGTATTCGGAAAATAATTGATACTATCAAATCATTCTTACTTTAAATATTTCCAGAGATTATTTTTAAACTTTATCAAAACTATTTTTGGAAGGTTAGAGCGGATCCCAAAACTCGTTTTCAAATTTAAGATCTTCCTTTCAAAGGAGATTTAAATACTCGCTCAAAAATCTGAGGGATCCGGCTCCGTGATGTATTTTTATATTTGCAAAAAGGTTGCTGTTTTGATAAAAGAGTTTTTGATTACTTACACAACACTCGGGAAGTAAATGGACCGAAAGTTCCACTAAGACGGTCCATTCTTTAGGAGTCCAGTGTTCGGTTGACAAGTAAATCCGACTGTTCTCCTCTACATGTAGAAAATGGCGGGGTTGCACTACTTCGACTGCTCATCGTGAGTGGTCTTCCTGGCGCGGCAACCTCCCGTAATGAGTTCATCATCCAGTTTGGATATTTATGCAACACTACCCAGAGCATTTTGATAGAAAGGCTACGGATGGGTGATTGCTGAAGTGTTGACAGGGTCAAATGGTTATAATGATGTTTCCATCAAATGAAGTATCTCGTAACTTCATTTATTTTAAACAATATTTCGAAGATTGAATCTATTCAAGTCTTATGTTGTAGTCCCATCTATGTGAGGAACCTTTGAAAACTTATTATACTTTGAACAGTGGTAGTTCAAGTAGTTTTCTAAAATGATATAAGTATATTGAAGTATTTGGTAACTTCATCTTCCTTTAAGCTTATATTCAGTAAGTAATTATCTTACACTCGATAAAGATTTCCAGTAAGTTATCATTGAAGACTGCGGAATCAAATTTCCCCCCTAAGAAGAGCTCTGTTCTTCTAATTGGTGAAGTTTCCAATCCTAAGAAAAGGAAGAAGAACCCTTCCAAGAAGAAGAAAGTAGGTGAGAAAAAGCCTGTTCCACCAAAAGTTGAAGACTCCAAGAGCAAAGCTGTTTGCTTTCACTGTAACAAGGTGGGGCACTGGAAGAGGAACTGCAAGGTTTACCTTGCAGAATTGAAGAAGAAGAAGGGTAGTGAGACTACCACTTCTGCTTCAGGTATGTTCATGATTGAAATGAACATGTCATTAAATCAAATTTCTACTTGGGTATTAGATACCGCCCGTGGTTCTCATATTTGCAATTCGTTGCAGGGACTAAGGAGAAGTAGGACTCTTGAGGAAGAGGAGGTGATTCTACAGATGGGAAATGGAGCAAGAGTTGCTGCTGAAGCTGTAGGATCATTTCATTTACATATGCCTACGGGCAAGACTATTGTTTTAAATAATTGTTATTTTGTTCCTTCGATTGTGAGGAATATTATTTCTATTCCCATGTTAGACTTGGATGGATTTTCGTTTGTTATTCAGAATAATAAATGTTCAATTCTTAGAGATAACGTTCTTTATGGAAGTGGTATTTTAAATAATGTTTTATATGTATGTGACGTAGAGCATGATTTATTACAAATTGAACATACTAATAAAAGAAAAAGGGATGATGAAAATATCACTTTTTTGTGGCACTGCAGACTTGGTCATATTAGTGAAAATAGACTGCGGACATTGCATAAGGAAGGGTTACTTGACCCCTTTGATTTTGAATCATATCCTACATGCGAGTCTTGTCTATTGGGTAAAATGACCAAATCTCCATTTAGTGGACATGGAGAGAGGGCTGCAGATTTTCTAGGATTGGTACACACAGATGTATGTGGACCAATGTCTACGCAAGCCATGGGTGGATTTTCATACTTCATTACTTTCATAGATGATCGATCTAGATTCGGATATGTGTATTTAATGAAACACAAGTCTGAAGCCTTTGAAAAGTTCAAAGAATATAAGCATGAAGTGGAGAAACAAACCAAACATAGTATTATAACTCTTCGATCAGATCGAGGTGGTGAATACTTGAATGGATAGTTTCTAGATTATCTCAAAGAAAATGGCATAGTCTCCCAGTGGACTCCTCCATATACTCCACAGTTGAATGGGGTATCTGAAAGGAGAAATCAAACTTTGTTAGACATGGTTCGGTCCATGATGAGCTATGCGAATCTTCCAGTATTCCTGTGGGGTTATGCATTGGAAACCTCAGCATATTTACTGAATAAGGTGCCTTCCAAATCTGTCCCTAAAACTCCATATGAGATATGGAAAGAAAGGAAACCAAGTCTTAAACACGTTAAGATTTGGGGATGTCCAGCAAATGTCAAGAAAGTTGACCCAGATAAGCTGGAATCTCGATCCGTAAAATGTAGTTTTGTGGGATATCCTAAAGAGACTTTAGGATATTACTTTTGCGCCGATCATCGGGTGTTTGTCTCCAGACATGCTACCTTCTTGGAAAAGCAGTTTATCCTTGAAGGAAACAGTGGGAGCAAAATTGAACTTGATGAAGTTCAAGAAGCACAAACTACTACAAATCAAGTGGAAACACCTGTTCAGACTGAACAACCTTCTGTGGAACAGCCCATTCGTAGGTCAGGGAGAGTGTCTCGCCAACCTGAGAGGTATTATGGCCTTGTCATTGAGAATGACAATGAGTTGTCAATCATTGATGATGACGACCCTATGATCTATAATGAGGCTATGAGTAGTGTTGACTCAGAGAAATGGTAAAGTGCCATGAAATCCAAAATGGAATCTATGTATACCAACCAAGTATGGACTTTGGTTGAAGCACCTGAGGGTGTGAAGCCTATTGAGTGCAAATGGGTATACAAAAGAAAGATTGGAGTAGATGGCCAGGTGGAGACCTATAAGGCCAGGCTCGTGGCAAAAGGATTCAGACAAAGACATGGGATTGACTTTGATGAAACTTTTTCGCCTGTAGCCCTGTTAAAATCAATTCGGATTTTGCTTGCGATTGCTGCTTATTACGACTATGAGATCTGGCAAATGGATGTGAAAACGGCCTTCCTCAATGGGAAACTTGAAGAGGAAGTGTATATGACACAGCCAGAGGGTTTTCTTTCTAAGGGAAATGAACACCTAGTGTGTAAGCTGCTGCGAACCATATATGGTTTAAAGCAAGCTTCTCGTAGATGGAACATCCGTTTTGATGAGACAATCAAAGAGTTTGGTTTTATCAAAAACATAGATGAACCATGTGTCTACAAGAAGGTTAGTGGGAGCGCGGTAATATTTCTTGTATTGTATGTGGATGACATACTTGTTATAGGAAATGATATACCGATGCTGCAATCAGTCAAAGTGTGGTTATCGAAGAACTTCACTATGAAGGACTTGGGAGAAGCATCCTACATTCTCGATATGAAGATCTATAGAGATAGATCTAGAAGAATGATAGGTCTTACCTAGGGTACATACATCCAGAAAGTGCTTAAAAGGTTTAGCATGGAAAACTCCAAAAGAGGTCTCATACCGATGAGCCATGGAGTGTCCCTTTCCGAAAAGATGTCTCCTAAGACACCTGAGGAAAGAGAGCATATGAGTAAGATTCCTTATGCTTCAGCAATAGGATCTATCATGTACGCAATGTTATGTACTAGGCCTGATGTTGCTTATTCAATCAGTGTGACGAGCAGATATCAGTCCAATCCAGGTGAAGACCACTGGAAAGCAGTGAAGAACATCCTTAAGTACTTGCGAAGGACTAAGGATATTTTTCTTGTTTTTGGTGGCGGATCTGAGTTGAAAATAGAGGGTTATACTGACTCTAGTTTTCAATCAGAAAGTGATGATAGCAAATCCATGTCAGGGTACGTGTTTACTCTGAACGGTGGTGCGATTAGTTGGAAGACTTCCAAACAGTCTACAACGGCTGACTCCACAGCGGAAGCAGAATATATAGCTGCAAGTGAGGCTGCAAAAGAAGCCGTTTGGATGAGGAAATTTGTTTCTGAGTTGGGAGTTGTTCCTAGCAATGAGGAGCCTATTGTGTTGTATTGTGATAACAACGCAGCAATAGCACAAGCCAAGGAACCTAGGTCTCATAAAAATTCCAAACATGTTTTGCGACGCTTTCATTTGATTAGGGAAATCATTGAAAGAGGAGATGTCAAGATTGAGAGAGTTGACACACATAACAACGTAGCAGACCCACTCACAAAGTCATTGTCTCAGATTCACTTTGATCGTCATAAAGAGAAGATGGGTATTAGATACCAGGGTGATTGGCTTTAGTTCAAGTGGGAGATTGAAAGTGTTTGTCCTAAATCCAATCATGTATGATGAGTTAGGAAGAACTTTCTTGTATTCCTATTTGATTTTATTTAAATTAATAAAAGACTTGTTATATTTTTATGGGCTTTATCTATTTAAAGTGTATTAAATAAGATGTCCATAGTTTAGAGTAAAGCTTCTAGAATTATAATGAGATTATAATAGTGAGATCTAGAAGATGACAACTCTGGACTTAAATAGTTGCTGATCATAGGATAACTAATCGGATGTTAGTGGATCCGCAAAGATTGGTACATACTATGATTGCTCCCTTCAGGAGGATGTCTGTTCTCATAGGCATTTATGTGGTGACACTATAGCTAGTATGTAGGTGCTTATTAGGGAATAAGTTCACTGAACATGACTCGATAAGTTG
This sequence comes from Apium graveolens, assembly GCF_009905375.1. NCBI lineage: Eukaryota > Viridiplantae > Streptophyta > Magnoliopsida > Apiales > Apiaceae > Apium > Apium graveolens. The sequence continues at coordinate 96,073,871 of NC_133647.1, read as the reverse complement.
AACAATTAATGGAGATTACTCACGTGTCAATAGTTATTCACTGAGTGATAGTTGTACAAGTGTTCTTAGACTTGAGATCGTTAAAGGTATCTTATATATAATAAACTGTGCTTTGGTTTAGTCCTTAGTCTCAAGGAAATCCATTAGGTCTATTGTGGGCATGGGGATTTGTGTATAGAGATAGTTAACGTCAATAGAGGATCTACCCCTTCCAGTATAGGAAGAGAATATCCTATGTTATTCTTAGTATGCGAGTTCTGGAATCTCTGGCCAGAGTGTATGAAATTAGAAAGGAGTTTCTAATTTGTATTAATATGAACTTTGCATTATGAATAAGAAATCATATGATTAAATTTGATAGACCTGACACGAGATCCATGCCTTGTATTTATTCGGGATAGTATAAGGGTAGAAGGAATTCATTGTACGGTAACTAGTCACTGACATGTTCTTGATATTCTAAGCAGTGAATTCATATTATCTGGATAGTCGCGATATGTTGAGAAACATCACTCACGATGTAGAATAAATATAATTAATCAGTTAATTATATTTAGTGAATTTTAGTATTCATGTAAATAATTAATAAAAGTTTATTATTATTTATTTCTACTACCGGCATAATATTGAACCTACAGGGTCACACCATAAAAGAATATTTTCTTTGATGAAATAATGAGAGAGAGAATTATTTTCTAAATAGTTAAGAAAAAGAAATAATGATTAAAATAGTTTTAATTATTATTAAAGCATTTTATGAAGATAAAATGTGGGGGTTAATATATATAAAGATATATTATAAAACCCTAGGAGAGCCCTATAAATAGAATGAGATGGCTCATTCTATTTACATAATTTTGGTTTTGTGAAAACCCTAGCCTCCATCTTCTTCCTCTCTCTCTCTCTCTCAAAACTCCATTTTATAAAAGCTCAGTTTTATAAAAAGGTTCATCGAAGAGGATCGTTCTTGGTGGATACCGGTAGAGTGCTTCACACATTGAGGAGCAACTGCTAGCACTCCATTTTTATAAAGCTTCGATTCACAAGGTATGGTTACGATTCCTCAGTTTTTCCTTTTTATATGTTTTTCTATATGTGCGGTATATGGTTTTTACGGAATAAATGTTATTTCACGCTTCCGCTCATCCGTAAATTCCTTCATAATGTTGCTTCACTTTAATGTTTCCAGAAGAGAAGCACCACTGCAACTCCAACAGGCCAAAGCAACCAAGGTTAGGAAGAAGAACATCAAACTCCAACAACCACTTTAACCAGAGGAAGAGTAGCACAAAAGGAAAAAACTCCAGTAGCTGAAGATTTTGATTTTCAGGAACCAAGCTCAAAAAGGAGTAAGGCACAGCACATCAAACCTCCATCTGTTCAAACAAGCAGAGGAGTAACTCCACCAAACCAAACTTCTAAGACTCTAAAGAAGTTAGAGGCTGCAGCAAAAAGGAGTAACAGAGCTGCTTCTAAATAAGGAAATGGTGCTAAGAAAGCACCTTGGAAAATCTAGACTTAAGTCATTATCGACTTGATTATGTTCAACTAGTATTATATTCAAACTTGATTATCTAGACTTAACCTTGCATCAGTAATAGTATTTTCAAACTTGATTATTTACTTTTGTTGAGATAGTAGTGGTATGTTGTACCACTTGGTAACTTGGACATCTTTTGAATGGTATTGCAAGGATAATTTGATATCTTTTTATTGTTATCGCACTGATTTATTAATCTTCATCAGATCATACAGAATTAATCGCAAACTCATTACAAAAGTACATAAAATAATGTAGAGCAAGTGGTCATTAGAATGAAGACATGAAAGACATTACAACAACTTTATGAGTTATTATAATGAAGACATTACATCGACTGTCAATTCATTTTTCACAAAATACACCATAAACAAATACCAGCGCTAGACCAAAAAACAAACATTTCCACTTCATTGCTTCTTTCTTCCAAAACTTCACTTCTTCTTCATGAAGTGCAAAAATTTTCTTCTCTTCATCAATCATTCGAAGCCTCCTTAACAACCCTACAATCACCCCTTTACTTTGATTGCAAAATGGAGCATCAACCCACCTGAAAAATCCACAACCATTTTCACCTTCAACACAACCTAAAAACCTTCTACCAGCGTTGGCATCTGTCCAAGCTGTCCTTTCCACCACCCATCTTCCACATAAACAGATATTTGCCATCAATATTTGAGTTTTTTTTCTTCAATCTTTGTTTGCAATGCACCTCTACAAGTTGTTGATTATATACACACAATATATCCGTTCAAATATGTATAGACGGATATACCCCTGGCTCTGTTAAGACTTCACGGTGAAAGTCACGGAGAGGACACGGAGCCCCTTCGATATAAAAAAAAAATTAGCCATTAAACTGGCTAAATATTTAATTTAGACAACTCCGTGCAATTATATTATACTTCAGATATACAATCTGCAATTAAGTCTTAAAATAATCTCTTTACTTTCTTTATCTCTCCCTCTTCTTTAGTTCTTTTATAACTTCAATGTACTTTCAATTATAAAATAATATATAAATAGTGAGTTTAAATATTATTGTTGGAGATGAACCTACATTATCTTTCTAGGAGCTTATTTTTTATATTATTTTTAAAAAGTGAGCTAAGAGTCTGTTGTAAATACTTTAAGGGTAAGTCCAATAAACTACTTATTAAAGCTCTGAAGTTAAAATTTAAGGATATGGACAAAATGTATGCTCCAACGGTCTCTTTGTTTTTAAGAACTAGCAACATCTTTTTAAGAATCTTCTAAACATTATTTTATAATATATAATAGGGACCACTATCCATTTCTCTCTCTTTCACATTATATTTTAATTGATTCAATGTATTTTTAATAATAAAATAATATATAAGTAACAAATTTAAGTAATATTGTTGAAGCCATACATACTTACTCATATCTTAACTTACTAAGAGCAAATATTTTATGTTATATTTAAAAATTGAGTTAGGAGACTGTTGGACTTGCTCTAAACAAGACTATTTTAAAAGATTGGTTTAATAAAAATCAAGATATAAACTTATCATCTAAAAATCAATTGCCGAAACCCCCGTACCTATAAGAAATTTTATGGTAATAATAACAATGAATAGTGCCAATATAATACCACATGTAAGCAAAATCGGTGTTGGGCTGCTAGCTCTATATCAACTACAATGATATGCTAAAATCAATCAAAGTCTGTACCAATGACAATGAGTCGCAATTGTATAAATTGAAATGATTATATAACATACCATGATCACATATGTATAAAAATAATTCATACCTACAAGACAAAATTTGAGGGTTCAAAGTGAATGAAGAATTGAGGGTTTGAAGTGAATGAAGAATGATTGAGATTCCCGGAAGCGAGTACCTTAACTAAGGTAATTAAGTGAATTAGTTATACGAAATAAAACCCGTTTTAACTAAGAAATTACAAAGTTTTAAAAAACTATGAAATTACATTAGTGGAAATTTATGTAAATACATTTTTATTAAGGCTAAACTGGTCTTTTTACCGCCATTTTTGGTACTTTTTGCCATTCTTGTTGGTTTAATATATAGCAAAAAAGAGATTAGAAAATTAATGAGGGATGAATAAGAGTCTATATTCTTAAATATACACTTGTAATAAATAAAGAGCATTTAAATTGCGGTAGAGAATAGGTTTGGAAAAGAAGCGGAAAGACAACAACACGAGTAGTGTTAGGTATACAGAATTTTGTACAAAATATTTGTATATAATGATATGGCATTTGATGTGATGTGTTTTAATTGGTTTTGTTGGTATAAATGAAGGGGGTCATTCTAATTAAAACACACCACATGACATTATTTTGTACATTATTGTGTACACCTAGTATTTTTCAACATATTATAGTATTAAAAACTAAGGTATACTGATTGTTATACTTACTACCAGGATTCGTGAGTTCCGAGATTCGATTATTATAGTATTAAAAACTAAGGTATACTGATTGCTATACTTACTACTAGGGTTCGTGAGCTTTGAGATTCGGTTTGACTGTTTTTGTGTCTCGTGGCTCGATCTGCCTTAATAAGATGTCTGCGTACCTTACTGATTGCCAACGATTAAGTCAAAAAATATAATTCTGATATATGGGGTGAGCCAAGAAACTAGCGTCGCTGCAATAAGTACACAACATGTCGCCTAGTTCTTATGTTTTCACTGCAACTTGTACAATGATCAGTTGATTCAATATGTGCATCACATGATTTTTGTAATGCTGCAGGCAAATTTACTGCGTTGATACTGCAAGCTGCAATGCAATGTCCACTAACTATACGCACTATTTAAGCTCTGTAACTGGAATTTATTTGATTATCTATCATCTAGGTAGTGCTTCCTACAAGATTCTATATACTTATATTTACTATCAGATGAAGTGATTTTATTTAACTGGTTACAAGATAGACAATCCATGTTCTTACAGTGAGCTCAAAAACTGAGGTCCAGATGAAGTGATTTTATTTAACTGGTTACAAGATAGACAATCCATGTTCTTACAGTGAGCTCAAAAACTGAGGTCCAGATGAAGTGATTTTATTTAACTGGTTACAAGATAGACAATCCATGTTCTTACAGTGAGCTCAAAAACTCAGGTCCAGTTCATCTGCAACATTTAGGCCTTCATATGCAGATTAAAATTGAACAAATCTAAAGAATTAATTGGCCCCAGATTATGGGGAGCTCTTATGTTGGCTACGTAGCTTAAATCAAGAGTCTTCCATTTCAAACAGTAAACATTTAAGTACTATATATTTTTATTATTATTCTTATGAACAGAATATTTTCAGTAATAACTAATCATCTTACACTGAATACAGAATTTTTTTAAAAAAAAAGAATTAAATTTTGAATATAATACATCATAAGGTTAACTATGTCGTAATCTCTACAAGACCTTATCTTTCAGGTCACTTTCTTTATATTTTTTCCACTAATTACTATGACCAGGAAAAATAGTGATAATTGAATTCCAAGGTTTTTAAAACTGTTGACCAGTAGTAGGCACTACCTGGTCCTCTCTGAATTTTAAACTAAGATCCTTCATTCTATTAACAACCTGAAAGTGATGGTCAATGTCAATGGCAGCTTGTTTTGCATATGTATTTTTCAATGTTTGTGTTGAAATTAGTATACTACATTTTAATCAGTGTCTTAGATTCTTTGCTTAGTAATATTTTTACCTCAAAAAGTAACCACTTCACTACTGTCCATCTGCACATCCAGCATGAAGAATGTTCAGCTATGGCTACTACACTTCGTCATTTTCCTATGGATAACAAAATCTGTAAGATCAGAACCTCAAACTAATCTACTAAATAAAGGTTGCAGTCAGTACATCTCTACAGACGTATCCGCTTTCTCAGGCAATCGAAACCTTACTTTTAATGATCTTAGAAGACAATTATCGAACAACGTGCACTTTGCCACTGCACAGCAGTCAGGAATTTATGCTATGGCTCAGTGCAGGAACTACCTCCCAGGTGTTGATTGTTTAGCTTGTTTCGATGCTGCTGTATCTTTAACACTCAACTGCTCGTCAGATGGTGGCGCCCGTGTTATATTTGAAGGCTGCTTTCTCAGGTCAGCAGATCCATTATCAGATTGCATAATCTGTATTTTGTTCCAGAAAATTACTTCAATTTTTTACTTGTATCAGTGGAAGTTCAGACCTCTCGTAGTTAAAAAAACATGCAAGACTTGGCAAAATTTATTTTTCAACAACCTGTTTTAAATAAAGGTTTTACTGGTCTCTCTGTCATTCTCAATTATTAACTCTCCTATAAGTTCAAATAATGGCATGAATTTTCCTGAGCAGCAGGAAATATAATAATATATGCTAATGCTATAAACAAACCCGGAGATTATAGATAAAGTCACTAGAATAGCTTCCGTTTAAGCTGCAAAGCACTAGAACATCAAAGCATCTTAATTTGGCGTTATTGAGCTTCTCTACTGGCGGGGAGGGGAGGCTCATTCGCATCTTGCATACTGGGAAATGGGGAAGGTATCCAGTTAGATATTTAGCTGTTTTTTAGCCATTCTCAAACAGAGTGACACAAGCTTGTTCTGATATTTTTTTACAATAAATAACCAAAAGCTCTGTGTATTCAGGAGCAACAAAGGGGAACAAAGTCCAAACTCCAAAATACTAAAATGTAGATGAAAAGGAGATCTAATATACATATAACACATTCTACTGGTTTCTTCGTAAAAATCTTCGTCTAGGTCTGATTAGTTATAATTTAGGTGCCTCTACTTAGTCCATTATTTTAGGCTCCTAGGAAAAAGCAAGAAATTATCTGCAAAAGAGCTAGAGAATATATAAATCCCATGCCTGTTGTCCTAGGAACTTGAACAATATATGATATATCTATCTTTAAACAAAACTTTCATGATTAGTAATGAAATCATTCATCTTCTTTTTATAAAAATATTCACTTCTGATGTGTGCACTATCCTTGCAAACGATTTAAGGTATGAGGCACACGACTTTTATGGTGTGGCTACTCTGCCAGGCAATGAAGGGAAATGTAGCACTAACCGGAGTACAATAGAGGAAAATTTAATTGATCCTGCAGTGGAAAGTTTGTTAAGAGATCTTGAAGTTGCAACACCCAAGACGCATGGTCTCTTTGCAGCGGCAACAAAACAAGTTTTTGGTGCTGGTGCTGGTGCTGGTACTGGTTCAACAATTTATGCCTATGCACAATGTGCTCAAACAGTAAGCCAAAGTGTTTGTAGAAATTGCTTAAGTGTAGCATATGGAAACATACGAAGTTGCCCTCCTCGAGCAGGAGGAAGTTCTGTTGATGCTGGTTGTTTCCTCAGATACTCTGACACTTCTTTTTTTCCTAGCAATGTTATAACCGATATTACAGCTTATGTACAAGGAGGTGAAAACTCAACTTTGACTTCTTAATCTATTAAGTCAAGATTTTCAATGAAGATTGTGGTACTGACAGAATTACAGTTATTGCTAATTTGAATTCTAGTCAACTATCTGACTTGGTGTTTAAAATGCAGGAAGTTCAAGCAGCAAATCAACTATCATTGTATGCATTGTTGGTGCTTTACTCCTTTTCCTACTAGTACTTGCCTTGTTCCTATGGTATCGGTTGTATAGAAAGAAGGCTGAAAGAGGTAATGCAGTTATCTGGAGAATTTAAGTGCAAATAAATTTGGTCATATTGATTACCTTTCTATTAGCTGCAATTAAAAATACCTTTCATATTGACTTCAGAAGAATCAAATACCATGATACTAGTTTGGGATTCGTTTAATGTACATAATTTTTTCATATCAGATGATATATTAGGGTTGACCAAGCTGCAGGGCCCAATGACCTACAATTACAAAGATCTTAAATCAGCTACAAAGAATTTTAATGAAGAATACAAAGTAGGGGAAGGAGGTTTTGGAGAAGTATACAAGGTAATACCCTCAAATTCTGTAGCACTTTTTTTGCGACAACTACTTTACATTGGTCTATTACTAATGCAATCTTATAATATAACTGAAAAGGGCATAATAAAAAATGGAGATGTAGTTGCAGTGAAGAAACTTGCTATGACTACAAGCAAAGCCAAGGCAGATTTTGAAACTGAAATCAGGCTTATAAGCAACATTCATCATAGAAACATCATTCGTTTATTAGGTTGTAGTGGCAAAGGATCAGAGTTGCTTCTTGTATTCGAGTACATGGCCAACGGAAGCCTTGACAAATTTTTATATGGTATGTTGCCCTCAACTATCCACTAATTAAATCAACAGCAACTCTATAGAATAGAATGTAAATATTACTAATTTCAGGTGAAAAACGGGGGACACTCAGCTGGAAACAACGGCTTGACATAATCTTTGGCATAGCTAAGGGCCTTGCCTATCTTCATGACCAGTTTCATAAACGTGTCATTCATCGAGACATTAAGTCCAGCAATATTCTTCTCGATGTTGATTTGCAACCTAAAATTGCTGATTTTGGGTTAGCAAGACTTATAGCTGGGGATCAAAGTCATCTTAGCACCAGATTTGCCGGGACTTTGTAAATTGCCTTTTCTTCCTCTACTTCACCATGAAATAAAGCAGGGCAATTTGTATCGCAATTTGTATCACTGACTAGTACATATATATAAAATGTCAGGGGTTACATAGCACCAGAGTATGCATTCCATGGACACTTGTCTGAGAAAGTTGATACTTACAGCTTTGGAATTGTCGTCCTTGAAATTATAAGCGGGCGAAGAAGCGCCAATTCGAACACTGACCCGGTCACTGGTCCATTACTTGAAGATGTAAGCACATTTAAATCATTAACTACTTCATATTTAATTCTTGTCCGTTTATTTCCAAGTCTTGACTTGAATTGTAATGTCATAGGCGTGGAAGTTGTACGAAGATGGTATGCATTCGGATTTGGTAGATGAGACTATAAATCCCAATGAATTTAGTATGGAACATGTTGCAAAGATCATATAGCTTGCTCTGATGTGCACGCAGTCGCCAACTTCTTTAAGGCCAACAATGTCTGAAGTAGTTGGTTTGCTTACAAATGACCGTTCCGTCGAGCAAAGATCGCTAAGCAAGCCAACCATGGTCTAGTTATTGGATGCTCAAGAAGTTGGCAAATTACCCAATTACTTTTTGACATCATGATTTTGTTATTTTATTGTAATTGATAGATGATAATGCTGAATAAGTACCATTAGAAGCATATGGAATTATCATATTAACGAGCTTATTGTCTTCCTTCTGCCACCGGCGCCATACCCCTGTCTCTGTCTGTCGCTGATTTTTATACAGAACTCAAGAAAATATTTTGAACCTCTTATAAATGACTAAAACGCATTAAGCTTGTGAGAAGTGATTCCATTTCAGCCACACTACTTCCGTGGCGTCGATACTTAAATTTGTATTGTCCTTGTTCTATTTCCGGTTACATTTTATTGCATTGCACATAAGCAACTAAGAGCTATCAGTACAACAGTCTTTGTTACACTTGTTGAGTGAGACAACTTTGCCAAGTATCTCTTGGGAGGTCCATAAATTGAAGGCTATCAGAGGTGGTGCTTGTTGACGCGTTTCGGATGCTTCAAGCCTTAAAGCAGTGGTGATTGAATATTGTGGCAGTTGAGTTTGGAAATGCAGGTAGTTGTTTATCTCTGTCAAATTCCATTCTCAATCAACCGTGAGTGACGTGCAGCTCCATCTGATTGGACTCTGTCAGGCCAAACAAGCTAGCCCAGGGTCTGTAATAGTGGGTCATATCAATATTCAATGTCATAGAATTTATTTTTTATGGGCCATCAGGTGACCATTGTCCCCACGTTTTGCCTTGGGCGTAGGACTCGTCGCAAACCCCTTGTTAACCATCCATTTTATTTGATATATAATTGGCAGTGTATATACCATCACCATGGTCTGGTGTACCTAGGCTGAGTACACCAACCAACACATAAAGATGCACCAAATTTATTTTAAACTCTTCAAATTCAAACTGATAGTTTTGTTTATTGTTAAACTTTTATATGGAGCTTGACAACTTTCTTTCTGTTATCTTAGCACCAAAGAAATATGTTCCCTATGATCTCATCTATTATTATATTAAACTTACTTATTTTTATTTCGCAAGAAATTGAAAGTTTTAACTGCAAATATATTCTTGAAATACATAAAAAGATACAGATTCTCTTGACCTCAAGCGAGTACATGTCGGTGTACTGAGTACATCAATGTATACTGAAATCATGAGGTCATATCGTGGATTACAATCTGTCAAAAATAGTGAATGTCTTTGTCAGAAAATGAAAATGCATCCCCTTATTTTCCAAATACAAGATTGTATATTTGTGAATTTTCCACAATGCCACCATCAACTTTCTCTGTTTCTTGTTTTTCTTTGTGAAGTAGCACATCAAATTTTAATGCCAGTAACGACCTAAACCAGCACTGTCAAGGTCTGTCCAAACAAGAAAGACTTTGACTTTGATTTAGACCAGGTTGGCAGGTTATGAGCCCCGGTTATCTTTCTCTAAAATTCCATAAAAAAATCTGAAGTTAGTTCAAAACAAATATATTTACAAGTATACCAAAGAGACAGCAAAAAAAACAAGACCAATCTACTGCTTCGTTTATCCAAATATATTGAAATATACAGAAAAAGTGTCTTTTAAATCTCTCAAGTCATAATAAGAAGCAAATGCCAAGTTTTTGAATGTAAAGCTCATTACTTGAAAGAACACTATATATTAAGGATCAATTGATAAAATAAATAAATTATTGCTGCATGAAAAAAATAAAGAAGATAATTGACCACTACTTTGAAACTCTTAACATTAACATATCCAACAGTAGGTACTTTGCATGGTGTTATCTAAGTACTGTGATCTAAGATAGTCGGTGATTTTTCTGCATATCAAGAATGAAGGATGTTTTCTTATGGCCGCTACTTCTTATCTGGTTGATAAAAGCTGTGATTTCAGACCCTCAAACTAATTTACTAGACCGAGATTGCAGTCCGTCTATCTCTACAGACGTGTCCGGTTACTTGAGTAATCGGAACAACACATTTAAGGATCTCAGAGGACAGTTATTGAAGAACAACACAAAGTTTGCCACTGCGGAGCAATATGGAGTTTATGCTCTGGTTCAGTGCAGAGACTACCTATCGGATGCTGATTGTTTGGCTTGCTTTGATGCTGCTGTGTCTTTATCACTCAACTGCTTGTCAGATGGTACTGCTCGGGTTATATTTGAAGGCTGCTATCTAAGGTAAGCACAACATTATCAGACTGCTTCATTTATGTGTGTTAGGAGACGTATGGTAATTGCTCCTTGAGATCCATTGTGTTCACTTATATTTGTTGTATCAGTATCCATAAGACCATCTAGGTGAAATTTGTCAAAGCTTTAGGCGCATTTAATTACAAAAATACAATAGGGAAGCAAGAACTTTTCCGTTAGATGGTACACAGTCTAAAGTGTAAATTTCCTAGAAATTTTTACATTTTTTGTTACACACTACTAAACTTGCATAATTTATCGTCAAATGGTTGATCTTCTGTGCATAAATATAACCACTGTATACTTGCATTCTCGGGTTAAGGTACGAGGGAGAGGATTTCTACAAGGTCGCTACTCTTCCAGGAAATACATGGAAATGTAGCCCTAATCAAAGTTCGATCAAGGAAAATCTAATTGATCCTGTAGTAAAAGGATTATTAAGGGATCTTGAAATTGCAACACCCAAAACAAATGGTTTCTTCGCAGCAGCAACAAGACGAATACATGCTTCTGGTACCGATTCAACAATATATGCTGTAGCACAATGTGCTCAAACAGTAAGCCAGCGCGTTTGTAGAAACTGCTTAAGTGTTGCAAATAGAAACATACAAAATTGCCCTCCTCAGGCAGGAGGAAGTTCTGTTGATGCTGGTTGTTTCCTCAGATACTCTGACGTGCCATTTTTTCCTAAAAATGCTACAACTGACATCACACCCTTTTTGCGAGGTAAAAGCAAAACTTGAGTTGCTAATTGAATTACGATAATTCAGTTGAAAATGGGGTACTCACAGAATTACATGTTTGTTTAACGTTTTATCTATTGACCATCTAAATTGTTGTGTATACATATTTCAGCAAGTTCAAGCACCAAGTCGAGAATCAGCCTATGCGTAGTTGGCGGTGTATGTATTTTCCTGCTCATACTTGCGTTGATGTTATGGTATCGGCTATTTAGAAAGACAGCTAAAAGAGGTACTGAAGTTATAAGGAAACCTAATGCACTTAAATTCAATCCTATTAGTAACTTACACATTAGCTACAACCAATTTCATGTTGCAAATCCATCAAAACTATGATTCATTTCATCTCTATGTTATCCTGTATATCAGGTGTCATATCAGGACTAATAAACTACGACTACAAAGATTTAAAGTCAGCAACAAAGAATTTTTGTGAAGAATACAAAGTAGGGGAAGGAGGTTTTGGAGATGTATACAAGGTGTGACCCACTCAATTCTTTTTTACAATTTATTCGACAATGAGTTCTCTCTTTGTTAATGGTATAAAATGTCTTGTATGAATAGGGCGTATTGGAGAAAGGACATGTAGTTGCAGTGAAGAAACTTGCTACAAGTTCAAGCAAAGTGAAGGAAAATTTTGAGAGTGAAATTAAGCTTACAAGTGAGGTTAATCACAGAAACATCATTCGGCTACTAGGCTATAGTCGCAAAGGACCAGAGCTACTTCTTGTCTTCGAATATATGGAGAATGGAAGCCTTGACAAATTTTTATATGGTAAGTTTCCCTCAGATATCGACTACTACAACCTCAACGCCTATAAGAGGTAACACAATGTAGATGTCATTTTTCACAGGTGAGGAACGGGGCACTCTTAGCTGGAAACAACGTTTCGACATAATCTTTGGCATAGCTAGGGGCCTTGCCTATCTTCATGAAGAGTTCCACACAAGTATCATACATCGAGATATAAAATCCAGCAATATTCTACTAGATGTTGATTATCACCCCAAAATTGCTGATTTTGGATTAGCAAGACTTATAGCTGAGGATCAAAGTCATTTTACCACAGGATTTGCTGGGACTTTGTAAATACACCAACAATCATTCGACACTTCTTACTTTACTCTTCCATCATGCAAATTAGTGAAATTCTTATTGAAGTTGAAATACATAAACAGGGGTTACACAGCACCAGAGTATGCAATTCATGGACACCTGTCAGAGAAAGTTGATACCTATGCCTATGGAGTCGTCGTCCTTGAAATCATAAGCGGGGGACAAAGCGTTAATATGAAGACCGACTCCGTCACCGATCCCTTACTTGCACATGTAAGCATGTTCATGTTAATAATTACCACATATGCGACGGTTTACTGGTCATTTTTTTCAAAAATTAAGTGGTATGTTGATGTCCTAGGCGTGGAAGTTGTACGCAGATGGCATGCATTTGGATTTGGTTGATGAGACCTTAAATCCCGATGAATACAGTACAGAAACGGTCAAGAAGATCATAGAACTTGCTTTAATGTGCACTCAGTCGCCAACCTCTACGAGACCAACAATGTCAAAGGTAGTTGCTTCGCTAACAAACATCAGTTCAGTTGAGCACATATCACAGAGCAAGCCAACTTGGTCTAGTTACCAGCACCTACAAAGTTTACAAGAAGATGGTGAACAATTTGCTCTTAAAGGGATTCAAACCTAATTAAGTAGGATGGCTAAGACAGATAATCGTCATTGAGAAGTGAATAACACAACTTTGAAATATCCTGGGTAATATCACAAACCTAACGTAATACATTAACAGGGAAGTTTTCTTCTTGTACGATACTCTTGTAATCACATCATTTTGATCCAAAAATTCGCTTGCGTATATTAATTCCGCATACATCCACATCCTCTTACAGTGCAAACTTTGCATACACTTACATACCTACCGTTACAGCATCAACAAATTCCAACTCCAACTAAGTTTGAACTTCAGTCTGACAGCAATTTTCCTAATCTAGACATGAAGTCCCGAGGAAATAATTTTCAAATTTCTGCAAAATAATAAAAATAATGACTTCCTTTTTTGTCAAAATGAAACAGAAATTATGATTTCCAACTTCAACTCAAGACAGAACCCAGGAATTCTCAGCCGAGTTATAAATGCTCGCAGATAGATTTTGCAACGCTTTTCCTAATTTATCCGTAGTTGATCTGTATTCATGCACAGCACTGATACGAGCTGTCTACCTTTTTGCCAGCTAGACTTGGTTGATGTTTACCAAATCAACGGAAGAGAGGATTGTCAATATACAATAGCAGCAGGAGCAATCAATATCTTGCAGTGAGCAACAAGCTAGAAAGAAGTGTCGACACTGCGAGCAGAAGCCATCAATATCTTGTATAGATACCTTTAGTGTGACGACCTCAATCTCGGGTTTAGGAAATGAGGACTCACACACCTCTAATCTACTAATTAAATATGCATAAACCCCGATTAACTACTAACAGGATCAACAGGATAAAGTATGAGACAAGATTACAACTACCAATCACCAAATATAACTTATAAACCCAAAAATATTATTAAATAATCAATATCGATTCCGGCTGGGAACCGACAGATAACCCATTGTATCTTTAAACACCTCTTTACTAGGCGCGAGCTCACTCATAACCTGTTCTACCTGCTCTGGCAACTGGAAGCCCTCAACACGGTAGGGACCACCAGGTACGCTCTTACGAGCAGTGCGCCTAAGCCTGGCCATCTTATTGCTTAACTGCCATGGTTAGATTAAGACAAAACAATGAGTATAAAACTCAGCAAGTAACTAAATAACAGTTCTACAATAACAATTCTCAATATGCTTTGAACAAACTAGGGCATTCTATTTTAGCTAAACTAGGTGGCAGATTTCCGTATATTCATTTTTGTTTTCTTTGAGATAAGGAAAGGTATCCGAAGAATAGTTGGGCTTTCAAGAAACAAGGCTCGAAACAAGATGAAAGCCGACATTCAACACAAATCATTAAAGGATCAAAATAGATCTTTCGGTAGAGGAAAGCAACAGTATTTCAAGATGTAGAATCATTCATATGATCAACAATTTCAGGAATCAGGGTTCTGAGCTTTAAGCTCCACAATAACATAATCAACTCTTTTCAAAACAGTATAAACCATTTTCATTTCCAAAAATCAATTTACTGAATAAAAGTTTCAGTTCCTTTTCTTAAATAATCATTTAGAACCCTTGATTGGATCACTTATCTTTCCATTTCATTATATACGGGTGATAAGCCCGTATCGACCTCCATTCCGGTCTTTAAGGTACCATTCGGCATAATTTCAGCTTTAAATTGGACTAGTCCCACTAGCCTCTTACCATGACCGGACTAGTCCCACTAGCCTCTTACGTCTCAATCCAATCCATCAGGAATTCATTTGGAAAACCTTGAGTTGGAAAACAATAGGTTTTCTAAAATTCATTTTATCATTACCAAGCCTTTGAAATCATTCGGACTCTTTCAAGTCGAAACTCATTCTTAATTCAGATTTTTAAAGAAACAAAGTTCTGGGAGTGAATCAAAGATACGCAAGGAACAATTCTCAAGAATTCTGTATCAAGGTTAATAAGGTACTAAATTTGAAGGATCAGAAATACTTTAGGGATCATTAGGGCGATCAAGAGAAACAGGGTATCATTAAACAGAGTTAACCAAGATAATTAAAGGTTCAATATGATCATGGCATTATAGGAAACTTGAACAGAAAGGCAGATTATCAACGGGTGAAATCAATAGGATTATCAATAACAGGTTATCAAGAACAAAGGGTACTTCAAATCAATATCAGGGTTTCATAAAGCAAGGGTTTCATACTTTAACAGTTCAATACTCTACATGGTATGAACAACATTTCCTTTATAATCATTTACACAAGTAATCAGAGTTACTTGCCTGAAATTGCTTTCCTGAGGGTTGAACTACCGCCACCTAATATACTTTTCCCTTTCCTAGCCCGAATGCCCTCATGCTCCGAATCTACAATAAAACCAGAAATCTTAATTAGATTTCCAACTCTCGTTCCCGGAATGATCACTCTATACGATAACTCGATTATATTTTTGACTCGAACTATACGAGTATAGCGTATACAAATAAGCACACAGCACATAGCACATAGCACAATTCTTTCTCGTAGTTTTTATATCCTTATATACCTAGCAATCAAAGCGTACTCGCTTGACCTAGGCTATTTCTCAAATCACACTAACACTACTCTTTTACGAGTACTAGACACATTTTCAACCAAACATTTACGTGCATACTATCACTTTTATCAATCGACTTAATTCCCTTTTCTTTTATTCCTTAATTCGAATCAAAACATCAAGCAAAATCAAAGATTTTCACCTATAACACTCAATCTTTCTTTCAATTACCATAATCAAGTTTTGACCATTATTTCTTATGGTCTATTCGACCTTATTGCAAATACCCACCATAAAATCAATCAAATACTCACTTTAATTCAAATAAACACGTATCTCAATTAACAACCTTTAAAGAACCACTCTCCTTTCTTTTAATCATAGAAATCCGAACCATAATTATACATATACAATCAAATTTCTCAAAATTACACCATACAACTTTAATTCTAACATGATTCCACATTTAAACTAGCACCATTTTCTTGATCAACAACCATTCGAACCAAAACATACATACATGCTCACATGCAATTCAATGTTAACTTAGCACAATATCAAACACTTTATCTTTATCACGTAAGCCAACTAAGTTCCTTAACACAATTGATTTTTATCTAAATTACAACATACATCCATTCATTCATCAAATTAATCTATTTTAACTCAATTTCATTCGGCAATAACTCAAATTCACATCCCAAGGACAAATCATTGACATGCACATCTTGATCCTTTTTAAAACTTACATGCAATCACTTTTAGTCCATTTATACTTAGTGTTTACCAAGATTATCCAACAAAAATCAATTTCCTTTCTTATTAACACAAAAATTCGAACCTAAACTTAGCATGCAACAATATTTTCATTCCTTTTTAATCTAATAACAATCCCTCATCATTTTAAACAAGTTAATTCAAATCAAACAACCTTAAAGATTAAAACCATTCGGCCTTTTTCAAAAAAAACAATCATGCAACTTGATATTCTTAATTCTTGAATCACAAATCCACCTATATTTCAACATCAAATCAATGACTCATGCATTTCAATATAATCAACTTGATTTCCTTAAAATAGTAAGGGCCATTCGGCCTTTTAATCAAAACACCACATGCAAACATAAATAAGTGATCTTAAGGTTCTAGAGCTCAGTTTTTAACATCATAGCTCACCACCGGTTCACCGGAGTTCATCACCGGTGGCGGTGGCTTCACGGTGGTGCCCTCATTCGAGGGTGTCCAACCACGAAACCCCCGATTTCTCAAAAGAAATGCATCAACACCACATGCAAACTGATTTCAGCACAATAATCATAGGATACGAACTAATCAAGCAAGCCCTGGGTTCTTGGCTCAAAACCGAACCCAAAAACACACACACACTTCGGCATGCAAGCACCAATACACACATGCACATACTTCTACCTACACATAAGTGTTTATCAAGAAGAATTAGGGATGATTGATAAGTTTGATCAAGGAAAAAGGAGGTATACCGAGAGAAATTGAAGAGAGAGCCGAGAGAGAGTTGTTCGAGTGAGAGAGAGAGAGTGAAAGAAAAAGAGGAGAGAAAAGAGTGAGTGCACGGAAAAGAAAGAAGAAAATGGGGAGGAAGGAGTAATTTATACTCCACCAACACAAGGGCAAAATGGTAATCTAATAACTCCCTTTTTAATTTGCATTTTGTTTCTCTTTTTACTCAAATGTAACAAAATTCAAAATAAAAATATTTCTCTGTCGGAAAGTCGAGAATTATTGAAAATGACAATTTTAACACGTAGGTCTCGAAATTAGCTTTTCATCCATTACTCATAATAAGAATTTGAGCGAGCGGTTGATTTTATATGAATTTCGCAAACTCGCTTTAATAAATACCTTTTCCACATAAAATCAATTTAAAAATGCAAAGACCCACAATTAAATTTACTTATCATTTTTAAAAAGTCTCTAAGACCTCTACGAAGATAACAGAACGAATCCCATGTTTTTATCCATCTCAGATGATTTTATAAAAATGCACGAAGGTTAAATAAACCCTTATGTAAATCACATAATTCCTTTAAAATTCACAGAAATTAACACAGAACATATAATCATGCACACAGTCAAGCAATCACACACATATAGTCACATAACGACTCAGGTCTGATCATAGAATCTATCCCTCTTTAATCTTTATTCTCTTTTTACGCGTACTGGGTCACGTTCAGCCTGACGGCCCGACGCTCAGCGTTTCGAATACGCTTCTCATTACCTTTGCCAATCAACACGTCTCTTAAGACGAAATACTTCATTCATTTACTTCACATATAATTCACATTTTATATTATTTAATTTTCATACTAGGACGGGTTCCGTTCTACCTGACGGCCCGAAACCACAGCTTGACTTTTAAGCTGACTCTTTAAATTGGAACGTTTTTATCCACGCTCATTAACTCTAGTATACAGATAAATAATCACCACTTAATCACATAATCTCATCACATAACACATACTTAACTTTCTTAATTACGACGCAAAATTCTCGGTCGTTACAATCTACCCTCCTTAAAAGGATTCTGTCCCCAGAATCTAATCTAAGCAAATAGATGGGGATACTTTTCTTTCATTTCGCTTTCTAATTCCCAGGTCGATTCCTCGACTAGTGGATTTCTCCACAACACTCTAACTAGATGTACAACTTTATTTCTAAGCGTCCTTTCTTTTCGATCCAAAATTCGCACTGGTTGTTCCACATAGGACAAATCTGGTTGGATTTCTACTGGTTCCAACTCGATCACATGGCTCGCATCATCATTATACTTCTTCAGGAGAGATACATGAAATACATTGTGCAGATGTTGCATTTGCGGCGGTAGCGCTAATTCATACGCCAATTTCCCAACTTGTCGCAATACTTCAAATGGTCCAATGTACCTTGAACTTAGCTTTCCTTTCTTTCCAAATCGAGTTAAACCTTTCCAAGGAGATATCTTCAACAAGACCTTGTCTCCAGTTTTGAATTGCACATCTTTCCGCTCTTGATTCGCGTACTTTGCCTGTCGGTCTTGAGCTGCAATTAGTCTCTTTCGTATCATTTCAACTTTTTCCTTCGTTTGCTGCACTAGCTCGGGGCCAATTAACTTGCGCTCACCAACTTCGTACCAATAAGTAGGGGATCTACACTTTCTTCCATACAACGCTTCATAAGGCGGCATGCCAATACTTGCATGATAACTGTTGTTGTAGGAAAACTCAACTAAGGGCAAATGATCGTCCCGATTTCCTTTGAAATCTATTGCGCAGGTTCGCAACATATCCTCAATTGTCTGAATTGTCCTTTCACTTTGTCCGTCTGTCTGCGGATGATATGCCGTACTCATTTTCAATTTCGTTCCCAAATGATCGTGAAATTATCACCAAAATCTCGAATTAAACCTTGGATCTCTATCAGACACGATAGATACAGGAACTTCGTGACGCATCACGATTTCATCCAGATACATTTTGACCAGCTTCTCTAATAAAAACCTTTCGTTTATCGGCAAGAAATGTGCTGACTTTGTCAGTCGATCAATTACCACCCAAATCGCATCATGATTAGACTTGGTTTTAGGTAATCCTACCACGAAATCCATTGCGATATGTTCCCATTTCCATTCAGGTATGTCCAGTGGCTGAAGCAATCCACTTGGCCTTTGATGTTCCGCTTTAACTCTTTGGCACGTGTAACATTTGCTTATCCATTCTGCAATTTCCCTTTTCATGTTTGGCCACCAAAAATTTCCTTTCAAATCCTGGTACATCTTCGTACTTCCAGGGTGAATTGAAAATCTCGAGTTATGCGCTTCTTGCAAAATCTCGTGCTTTAGTTACACAACATCAGGTATCCAAATACGTGAGTTAACACGGTATATCCCTTTTCCATCCTTTTGAGCTTTAATTTCTTCTCCCGTCAACTTATTCCTTTCACGATTCATCACTTGCTCTTGACAGCATCTAATCTTTTCCAAAATTTCAGGTTGAAACAGCATTGCATAAATGGCTTCACCTCCATATTCTGGAGTCTGCACCACTATTTCCATCTTTCAAAGTCCTTGATTAATTCTTCTGATGACGTTAACATATTCAACTTTTCCTTTCGACTTAAAGCATCGGCTACCACATTTGCTTTTCCAGGATGATAGTTTATCGCACAATCATAATCTTTGATCAATTCCAACCACCTTCTTTGTCGCATATTCAGTTCTTTCTGAGTAAAGATATACTTTAAGCTCTTATGGTCCGTATAAATCTTGCACTTTTCCCCGTACAAATAATGCCTCCAAATCTTAAGGGCAAACACTATTGCTGCCAATTCCAAATCGTGCGTTGGATACTTTTGCTCGTGCGGTTTGAGTTGCCTTGACGCGTATGCTATCACCTTCCCGTGTTGCATTAACACGCATCCAAGTCCTTTATAGGAAGCATCACTGAATATCACAAATTCACCTTTATCATCTGGTAATACCAACACAGGGGCGGTTACCAATCTCTTCTTTAACTCTTGGAAACTTTCCTCACACTTTTCTGTCCAAACAAACTTCTCATTCTTCCTCGTCAATTTTGTCAATGGAACTGCGATCTTTGAGAAATCTTGCACAAATCTTCTATAGTATCCGGCTAATCCCAGAAAACTTCTGACTTCCGTCGGAGTCTTGGTAAAAGTCTTTCCCAATTCATTACAGCTTCTATCTTAGCTGGGTCCACTTTAATTCCTTCTTTATTAACTACATGACCAAGAAATTGCACTTCTTTTAGCCAAAATTCACACTTTGAAAACTTTGCATACAGCTTCTCTTTTCGCAGAATTTCCAAGGAAATCCTCAATTGCTCCTTATGATCTTCCTCCGTTTTGGAATAAATAAGTATATCGTCAATAAACACAATCACGAACTTGTCCAAATACTGCTTGAACACTCTGTTCATAAGATCCATAGATGCAACTGGCGCATTCGTCAAGCCAAATGCCATCACCAAAAACTCATAATGTCCGTATCTTGTTCGGAACGCTGTCTTGGGTATATCTTCCGCTTTGATCTTTAGTTGATGATACCCAGATCTTAAATCAATCTTTGAGAAACACGAAGCTCCTTTCAATTGGTCAAACAAGTCATCGATCCGCGGTAGAGGGTACTTATTCTTGATCGTCAACTTATTCAGTTCACGGTAATCGATACATAATCGCATACTTCCATCCTTCTTCTTTACAAACAACACCGGTGCGCCCCACGGGGATACACTCGGTCGGATTACTCCTTTGTCCAACAATTCTTGCAACTGGGCTGCCAATTCCTTCATTTCAACCAGCGCTATGCGATAGGGAGCTTTCGACACTGGTTCCGTACCAGGAGCCAATTCAATCGTAAACTCGATCTCTCTGTCTGGAGGTAGTCCAGGCAATTCATCAGGAAACACGTCCGGAAAATCTCTTACTACCGGAATATCATCGATCCTTACAGATTCTTTCTCCACATCCACGACATGAGCCAAATAAACTTCGCATCCTTGATGCATTAATCTTCTCGCCTCAATAATCGTTAGAAATTTCTTCTCTTGCCTCTTTCCTTTAAATATCACTTCCTCACCATCCTTGGTTTTTAACTTCACTTTCTTACTTTTACACTCTATTTGCGCCTCATGATTTGACAACCAATCCATTCCTAGAATAACCTCAAATTCTCCTAACTTAAAAGGAATTAAGTCAGCAGAAAAGTGCCGACCTTCTATAGACACATCACAATCGGGACAAATCTTATTAACAACAACTTTCTCTTGATTTGCTACCTCTATAATCAAATTAGGCTCTAGAGGGTACGCAACATAATTTAACTTATCAAGAATGCTTTCAGAAATAAAAGATCTGGTTGCTCCAGAATCCATCAAAACTTTTACTTCTACTGAGTTTATAACAAGCATACCTGCTACCACGTCCACATCTTGCACCGCATCTTTCATTGACATGTTAAAGGTCCTAGCTCTGGGTTGAGCTGATGGTGCTGGGAGAGACGGCGGTCCAGCAATTCTGAGAACATTAGCCTTCTGCACAGGCTCCTTGCAATTTCTAGCCATATGGCCTACCTTGCCACACTTGAAACAAGCCAAATCAGGCTTCCTTATTTCATTTGAACATTCTGAAGAATAATGCCCCTTCTGGTTGCACTTAAAACATGTTATATCCAGCTTATTACACCTCCCCGGGTGTCTCTTTCCATAGTTCCTGCATTCTTGCATCTGGGGCCTGCTATCCTTTCCCGGTTGTCCAGCTTTCTGGAAACGGTTCTTCTGAGCTCCATTCCCGGATCTAAACTTCTGAAACTTTTTGTTCTGACCTCCACCATTCTTTCCAAACTTTCCCCTGAACTTGAAACTTCCTTGCTCTTGCTCAGAGCTTTCAAACTTCCTCTTTCTTTCTTCATTTTCTCTTCGAGCAGCTTCCCGCTCACCTTCCACTATCATTGCCTTCTGAACCAAAGCAGCATAGTTCTTAATCTCCAACATCGCTATTTGACTCCTAATCCACGGCTTAAGTCCCTGCTGGAACCTCTTAGCCTTCTTTGTTTCAGTATTCACGTACTCTGGCACGAACCTTGCCAACTCCAAAAACTTCACCTCATATTCTGCTACCGACATTTCCTCATGTCTAAGATCCAAAAATTTCATCTCCAACTGATCTTGCATATAACTTGGCAAATATTTTTCCAAAAACATCTCAGTAAACTTCTCCCAAGATAAGTCTTTGCCTTCCAACAACGCCTTAGAAGACTCCCACCAGAAACTTGCTTCATCCCTCAAGTAATAACTTGCGTACTGAGCTTTCTTATCGTCCTTAACTTCGGCTAGCTCAAAGGCTTTTTCCATCTCTCTCAACCACGACTGTGCTTTAATCGGATCTGGCAAACCTAAGAACTCTGGAGGGTGAACAGATTGAAAGTGCTTGAAATTTCCAACTTTTGGGGCCACAGGTTGTTGCAAAAGCTGAGCAAGTCTGCTCATCAAAGTGGTTTCTGGGTTTATTTCTGGGTCTTTGGTGGGAATTTCTTCTTCTTGGTGATTTGGTGAGTTGGCCATTTCTTACAAACCTGATTGAGCAATTACTTAGCAATACGATAGCATGGCATATATAACAACAATTTTTATGAAATCTCTTTTGTGGGTTTTAAGTTTTACCCAATTTGCATATGCAATCCTATTACTACATAATTCTCATATCAGTGTTGTTTTATCATGGCACGGAATAGGGTTTTACGATCTTTAGACATGGTTGTACGAAAAACATGGTTGTATTTAAAACATGGCATTGAGAACAGTTTATAAGATAAACAAGGTGCACAAAGGAAAGCAAGATAATAGATTTATTTAAATCAAGGGTTACATAGGAAATATTCTGGATTTTAAGGTTCTGAAACAAGGTACAATAAATAGCAGGGTTAAACAGAGGAAAAACTGGAAAACATCCCCCTATCTACCCCTAACTTCCAACTACTACTACTACTACTACTACACTGGTCTGAGATACAACAAGGTAAATGAAAAAGGGATCCCGGCATCTGACCAAGTATCCCAAAGCCTACCGGCGCTGAAAACAACAACAACAATCTACGGGCTCAACCAACAGTCCCGTCTAATCATCTAGGATCTCTCTCAACACAACCAACATCCAGCGAATGATCTTATGCAGCCTCCGGGCCTCAGCATCAGCATCACTAGTGGATGGTCCCTCATCCAATCTCCTCCTGGCAACCTGCTCCACCAACTGAATCCTAGCTCTCCATTCCTCCACCACCACTGAGGTCCTCTTCCTAGAGTCTCGAATCAACCTATCTACCAAAGCTCCCAACTCAGGAATGCGGGAGTACACAAAGTCTCGGTCGAGGGCTAACTTGCCACCAATACTGACAGGAACAGTCTTAGGCATCTCCGACTCTGGCTCAGGGGCAGGGGTCTCTGAATCAAGCCTCAAGGGTGAAATCTGCATGGGGATCTCACCACTCTCAGAAGGGTCCTCCTCTGGGTCTGAACTAACATATACAGGCTCCTCTGGAGAGGGTGGAATAGGGTCCACAGGGGTACCAGTCAAGCTAATCTTTGAGTCTGAGTCACTACCACTACTAGGATCCTGAGAGAAAATATAAAACAACCAAGAAACAATGTTAGGGTCAAATAAAGCTTCCAGCTAACTCACACCCTAACTCTAGTTTCTGCTTTACCAATCAGACACTTTCCTTAGACTATACCTAATAGTCTAACTCAACTCTACATGAGTCGAACTCTCTCGCGATATAGATATATTCCCAAAATACCCCTTTTTTTAAAAAAACCTAACTTGTCTCAGGGACTAGATCCTATAGCTCTGATACCAACTTGTGACGACCTCAATCTCGGGGTTAGGAAATGAGGACTCACACACCTCTAATCTACTAATTAAATATGCATAAACCCCGATTAACTACTAACAGGATCAACAAGATAAAGTATGAGACAAGATTACAACTACCAATCACCAAATATAACTTACAAACCAAAAAATATTATTAAATAATCAATATCGATTCCGGCTGGGAACCGACAGATAACCCATTGTATCTTTAAATACCTCTTTACTAGGCGCGAGCTCACTCATAACCTGTTCTACCTGCTCTGGCAACTGGAAGCCCTCAACACGGTAGGGACCACCAGGTACGCTCTTACGAGCAGTGCGCCTAAGCCTGGCCATCTTCTTGCTTAACTGCCATGGTTAGATTAAGACAAAACAATGAGTATAAAACTCAGCAAGTAACTAAATAGCAGTTCTACAATAACAATTATCAATATGCTTTGAACAAACTAGGGCATTCTATTTTAGCTAAACTAGGTGGCAGATTTCCGTATATTCATTTTTGTTTTCTTTGAGATAAGGAAAGGTATTCGAAGAATAGTTGGGCTTTCAAGAAACAAGGCTCGAAACAGGATGAAAGCCGACATTCAACACAAATCATTAAAGGATCAAAATAGATCTTTCGGTAGAGGAAAGCAATAGTATTTCAAGATGTAGAATCATTCATATGATCAACAATTTCAGGAATCAGGGTTCTGAGCTTTAAGCTCCACAATAACATAATCAACTCTTTTCAAAACAGTATAAACCATTTTCATTTCCAAAAATCAATTTACTGAATAAAAGTTTCAGTTCCTTTTCTTAAATAATCATTTAGAACCCTTGATTGGATCACTTATCTTTCCATTTCATTATATACGGGTGATCAGCCCGTATCGACCTCCATTCCGGTCTTTAAGGTACCATTCGGCATAATTTCAGCCTTAAATTGGACTAGTCCCACTAGCCTCTTACCATGACCGGACTAGTCCCACTAGCCTCTTACGTCTCAATCCAATCCATCAGGAATTCATTTGGAAAACCTTGAGTTGGAAAACAATAGGTTTTCTAAAATTCATTTTATCATTACCAAGCCTTTGAAATCATTCGGACTCTTTCAAGTCGAAACTCATTCTTAATTCAGATTTTTAAAGAAACAAAGTTCTGGGAGTGAATCAAAGATACGCAAGGAACAATTCTCAAGAATTCTGTATCAAGGTTAATAAGGTACTAAATTTGAAGGATCAGAAATAACTTAGGGATCATTAGGGCGATCAAGAGAAACAGGGTATCATTAAACAGAGTTAACCAAGATAATTAAAGGTTCAATATGATCATGGCATTATAGGAAACTTGAACAGAAAGGCAGATTATCAACGGGTGAAATCAATAGGATTATCAATAACAGGTTATCAAGAACAAAGGGTACTTCAAATCAATATCAGGGTTTCATAAAGCAAGGGTTTCATACTTTAACAGTTCAATACTCTACATGGTATGAACAACATTTCCTTTATAATCATTTACACAAGTAATCAGAGTTACTTGCCTGAAATTGCTTTCCTGAGGGTTGAACTACCGCCACCTAATATACTTTTCCCTTTCCTAGCCCGAATGCCCTCACGCTCCGAATCTACAATAAAACCAGAAATCTTAATTAGATTTCCAACTCTCGTTCCCGGAACGATCACTCTATACGATAACTCGATTATATTTTTGACTCGAACTATACGAGTATAGCTTATACAAATAAGCACACAGCACATAGCACATAGCACAATTCTTTCTCGTAGTTTTTATATCCTTATATACCTAGCAATCAAAGCGTACTCGCTTGACCTAGGCTATTTCTCAAATCACACTAACACTACTCTTTTACGAGTACTAGACACATTTTCAACCAAACATTTACGTGCATACTATCACTTTTATCAATCGACTTAATTCCCTTTTCTTTTATTCCTTAATTCGAATCAAAACATCAAGCAAAATCAAAGATTTTCACCTATAACACTCAATCATTCTTTCAATTACCATAATCAAGTTTTGACCTTTATTTCTTATGGTCTATTCGACCTTATTGCAAATACCCACCATAAAATCAATCAAATACTCACTTTAATTCACATAAACACGTATCTCAATTAACAACCTTTAAAGAACCACTCTCCTTTCTTTTAATCATAGAAATCCGAACCATAATTATACATATACAATCAAAATTCTCAAAATTACACCATACAACTTTAGTTCTAACATGATACCACATTTAAACTAGCATCATTTTCTTGATCAACAAACATTCGAACCAAAACATACATACATGCTCACATGCAATTCAATGTTAACTTAGCACAATATCAAACACTTTATCTTTATCACGTAAGCCAACTAAGTTCCTTAACACAATTGATTTTTATCTAAATTACAACATACATCCATTCATTCATCAAATTAATTTATTTTAACTCAATTTCATTCGGCAATAACTCAAATTCACATCCCAAGGACAAATCATTGACATGCACATCTTGATCCTTTTTAAAACTAACATGCAATCACTTTTAGTCCATTTATACTTAGTGTTTACCAAGATTATCCAACAAAAATCAATTTCCTTTCTTATTAACACAAAAATTCGAACCTAAACTTAGCATGCAACAATATTTTCATTCCTTTTTAATCTAATAACAATCCCTCATCATTTTAAACAAGTTAATTCAAATCAAACAACCTTAAAGATTAAAACCATTCGACCTTTTTCAAAAAAAACAATCATGCAACTTGATATTCTTAATTCTTGAATCACAAATCCACCTATATTTCAACATCAAATCAATGACTCATGCATTTCAATATAATCAACTTGATTTCCTTAAAATAGTAAGGGCCATTCGGCCTTTTAATCAAAACACCACATGCAAACATAAATAAGTGATCTTAAGGTTCTAGAGCTCAGTTTTTAACATCATAGCTCACCACCGGTTCACCGGAGTTCATCACCGGTGGCGGTGGCTTCACGGTGGTGCCCTCATTCGAGGGTGTCCAACCACGAAACCCCCGATTTCTCAAAAGAAATGCATCAACACCACATGGAAACTGATTTCAGCACGATAATCATAGGATACGAACTAATCAAGCAAGCCCTGGGTTCTTGGCTCAAAACCGAACCCAAAAACACACACACTTCGGCATGCAAGCACCAATACACACATGCACATACTTCTACCTACACATAAGTGTTTATCAAGAAGAATTAGGGATGATTGATAAGTTTGATCAAGGAAAAAGGAGGTATACCGAGAGAAATTGAAGAGAGAGCCGAGAGAGAGTTGTTCGAGTGAGAGAGAGAGAGAGTGAAAGAAAAAGAGGAGAGAAAAGAGTGAGTGCACGGAAAAGAAAGAAGAAAATGGGGAGGAAGGAGTAATTTATACTCCACCAACACTAGGGCAAAATGGTAATCTAATAACTCCCTTTTTAATTTGTATTTTGTTTCTCTTTTTACTCAAATGTAACAAAATTCAAAATAAAAATATTTCTCTCTCGGAAAGTCGAGAATTATTGAAAATGACAATTTTAACACGTAGGTCTCGAAATTAGCTTTTCATCCATTACTCATAATAAGAATTTGAGCGAGCGGTTGATTTTATATGAATTTCGCAAACTCGCTTTAATAAATACCTTTTCCACATAAAATCAATTTAAAAATGCAAATACCCACAATTAAATTCACTTATCATTTTTAAAAAGTCTCTAAGACCTCTACGAAGATAACAGAACGAATCCCATGTTTTTATCCATCTCAGATGATTTTATAAAAATGCACGAAGGTTAAATAAACCCTTATGTAAATCACATAATTCCTTTAAAATTCACAGAAATTAACACAGAACATATAATCATGCACACAGTCAAGCAATCACACACATATAGTCACATAACGACTCAGGTCTGATCATAGAATCTATCCCTCTTTAATCTTTATTCTCTTTTTACGCATACCGGGTCACGTTCAGCCTGACGGCCCGACGCTCAGCGTTTCGAATACGCTTCTCATTACCTTTGCCAATCAACACATCTCTTAAGACGAAATACTTCATTCATTTACTTCAAATATAATTCACATTTTATATTATTTAATTTTCATACTAGGACGGGTTCCGTTCTACCTGACGGCCCGAAACCACAGCTTGACTTTTAAGCTGACTCTTTAAATTGGAACGTTTTTATCCACGCTTCTTAACTCTAGTTTACAGATAAATAATCACCACTTAATCACATAATCTCATCACATAACACATACTTTACTTTCTTAATTACGACGCAAAATTCTCGGTCGTTACATTTAGCTTCTAATTCTCTCAACACTGCGTATTAACATCGAGTGGACCCTCTATTGTCGTAACATTTTCGGTACCAAAGATGGCTACAACACAAAAGGAATCATAAAATAGAATTAATACACACAAAATAGCAAAGATAAATAAAATGAAATCTGGTAATTTCGAGAATGATAAGCATTAGTTTGAACAAGGTGCGCCCTAGTATATGGCTGAAAAATGGTTCAACAAAATTAGCAAACCGCAGCTTTTATCATGAATTCAGAATAATCAAAGCAAAGGCCAAAGACATTTTTCTATGAAAATAATGTGCTAGCTTGTGCTTATGACTGATGTGAAAGGCCACAATCAATTTTCCCTTCTTGATGAAGCATGAATCAAATGTATGACTAGGCTGCTGCCATGACGCATTCAATTGCTTGCTTGCAAATTCCAGTCATTGTAGCTTCGGGGCCATAAACCTACAAACAGCATTTTCTACGTCAACACTTTGAACAAAGAGTAAGTGAAGAGTTATGAAGAATTCAGAAATGGACATTATGACTTTAGAACTGACATCAAGTACCATGTCTATAGAAACCTACTAAAGCTTATACATGCTGCAAACTGATATTCACACTAGTAAAGTATAATGTGACTCAAGATCATGTCAACTTCGACAATATGGTGCGTCCCACAATGATCATCTGTACTTTGTCTATCAGATATTAAGTGATTTTAAGTACAAATGGAAGCTAGTCCAACAATCACCACAGATAGTTAGATTCCTTGTTAGCCAGTTAGAGCAACTCCGATGGTCGGCATCCTTCAAGGGGTGTCAATTTTAACAAATCATGTAAAATATTTAATATTATTTTCCTCTTCTATACACATCATTTCTAGCACCCTTATTTAGTTTATACCCCCACAGATTAGTAACACCCCATGCCACCTCACTTGGCACACCATTGGCATCCCAACAACTTCAATAGGGTGCTAACAAGGGTGCCATGCCATGTCATACCACGTGGCATTGGCACCCCTTGTTGGAGTTGCTCTTAGGTATGCAACAGAAATATCAAAGCTGCACCAAATAAAGTAGCTTCTTACTCCAAACAAAATGATATCAATTCAGGAAGTCATACCTCAAGGGGAATCTCCAGTTCCTCACCGAGAGCACGCATCTTTGCCAAACCAGTCTGGTAATTGGGGCCACCTCTTCTGACATAGATATGCATCCTTGATGCTTTAAGTTTAGACTCCTATCGAAGAACATACAGAGTTAAGTTAATGAAGGATATGAATAAAGTATTTCATTAAGTTATAAAAATGTAGTTATGAAACCACACCTTTTCCCTCAGGGCTCGGATGATCCCATTGAAGGTGGCAGCAACATCGGTAAAATTAGCAATTCCTCCTCCAATAAGAAGAGCTCTTTTACGACCATCAGGATCCGCAGTGGCACACTGCAAGTTTTGAGTGTAGCCTATAAGACACCATAAGAAATATACAATCCTTTGGTGCATGGAGAAAAGTATATGTTCCTACATCAATCACAACTCTGGCATATTGCAACACCTCTTCCTCATTAGGAGCTCCACTGTACTCAGCATAGTTGCCAAGTTCTGTTGCATAACCTAAATCTCCAACCTAAACCGAATTCAAAAAATATTGTTAACGACTACAATTGAGCTATGCACATGAATTTCCTCAAAAGCACATAGGTCATTTCTCCTTTGAAATAGAGTATAGATAAACAGATATGTCCAGATGTAACATGTGTTCAAACTTACAGTATCGGCATATATTACACTTGCACCACCACCAGCCACCATCGTCCATATCCGTCCTTTTGGATTTAAAACAGTAAATTTCAGAGATGCGCTAGTCTGCAGTATTTAAAAAAATATAATCAGATAAGGTTTCTTCTTTGTGTAGCAAGATATGTTGTATGAACTATGGGCCTATATTAGAACTGCATGGATTTTCAATCAGAGGACAGCCGACAGCCTGAATATAGATTGAATTGCAGCAAAGAGGGATATAATTATCACTTCAATGCAATGGGAGAGTGGGTTCGAATGGTTCTTTGACCAAGAAATCCTATCTAATCTAAATCTGGATTGAATCTAATCCTGATTTATGATAATATTCTGTCCTTGGAAACAGAATTTCAAATCAAGGCATACGTAGAAAGTGATGCTTAAAACCGCGATAGACAACAATTATAGCCGGAATTTCAGTTGTGAAATCCACAAGATAATCTATAACTAGTCCACTTACTTTCTCATCTAATGACAGAATGAAGCTCTCGGTTGGGCTGAGGACTCTCCCAAAAGGCAGAGGAAATTCGATCTTACCCCACCTGAATGTACATAATAGAGTATTAGTTGAGCATACTTGATTAAAAGTGTTCAGATATCACTTCTAGCAGTTAATTAGGAGAAAACATACTTCTTAAAGTTCTTAAAGGTAGCTGTATCATCCAGCTCTCCACGCATATCCAAAGGAAATGGCTCCCCATTTACGAGTGTAAATGGATTCATCTCAAGGAAGGTGAAATCTAGATCTGTGGACATTCACATTAACTAATATTAACTTAAAAATATAAGATAATTTGGATGTCATATTAATAAGTTAGTCAAATGAGAAACAACAAATTACCAATAAGTACATAAAAACAACAATTGTATAAAATAATCCTTTATTACTTCTAGAGTTTCTTTATACTACTAGAAAATCGATATAAATAAATCAATTATTCAGCTAGAAAATTACAGAAGTATACAAATTACTAAGGTCTCCTGATGTATCAAAAACAGATTTAAGCTAGCAACTGCTCCATACCTGTAAATACAGAAAAGACGGCCAATATGAAATCACCGATTTTGGATCGAACCTGCATTGCAAATCTAGTTTTTTAATACATAAGATAAAAGGTAATAAGTTAGTAAGAAAAGATCACTAGTGAAGAGAGAGATAGATGTGTACTCACATACACATATAAACACCAATACTTTGAACTTAACTGATTTATAAAATCTAGAAGCACTAGCTTCCTTCTGAATGTAGGACTTTAAGCACTGTTTTTTAAGTTCATTCATAACACTTGATAGCATAAATTTCAGAAAGAAATCAACTAGGTACAACTCTGATTGAAATCAGGACACGGCTATTAATCCTTCAGGCGAATCTCAAAACAACCAAAAATCCCAAACAATATGCATCGAAAATTATCCGGACCTACCTCCAAAGGAAGTGTAGCAATCAATGGAGCACAAGCCTCCTGACTCATGGGTTTTTCGGTTGGAAGGAATATTGTCTTGACCTGTATCGATAAGAAAAGAAATACTACACTCACTCTTGAACATAAAATAATCAAACAGGGAGGAATTTAATTGATTCAGCTAGAGAATTGGGTAACCGGACCTTGTCCCAGTTCTCCTCGATGTCAATGCCACCACATTCTGAAAAGCTAATAGTACAACCAAGCCGTTCCGATACAATGTTAAGATAATATTCTTGGTCATGCGGAACAAACGGCTCGACGATAAATGTTGTTATTGGTGCCTTGCAACCACCCATCTCAACCTATGGATAAGTCAGGTTTTACATGAATAGACTAATGAACAAGAATAGATTTAAAGCTGTGAATATCTTAAAACACGTTAAATTGATAATTACCTCTACACCGAGACGGCCTTTCACAAATTCAGCAACTTGAGCTAAATCTAAATTAAGAGCAACCAAGCCACTCTTTCCACGCTTCCCAAACAACATATCAGGTTTCACAACCAACTTTGAGGATGAAAGCCATGGCTCTTTGTTCGTTAACTCAGTGAAGTCTGTAGATTCAGTGACCTGTCAAGATATAAAATATCAGTTTCCCAGTTGAAAATATAACTAAGTATGGTATCCAATAATATTCAAGATACCAAAAGCATTTCGAATTCCAAAGAAGCTTCATTAAACTTCTTTACCTTTTTGCTCTTCCCCAATTCTTTTAAAATGACACCTCACTGGGTATACAGAATAAAACAGCAATTCTAGAGTAGGAAATTCAACAAAAAGGTATTTCCGATATTTCGTTCTTCATATTGTAATTGTAGTAATGGTACTTTATTTACAACAAAGGACTTGAAGTTGGTAAATAACATGACTGCACCAAGGAAAATTTGTTCGTTAAGCACTTCAAATTTGAAAATCAATTACATACTACTTTGCATCTTTATATCAAGTGAATACAGAAAAGACAATTAATTCGTCATAGAATAGATTGTATAAAATGATTGAACCTGATCTATCAATTATCAAAGTCATTGGAGAAAATTTAAAGCCCTCACCATCACAATCTAACAAAACAAACACCAACCCAACTCATGATTTTCACATTTCAACCAACCCAGAATCACAAAACACTAACTTTAGGTATCATAATCAAGAATTCAATACAAAAAACCAAAAGGGTCACTACAAAACTGACCAAAAATGATTTTGACGTAAAGGGTAGTTTAGTACCTGAGCAGAGCAGATCTGAAGATCAATACCAGCAAGTCTTTTCAAGTGTTGTTTAATAAGCCTCTTAGAATCATACTCCCTGATCTTCTTTCTAGCCATATTTTTGTATGTATAATATATATGATCTTTGTATATATATAGGACAGATAGTTGAGTGTGGAGTAGTTTAGAATTCAAGATAGGCAGGTGGTACCAAACTTAAAAACATGAAAATTTGACGAGGACTTGGGTAATCAAACACAGGAAAATTAGATCACCAAAGTTCTATTTATATTATTTATTTATTTATTTATTTATTTATTATGAGTACGAGTTTAAAAAGGTTATTTTGGTATTATAATTAAATTATTCACTAATCGTTTAACACGTAGAATTTAAAAATTCAAAATACCTTGGTCTTCATCAGCATTTGTGAGCTGTCACAGTTTGTTTTGTAGTTATAGTCAGTTCTCTTGAAAATATAGTCTTTAAGACTTTCTGTTTACCACTTTTCCGTCTCTCCACCTTTTCCAGATTGGCTAGTGATTTTGAAGTACCACTAGATCCAATTAGATCTCCACCTTTCTTCCCTAGTGACTTTCTTCCTCCTTTACTCTCTGGAGCATCATCTTTGTCATCAGCAGCTTTCAGCTGGAGCTGCTTGCATTTATATTTTGATATTATCTCCCCCATTTTGGCATCATCACCAAGTACAAAGGAAACAATCAACTCCATTGATTGATGGACCTCATCCAATTGCCCAGACATTTTTTAGTGAGTTGCTTCCAACTTAGCCTTATTGGCTTCAAGTTTGTCTTGTCTGGCAAGGATAGACTTCAACTATTTTTGCATCTCAATTTCAGATTTGAAATTGACTTCATGAAATGTATCCTTGAGGGTTTTAATCTGTTTGTTAGCCTTGACGTGAGTAGAATGTATGGATTTTATAAAAGCAGAAGCCTTGAGATTGGTGAGCATATCAAGATTTGTGATCTGCTTCTCAGCTGTCTCCAAATATTGAGAAGCATGATTGACAGTGATAGGATAATTAGGATCCTTCCATTTAGAGACCCATTCATCATCCAAGTACTTCTTTGTATTTATTTTATCCATCTCAACAATCATCATTTTCTTTTCTCTTTCTGACATGCCTTCAGGAGAAATGATTTCATCTAGATCTTCATCAAGTTCTAGATCAACATGGATCTTGGATACATTAATATCATCTCCATCATTAGACTCACTATCATGAACAGATTCATCATTAGCAACTAGTTCCTTGACTATCTTTGCCACTTTATCTTCAGCATCAGACTTTAGATCGGAGTCAGGAATTGGAGCAATATGTGATCCAGCTGCTTCAGAAACTGCCATATCATCAGTATTTAACTCTGCATCTTTAAGAATTATGGCTATATAAACTTGAGCATCAACATTTAACTCCAGAACTTCAGTGCCAGTAGAGTGTTGTGGTGATTCAGGAATTATGGCTTCATCATGAGTGGACTGTTCTACAATTTGATGAACAGCAAGAATAGTGAGTGCAATAGTAGCTGGAATAGAAATTTGAGTGGACTACAAAAAAGTATCAATACTTAGACATGCAGGGAAATTATCAGCACTAGGTGCATCAGGGTTTGACTGAGGGTCTACAGGCTGTGGATCATCAATTGTTTTTTAGGACTCTAAGCACCTGCGAAAGGAATCAAGGAACCACTTAATCTCTATATTCTTTTAAAGTAGTTTCTCTACTTCTCACTCCACTCATCTCATGACTTTTAATAGTCAGAGTTTCCTCACAAGAATTTGCTAAATTCTGACTCTTATCTACCTCTCCTTTTTCCAAGGTAAGAATCATGCCTCTCTTTAGTTCTGTTTTTCTCTAAATCTTTTCTCTCGGTCTCACAAGAACGGCTTAGAAAATTTTGACCTACAGAAATAGAGGTGGTTGAGAAGAGATGTTTGTGTTCATATGACAAGGGTGCCCTTTTGTGAAGGACTAGACATGATCATACCATCAGGATTTATTGAACTAGTAAAAGCTGACAAAACAGTATCAGTATTTAAATTAAATATTGATAAAGAAAAGTCACTGTTTATACCTTGTGTGATTGGAATATCAGCTTCTGAGAAAGTTAAGGCATCCAAGGGTGTAATTGAAAGAACTTTAGTTGAATTTGGTGTTGGATGAATCCTTCCTTCCGTGTCCAGTGCCAAGATGACTGCAACAGGAGTCAAGCATGCACTACCACATTGAGGTAGTTGTTCTTGTGTGGCTGAAAATGAAGGAGCTGCTAGATTACTTTGAAATCTAGGTTCTTGTGTACTCCTCTCATTAGATCAGAGTCTGACTCATGTGTTGGGCCAAGTTTTAAATCAACTGTCTTCTTAATAGTACGAGACTCAAAAGTCTTGCAGAAAGCTTTGATCTTGGATACCTCATCTGTGATTTTAGCAGTGGCTGCATCATGCCATTCTTGGATTGATTTGGTAGTAAGAGGTGTTATTTCTTCAAAGTCTGCTACACCACTTTGAGGTGTAGGTTCTTGTGGGATTGGATCAGTTGTTGTAGTAGCTAATGCATCCCTTTGAGATGCAAGTTCTTGTGTGCTTGATCCATGAAACTTGCCTTATTTCTACAATCTCTTGGTTATGTTCTCAACTTGCTCATGAGTAACTTCCCTTAATCTTCTTTTTAGCTTCACTGAAGAATCGGTAATTGTGACAGGCGCATCAGTATGTGTGTCATCCTTAGGACTCCTTGGCTTTTGTGGTGAAGTGAATGCATCATGTCCCTCCTCAGCTATTTCTTGTTTTTGCATCCTTAGTATTTATGCTAAGATTCTTAATATCAGAGTTTACACACGAAGAAACAACTTTTGATTTATTTAAAGAGGGCTTTAGTTCATAATAATCATAATACAAACTGTGTACTCTTTACATGTGTAAATTGAATGCTAAACACTACCACAATAAAAACAAGGATTTTATGGTTTATATATAATTGTTCTATTCTTAAACTCTGATTTAGAAGGAACAGTGTTTATTCCTTTATTCTTCCTGCAGAAAATAAAAAGATGATTAGTACTTCTATAGTTTAAGCATGCCTTTCTAGGTGCATTAGGAATGGTCTTACATTTGTTATCCTTTGTAATATATAATAGATGATGTCAAAGATTAGTGGAGCTAACAATGTCATTAACATCTATGATCTAAGTAGAAGATTAATGTCCAGTTATTTCCAGTAATTAGTTAAGTTTGGGGTCAACCCTAAGTAAGTTGTATTGTTATCAAAATTTGTATTTTGTACTTGTAACACTTAAAGTCTGTAAAAATACAAAGGAGCAGATTAGAGTCTTTTTTCTAAAACAGTATCAAGCCTAAGGATTCTATCTGGAAGAAGATCATGCCTCAGAAGAATTTTGAAGAAGCTTGGAGTTGAATAAATCTCTTTGGAGACGAATGTTATAAGTCAAGATCTCTACAAGTCACAGATTTAATGTTATAGAGAAGTCATTCGAGAACTCCAGAATGGCTTATCGAGAAGTCATTCAAACTCCAGAGAGTACCGACGAATGAGCAATATCTACTCGGTGGATGAGCAACTTTTACTCGATGGATGAGCAGTGTCTACTCAATGGATCAGCAATATCTACTCGATAGATGAGCAACATCTACTCGATGGATAAGAAATGTCTACTCGACGGATAAGCCATCACTAATCGACGGATAAGCAATATCCACCGGGAGTAGAGAAGTCAGGAAAGCTACTCGAGAACTCAAGAAGATATTGACAACTCATTCCTTCACTAAAGAACTCAGAGTTATCGATAAGTCTATATTCATTCGAGAACTCAGAGATATCTACAAGTCAAAGTGAAGATATAAAGACTAGAGATCTCGACAAGCTGAAGACCTCTACAAGCCAAACTCATTATGGAGTGCTAGAGATCTCGATAATCCTATGTACTTATCGAGATGTCAAGTGTTCTATTAATTCAAACTGGAGATCACGAAGTATAGTCTCAAAGTACAGAATTGCAGATCAGTTTAATATCCAAGATAAACAATCAACAAACAATCCAATAGCTGGATTGACAAGTCTACAAAAAGCAGCTTGAAGAGTGTGCAAGATCAATGGCAAAGATTAACTGACAGAGTGTTAGGTCCCAATTTGTTTGTAGAAGGGGGGTTGAATGCAAACAATACCGTTTAATCGAATAAAATGCGGAATAAAATTGTGAAACAAAATTCAAGTTAAATAAAACTTTTATTAAACTTGAAAGGTGTTACAACTACGGTATCGGTTACAAGGGATTAATCTCAAATCAATTATTACAAATCTAGAATAAATTCGACATGAACTTTTTCTATTTTTGTAATTAAAAGATCAAATGCTAAATGCGATTTGAGATTAAGTTCTAGGGATTTTAATCCGCTAGATTGATATACAAGAACAAGATAAATATTTCTAGTTGATTGGATTTAACTTTACAATCTAGAAATTTAATCTTGAAGAAAAGCAGATGAAAAATAAAATGTTATGCTTTTGTTTTCTGCTCCTTTTTCTCTTGTGTGTTCTGTTTTATTGGTTTCTGTTTGTTGATCAACAAAAGTCTTCTGCTGCTTTTATCAAACACCGAACTGAAAAATGTACTGGCATGACAATCTCTTTGGCCAGCAAGACTTTCGGTATGACAATATTTACAACTAGCAAGAGAATCAAAATGAACTAGCAAGACTTTCGGTATGACTATTGATTGTCATACCGATTGTCATATTAGTTCAAATAAATTGTCTTGCTGAAATAATAACAGATTTTAATCTAAACAGAAATTCTAATAAGACAATTAAATGTATTGGCATGACTTTCGGTATGACTATCAATTGTTATACCGATTGTCATACTAGTTCAAATGAATTGTCTTGTTTTGAATTTAAGCAGATTTTAAACCAATTAAAATCTTGTAAATCCTCAATATTAATTCTAAATTAATTAATCAATTTAATTCAATTAATCAATAAATTAATCTTTGCAGATATAATTTATTTTCTTAATTAAATTATATGACTTAATTAATTAATAGAGAATTAATACTAACCCTGAGCAGCATCCATTCTTCTGACAATCTTCTGAAAATCACTGAGACTTATGAATCAATTCCGCCACTTCAATGCTGACACTCGATGTACTGTCTGGTTCATGAGTGACTAACTTCCGTGACGTTTCTTCATGTCTTGACTTTGATACTCTGATTAAATCCTTGTAATAAATGATACCCTGACGAGATCTCTGTCACTTGATTAAATCCACGATCTTGATTTATATCACTGAGGCATGATCAAATTCTTGAACTTCTTCCAGTGAATCTTCAAGTCTGCAGGTTTCTTTATCCTTTGACAGATGTTACTTTGTGAGATCTCTCTGATGATAGATCCACTATTTACTTATTACATTCTTATTTGAGTTGAGTTAAATCCTCGAATAAATGAATAGGCTATGACATATGCCTTTCAATCTCCCCCTATTTGCTTGTTAGACAATAACAACAAATACCTAGAGGATAACTCAACTAACAAATAAGAAAAAGATATAAACAGTAATGCAAAGTAAATAGCAGAAAAGTTCTGGATTATATTTAACATTTTCCAGATTCCAAATGAAATTTACAAGTGAATATAAGATAGATGTTCCTCTAGCCTGAACATATAACTACATTAGACTATCTTGATTCATAAAGCTCTAATCATATTACATTGAGTTTTGAGCTAATTGACTTCAGTTGTCTTCTCTTCTGACTTCACCTTCTTCTAAATCTTGAAGTAATTCCTTGTCAAAGACACGATCCTTTTCTGAAGTGAAGTTTGCTGGTCTGACTGGTTGAACTCCAATTGACTTCAGCTTATTCTTGATCTGATTGTACCTTTTAATATTCTTTTCACAATAAGCTTGAATCAAATCAGCAGCTTGAGTCTTCAACATGGATGAGTATCCAGCAGTTCTTAAATGATGTTTCATCCAGACCAGATGCTTAGCTGAGTAGTCTTTAAGAGATTGTACATCTAGCTGACAGATTTGAAGACAATCAGACTTAAAGAATCTCACCTGATGAGGATTGTTGACCACTTGAGGACTAGCCCTGCTGGCAAACTCTTTAAGCCTTTCTCGAAGAACTTCATTCAATTCTGAGCTTCTTTTAATCTTGTTGAGAAGAACCCAAATCTCTGATAAAGAACGATTCTCGAACAGATGAAGTGACACCTTGAAAGATCCTTCACTCTGACAATATACAAAAATGCTCATCTCATTTAGGGATCTATCAAAAGCAGCTGTGATCCTTGAGACTTCAGTCTTGATAGCATTCATGTACATATCATTGTTAGGATTTGAGATTTCCAGCTTGTCAAGAAGATGTAGGAACTGTCTATCATTGTTAGTGCTCAGCTGAGGCATATCAAGTACTCTCCTAGCTTCATCCCATTTCTCACCAATCTTCAGTCTGACATCTCTTCTCCTTTCTTGAGCCTTAATGTCATGAAGACGTTGCTTTTGTAGAGTTTCTGTTCTTTGAATGTCTTTCCTCATGTCAATGATCTGAGAGACCTTCTTGAGTTCAGCTTCTTTTCTTTTCATCTCTGACTGCTCCTTCTGAAATTCTTTCTCAAACAGAGGATCCACTTGAGCTTCTTCTTCCCATTCTCCAAAATCACTTTCCTCTTCAGCTTCAAATAACCCATCTTATCTTCCTGAACTGGTTCAGTGGGAATGTCAAAAATATCAAAGTCATCCTGTTCTCCACTGTAGTAGACATCATCAGCCTTTCCTTTGTCTCCAGCAGAGGTATCTTTTTCCTTCCCTTTGGCACTACTCCCTTTCTTCTCCCCCTTAGTTGAGGGATCCTCTTCTGACCTTCCTTTGGAACCTCCATCACCTCCAGAGCCTGATCCTCCTCCAGACGGTCCTTCAAAATAAGTTCTTTGTTCTTCATTAGGGCAATGAGAATTCTTGATCATGAAATATAGGTGCTTCATCCCTTCATTGAGATGTTCCATGCCCGTCTCTATCTTTAGAAATCTTGAGGAGTCCAGTGAATGATTCATCTCAACGAGGTCTTCAAGAGAAGTCATTCTTGTATGTAGAGAGCAGAAGTTGGATATGTCATCAGCTGATAAAGTTGGAGTGTCCTGAATGGAATTGAGCTTTGGTATTACAGTGGTCTTGAGATCTGAGATGTCATTCCTTATGATTGCCAGCTGATTGTTGACAGAGGTGGAAGAAGAAGACCGTTCAACCACTTGTGCTTTGAATGCTTGAGCTTCAGCTTGGCTTTTAGCAAGTTCTTCTTTTAGAGCAGCAATTTGAGCTAACAGGTTTTGAGTATCTGTGTCTGTGTGTGCTCTCACCTGAATTTCACTCGTGTTTGGTTCACTCACCTCACGTGCTTGTGTTTCTCTCAATATAATTGCTCGTGAGGAGTCTTCCTGTTGCTGTTCTTCTGTACCTGCAGTAAAAATCACCCTAGCCTCTTCAAGAGAGGTCATTGGTGGTGTAATGGGAATTCGCGAGTCCCGATCCTCAGTCAAACCTATCATTTCATGTGAAATAGATGTCTGAATTGCTTCAGGGATAGATTGACCGAGTTGCCCTCCACTTTCTCCAGATAAATCTGCGAGTGGAGAATCCCGTGAGGGAGCCAGAGGTGTTTGATCTGGGAGGGGAGAAAATGACTCTATTAAGGATGGCGGAGAGTCAGATTTTCCCTCTGAAGCATGTGACTGCTCTTCTGCCGTAACTATGGCAGGCACTGTAACCGACTCTACGTGCACTCCTCGCTCTGTGTCCTGAGTATGATCTGGGGAAGTGTATGGTTCCATTGTGAGTAATGGAATTGTGCTTGACTCAGTACAAGATGCCATGGCCCTATGGCGAATTTCAATAGATGCATCCTGTTGAGAGAATGCCTCTAGTAACTGTTCATTGGCCATTTCAAAGTCCATGTCTTGTTGGGAGGACAAGGATGGGCTTTCAGATGCCTCAGAATATGTTCTTCTTTTCTTAGGAGGAGGCAGAGCTGAGGGTTCACTCATATTTAACAATGCACTACTTCCTAGTAATCTTCTGGGTAACATTTTAGACAATGGGGGAGAGGTTGAGATAGAATGTGACTTTGTGTTTGGCTCTATGACCTGGGATTGAAGCTGTGGTTCTACAACTTCATGGTCAGCCCTATCAACCACTGGGGGTCTTTCAACAGAAGTAGGAAGGGAGTGAGAGTGAGGAATTACTACCTGTAATGGAAGAGCATCTGATGTTGGAGGAGCCTGGGTGGCTTGAACCACTGGAGGTTGAGGTTGCTGTTCATGACCGGGAAGATTGAAAATAGGTAAAGGAATATAAGTGGCCATGAAAGCAGATACAAGTACTGGAACTTGCATGAATTTGAAGGTTGTGTCTTGGCGAGTGTAAATCTTTTTGCTAACTGGAGGGGGTTCGGTTACTGCAGAGTTAGCAAAAAGGGCTTTGTGTTCAGGTGTGAGAAGATGATCTGCTATAAGCATG
Source organism: Apium graveolens (assembly GCF_009905375.1). Taxonomy (NCBI): domain Eukaryota; kingdom Viridiplantae; phylum Streptophyta; class Magnoliopsida; order Apiales; family Apiaceae; genus Apium; species Apium graveolens. Next base: position 96,032,332 of record NC_133647.1, on the reverse strand, counting down.
AGAAAACGAGCATAGTAACATGATACCCTACGATTTGTAGAATGATCACGTAAAGCAGAAGTTAGACGTCTCAAGAGAATGGGAAAAAGTAGTTTGCCAAAATTGATCCTTTGATTGAAAACAACCGCAAGTCCAATATACTGCAGAGTGGAAGTGATGTTATGAAAATTGGATTTTGTGCAGTTGGCAAACACTTTGGAAAGTGTATCGAAGAAAATATCCCATTCAGACACCAAATTGGATTTAGAAAGTTTGGTTAAATTGATCACCCCCTGATAGTGAATAGCATGGAAAAAATTTGTGATATCATTTTGAGAGGGTAAATTACAGAAATTGTCTAGTGGAAAATTTAACGCACGATTGACGACTGTTTCATCAACTACATACTGTGTGTTTGCGACGGTGAATGAAAAAGATTTTGAATCATCGGCCACAGTAGTGGTTGTGCAAATCAGTCTAAGAAGATCGACATTTAAAATCACATTTGATTTTATAGCAGAGCTAACAATCGGATGGTCATTTAAAAATCTAATCCAAGGCTTAAATTTTTCAACATCACATTTTTCCGGATTAAAATAACCAACCTGATTATGCGCGACAATTTGGAAATTGAGAGCCATTTGAAAAAATAATAATAAGACACACACTTTCAGAATTTTAAGAATAATATTAAGAAAATTCGAATTAATTAAATTAATTCAATAATTCGAATTAAATTAATTATAATCGAAAAATTTAGACAGGAATGTATCTCGTTAAAATCCTTAACTCACAAACACAGTTGAAAAACCCAAAAGACACAAATCAGAAATTAAAAATAAAATAAAAAAAATACCCAAAATCAAAAAACAGAAACTGATTTTGATTAGTTTGATTTCTTTTATCAAAAATCCAACAGCACTTCTGTATGTATATACTTGTATGTATATATCACAGAGTGATGAATTGGTATGCTGAGTAAGAACTCGAGCAAAGGAGAATCAAATGGCAGTTTAGTTTGATTTTGATCGAAGAGAGAGAAGAGAGAAAAGATAACTGTTGGAATTTGAAAAGAGAGAAACTGAATGAAAATAAAAACACACATAAACGATTAAGTAGTATAACTGGTATGACAATCCGGGATTGTCATACCGATTGTCATACAGGTAAAAAGAAAGAAAACAAATAAAAGAATAAATACTAAAATTATAACTGGTATGACAATCTGATAGTCATACCGATTGTCATACCAGTATAATAATAAAAGGAAAATAATTATATATAAGGTTTATAACTAGCAAGACAATTGATAGTCATACCGATTGTCTTGCCAGTATAAAACTGTACTGAATAACATAATAAACAAACTTTAAACTGAAATGACTTTCAGCAAGATAATTTTAATTGTCTTGCCGATTGTCATATCAGCTTTAAACACAGAAACACACATATATAAATATGTACTGGAATAAAGACTTATATAACTTAGTAAAAATATCAGAAAATATTTACAAAATAGTAAAACTGAAATACAGACCTATAATATTTAAAGACAATATATCAGAATTTATTATTTTTATTCTAAAAATAGATTTCTATTGAATTTTAGCAAATAAAATTCATAGAAAAATATTTTTAGAGAAAATAAAATATTCTGAGATATTTTAAATTAACAAGTAGGGAAAATAAAAACAGATAAGATAATATAAATTACATAGAAATAAGCAAGAAATATGATAAAATGATAAAATAAATTTGCAAATGAATTTTTCATTTATGAAAAATTCATTTGTAAATTCATTCAAGAACAGATCGCAGATATTAACTAAATTAATCACTAAAACTATTCAACATGCCCAATTTACCAACTAATCTGGTAAATGTGGATTCGTCAAGTGGTTTAGTGAAAATATCTGCTATTTGTTCTTCTCTTGGAACAAAAAATAGTTCAACAGTACCATTCATGACGTGCTCTCTAATAAAATGATACCTGATGTCAATGTGCTTTGTCCTCGAGTGCTGCACAGGGTTGTTGGTGATGGCTATTGCACTTGTATTGTCACATAAAATAGGAATTTTGTTCAATACAGAGCCATAGTCTCGTAGTTGGTTCCTAATCCACAAGATCTGAGCACAGCAGCTTCCAGCAGCAATATATTCAGCCTCGGCCGTTGAGTTGGAAACTGTTTGCTGTTTCTTGCTGTACCATGAGACTAGCCTGCTTCCTAGGAATTGACAACTTCCTGAGGTGCTTTTCCTATCAACAACACTTCCTGCATAATCTGAATCTGTATATCCGACAAGGTTAAAACCAGATTCTTTAGGGTACCAAATACCTAGATTTGGTGTTCCCTTAAGATATCTTAAGATTCGTTTAACAACAATGAGATGAATATCTCTAGGATCCGCTTGGAACCTTGCACATAAGCATGTAGCATACATAATATCTGGTCTACTTGCAGTAAGATAGAGTAACGAGCCAATCATACCTCTGTAGCTTGTGACATCTACCTTAATGGAGTTTTCACATGGTCCAAGCTTGACAGCTGTAGTTGATGGAGTCCTTGCTGATGCAGAGTCCTCTAGATTGTACTTTTTGAGGAGTTCCTTGAGATACTTGGATTGACAAATAAATGTTCCATCTAACCTTTGATTTACTTGTAATCCAAGAAAGAACTTTAGCTCTCCCATAATGCTCATTTCAAACTTGCTGTGCATTAACTTAGCAAATCTCTTACAGAGATTATCATTAGTAGACCCAAATATTATATCATCCACATAGACTTGGACTAATATAGTATCATTCTTATGTTTTTTAGAAAAGAGAGTTTTGTCTATGACACCTCTAACAAAGCTATTTTCAATAAGAAATTCAGAGAGAGTGTCATACCATTTTCTTGGAGACTGTTTGAGACCATAGATTGCCTTGAAAAGAAAGTAGACAAAATGCAAATGATCTGGATCTTCAAAGCCAGGAGGTTGCTCTACATACACCTCTTCATTCAGCTTCCCATTCAGAAAGGCACTCTTGACATCCATTTGATAAACTTTAAAGTTTGAAAATGCTGCGAATGCCAGAAATATCCTGATGGCCTCAAGTCTAGCCACTGGAGCATAGGTTTCATCATAATCAATGCCTTCAGCTTGAGAATACCCTTTAGCTACCAGTCTTGCCTTGTTTCTTGTAACCACACCATCTTCATCTAGTTTATTCCTGAATACCCACCTAGTACCAACAGCTTTCTTGTGTGTAGGTCTAGGTACAAGTTTCCAGACTTGTTGACTTTCAAACTGATTGAGCTCATCTTGCATAGCAATCACCCAATCTGGATCAGTTAGTGCTTCTTCAATCTTCTTAGGTTCCATCTCAGAAAGAAATCCTGAGAACAGACACTCATTTTGAGTAGCACGTCTAGTTCTGACTCCAACATCTGGATCACCAATAATCAACTCAAAAGGGTGAGCTTTATTCCAGACAGTCTGTCTTGGAAGATTTGATCTTGATGATTCGCCTTGAAATTCATTGTGATGTTGTGTCCTACTAGATGATCCTTCAGTATCTCCCCCTGAGTTGTTGCCATGTTGACTTGAAGATTCTCCGTCAGTAGCAGTGGTATCTTCATTGTTGCCAAAGTTTCCATCACTATTACCTTGAGTATCATCATGATTAACAGGTTCTTCACCAGCAACAACCTCAGGTTCTTGACCATGTTCTGATTCTGAATCTGACGTATCATCAAACTTCAGTTTCTCAGAAGGATCTTCAGTTTGGATACTAGGGAGTTTAGTGTCATCAAATGTAACATTGACACTTTCAGTTACTTTGTGTTGATCAATGATATACACTCTATATGATCTTCTTCCATATCCAACAAAAATACCCTCATATGCCTTTGCCTCGAACTTACCACGATGATCATCTCCATCCTTGAGCACGAAGCATCTAGCACCAAATACATGAAAGTATTTGATAGAAGGTTTCTGTTCATTCAAAATCCCATAAGGAGTTTTCATGAAGTCTTTGTTGATTAGAGTTCGATTCTGAGTATAACATGCAGTATTGACAACTTCAGCCCAAAAGTACATTGGAAGACCTGATTCACTTAACATCGTTCTTGCAGCTTCAATCAATGTACGATTCTTCCTTTCTACCACTCCATTTTGCTGAGGGGTTCTAGGAGCTGAAAATTGTCCGGTAATCCCTTTGTCTGTACAGAATCCATTGAGAAGTGCATTCTTGAATTCTGTCCCATTATCTGACCTTATTGCTCTAACAGGGACGTTAGAATCTAACTCAATCATCTTGATATGATCAATCACAACTTGTGGTGTTTCATCCTTAGAGTGAAGAAATAAAACCCACGTATACTTGGAATAGTCATCAACTATCACAAGACAGTAACACTTCTTTGACATTGAAAGGATATTAACTACACCAAATAAATCCATGTGCAATAATTGCAGAACACCAGTTATGGAAGATGTGTCAGTGCCTTTGTGACTTGCTTTCTTTGACTTTCCTTTCTAGCAAGCCTCACATAGTCCTTCTGGAGAGAATTCCAGCTGAGGCAGACCTCTTACCAATTCTCTTTTGACAAGAGAATTCATTGTTTTAAAATTGAGATGAGAAAGTCTCTTGTGCCATAGCCAACTCTCATCTGACGATGCCTTTGCATAGAAACAATTGACTTCAAGATTGCTTCCAGAGTTCATGTCAGCTACGAATAGATTTCCTTTCCGGATTCCCATTAAGGAGGGTTTTTCACTTTTCTTGTGCAGAATCTGACACTTCAGCTTGTCGAATAAAACATTGTAGCCGTTGTCACAGAACTGACTAATGCTAAGCAGATTGTGTTCAAGTCCTTGCACAACATATACATTTTCAATGATAACATTTCCAGCTAGCAAACAGCCATATCCCTCCATTAAACCTTTGCTGTTATCTCCAAAGGTAACCACTGGGCCAGCTTTCTCAACCACATTTGATAGCAGGGCTCTATCTCCGGTCATATGTCTTGACGATCCGCTGTCAAGAATCCACACTACCGGTTGTACCTGTTTAATGCCCTGCAATACAAATGGATTAGACCTTCTTCGGAACCCAAGCTTGGCTGGGTCCGGCATACTTGTAAAATTGGCCTTTATCAGGCAAAACAACATTCTTAATTTTAATATTCTCAACGTTCTCAATGACTGAACATTTGACCTTGTGAACAGCCTTGACAAATTTCTGTTTAGGCTTAGGCACAAATGTCTCCTTTCTAGCTTTAGGAGGACTAGCAGTCTTAGACCTATCATGCTTTTTATTATTCACATGCTGACGAGGAGTAGTCTTATCATTAGAAACATGCTTACCATTAAAATAAGCAAACATCAGATTAAAAGCACAAGACATACAATCAGGAACACCACATGCTTTATGAGAAGGATTAACAATAGGCAACTTATGCATGGTAGACATGGCATTTGTGTTATCCAACTCATGTGTGTCTGAGTTAGTCTCAGTTGCTTTCACAACCTTGACTGGAACTTTTGACACACTTGACTTGGAGACAGCTTTCCCATTAACATTATCTTCAGCACGGATTTCTTCTTGAATAATAAAAGAGGTCTCATCAAATGGTTCAGCAATTGATTCTTTATAGAGGGGTTCATCAACACCCTTAAGCACATGTGGTACTTCCCTGCCTTTAGCACAGACATGAGGAGGGGAGTTTATGCCTAATTTTCCAATAGCAGCATTGTAATCATAACCTATACCAGATGTTTGATTAACAGCTTGCTTATTGTAAAACTCTTTGGACTTCGAACAAGAATTAAAGTAAGCTTTAACCTTAGCCTCAAGACCAGTGATCTTGTCTTTAAGAATAGTTTCAAGTTTTCTATAACAGTCAACTCTATTCTCTAGAAAAGACACTTGATCTTTTAATTTATCTTGATTAATGTATACAAGTCTTAATTCATTGACCTCTTTCTCAAGGTCTTTGATTTGTTGATTTAACAATTCATTATCACGACGAGCACAATCTAAGGAACCTCCTAGATGATAAACTAATTCAGCATCAGTAAATTTTACCTCTTTTCTTGACGATGAGGTGCTTGCATCACTAGCCATGAGAGCAAGATTCCCAACTTCTTCATCTTCACTGTCAGTATCATCCCAGCTTCTTCCCTTTGCCAGGTAAGCCCTTTCAGATTTACTCTTCTGATTAGAATCGTAAGAGTTCTTTCTAGCTTATTTTGGCTTCCTGCATTCTGTGGCAAAGTGTCCCAACTCATTACAGTTGAAGCATCGAATGGTGCTTCGATCAACCATCCCTGTTTTATACCCACCACTGCTGGTGTTAGAGGATGAAGATCCACCTTTCTGGAATCTGTTGTAGTTGGACTTGTACTTGAACTTGGGATTCCTTTTGAATCTGACATTTGAGAATCTCTTGACAATCAGGGCCATTGACTCATCCTCCAATTGCTCCAGTTCTTCCAAGGAATAATAATCATCTCCTGATTGATTTGTAGTAGGAGAATCAAATTCTGCTACTATCACATTATCTTCAACCTTGGAAGACTGTACCATTCTTTCTGATTGTTGAGATTGTTGTTGATATTGTGGTTGTTGTTGTTGTTGTTCATCAGCTACTAGAGCAGTAGACGTGCTGACCACTCTTCCTTTCCCGTAAACTTCCTTCTGCTGAATCTGCTCCAACTCATAAGTCTTTAACACACCATAGAGCCTTTCCAAAGAAATCTCACTCAGATCTCTTGCTTCTCTTATGGCAGTGATTCTATGTTCGAGATGAGTTGGCAGTGTTAAAAAGGAACTTTTTGTTGACCTCCTTGATGGAATAGTATTTACCATTAATGTTCAGGTTGTTGATCAATGCATTGTACCTCTCAAACACTTCAGTGATTCCTTCCCCTGGATTGGATTTAAAGTATTCATACTCAGAGGTTAGGATTTCTAGTTTGTTCTCCCTAACTTCCTCTGTGCCTTCATTAATAATCTCAATAGTTTCCCAGATATGTTTGGAATCTTTACAATTCATCACATGTCTATTCATTAGGGGATTAAGGGAATCTACTAAGATTAATTGAAGGCTAGCATCCAGGGAAGTTTCTTCTATTTCAGCAGGAGAGAAGTCCTCAGGATCCTTCACATAAGTTCTCGCTTTGGTGATCACCACATCATTTTCTATTATCTCTGGTTCAATAACCATAGGAATTTTTGGACCCTTCTTCAACACTTGCAAATATTTGGGATTAGCAACCTGTAAAAACAGTAGCATCTTCTTCTTCCACATAACATAATTTTCTTTATCGAAAAGTGGAATTTTAACGGTTCCAACTTTTTGTGTAGTCATTATGAATTTTTTGAGTGAATAAAAAATTCAAGAAGTGAAAGAAACACAAAAGTCTAGGATCTAGATTTGTACGTTAATCAGAAGGCTCTAATACCAATTGTTAGGTCCCAATTTGTTTGTAGAAAGGGGGTTGAATGCAAACAATACCGTTTAATCGAATAAAATGCGGAATAAAATTGTGAAACAAAATTCAAGTTAAATAAAACTTTTATTAAACTTGAAAGGTGTTACAACTACGGTATCGGTTACAAGGGATTAATCTCAAATCAATTATTACAAATCTAGAATAAATTCGACATGAACTTTTTCTATTTTTGTAATTAAAAGATCAAATGCTAAATGCGATTTGAGATTAAGTTCTAGGGATTTTAATCCGCTAGATTTGTAACACCCCCAAATCCAGGGTCGGGGATCCGGGTTGTCACGAGTTCCATTTCCCTTAACAACACCCAATCTTAATAAATAATCAACTACTCTGTACTGTGACCCCACAATAAACACACACACCACAAGTTATAGTCTCAGAGATGAATATCCAAAAATAATCACAAGTCGTTTTATTCCACAATTATATGCCAATACACCTTAAACATGTTTCTGAATAAATTTACATTTCTTTGCCATTATTACAATTCATAAATATACATAATCTAATACATCAAAAGTTGAAAGCCTAGCCTATTGGTAGTTCCTACCTCAGCTATGGCGGCATCAGTGCTTCTAGAAAACTGCGGAACGTCTCCTAACCTCTTGCGAATCGGGAGCTTGGTCCGGTTCATCTTGTCTATCTGATGTTGTGTGATGAAAGAAGAAAGCAAGGGTGAGCAGCAAGCCCACCAAAATAATATGTATAATGATTAACAATATATGAGCCTTCTCATAGTACTCATGAAAGTCTTGGTCAAAAGAAATGAACCAAGTTGATATCTTAATGCGATGAAGTCGCAAAATATTCAGTATATATATATACATATATACTTTTCAAAATATTGGAAGCCCTCTTCCATGCACAATATACACAAAGTCCCAGTGTATAACTGTATAAAAAAAATATCGTTGCAAGGTGATCTCATATATCTAACCTTGTCTCAACGTTTTTCTGAAAATCTTTGTCATTAATAAAACAATTATTAATTAGATATAAGTTTAAAAGATGAAGTTACAAGATACCCCAATATACTTATATCTTTCCCAAATACTACTTGAACTACCACCGTTCAAGTTATAATTAGCTTCAAAAGTTCATCACATAGATGAGACTATAAGGCAAGATTTGAATAGATTAAATCTTTAAAATATTATCAAAATAAAATGAAGTTACGAGATACTTCATTTGATGTAAACATCATTTTGAAAACTTGACCCTGCCAACACTCAACAATCGCCCAACCGTAGCCTTTCTATCGAAGTGCTCTGGGTAGTGTTGCAGAAATTATCCAATTGGATGATGAACTCATTACGGGAGTTTGCCGCGCCAGGAAGACCACTTACGATGATCAGTCGTAGTAGTACAACCCCACCATTTTCTACATGTAGAGGAGAACCTGTCGGATTTACTTGTCAACCGAACACTGAACTCCTAAGGAATGGACCGCCTTAGCGGAACTTCCTGGCCATTTGGGCCAATATAATAAGGCTGGGCCGGCGCTACTCGGCCACTTACGCCACTCCTAGTTCAGATGAAATCCATGACTCTGAAACGTAAAGCTTGTCCCCACTTTCCCCAAGTAGAAACTTGTTGATACGGCTCCACCAAGAAGTCGTATCTATTTGGAAAGGAGAACTCACCGATATTTCCCAGGCGATGCCTGTTAATTGATTAACTTGTTCCAAGAATTTTACTTCCCGAGTGTTGGGTAAGTAATCAATTCATTTATCAAAACAGCAACCTTGTTGCGAATATAAAACACACCACAGAGCCGGATCCCTCAGGTTTTGAGCGAGTATTTAAATCCCCTTCGAAAGGAGGATCTTAAAAAAAATGAGTTTTGGGATCCGCTCTAACTTTTAAAAAAATCATTTTGAAGACTCGCAAAACATTTTTAAGAATGTTTGGAGTGAAGCTGATTTAATGAAGTAAATCAGTCCCCAGAATATTTAGAAAATGTCTGAATATTATTATTTAAATAATATTCCCATAAAGAATAATCTTTATAAAATAATTGAAGTAGAAGTATTAAAACTTATACTTGAAATGAATAGAAAATAATCAAAGATATACTTATACGAAAGTAATATCTTTATTTGAATAATCAAAAGTAAGTTTGATTATCGACACCTTATTCTTTAATACAATAAAAAATATTATTAAGTAATAAGCGGAGTCATAATACCTCGAATGAATACTATAAATAATATTCATAAAATAAAGGAGTCATACATCCTCAAATGAATATCCAAGTAATATTCAATAATAATATAAACTGAGTCATAAGACCTCGAATGAATATTCAAATAATATTCAAATAATAAAATAAACTGAGTCATAAGCCCTCGAATGAATACTCAAATTAATATTCAATTAAGTAAAATAAAGGTATCGAATAAACCTTATTCGATCCATAGTTTTAAAAACTATATCTATATATATATAAATATATATATATATATATATAATATACTCGGGAACATCGACTCCCGGTTTAGAAATATGTTCACCTTTTATCCCCTATACTAAGGGTATACGCAACTACTTGCTTATTTCTAGCATAGGTATTATGCAACTATAAGCATTGAAATCAACAGATAGATAACCAGATTACGAAACAGACATGCATATATACCATATCAGCATGCTCCAATATATCGCAAAATTTGCTAATAACAATCATGCACTATCACAAGATAATGCATATACATATATTTACATCACAACAACAGTATATCGGGTAGAAAACTTGCCTGAGCGACTGGGGGTTACGAATGGCTCGGGACGAGTCTGGTAACCTATAAACAACAAGTAAGTTGGAATTAAACCAAAGTCACTTGTAAATCTATACTCTAACCAACTCAGACTCTAACGCTCGTTTTGCGCTTACTGATTCTCTTAAGTCACTCGAGTACCCTCGGCTCCACCATTTTTAATAATTTAACCTTTACGAGTTTTAAGGCGATTCCTTCGCGAGTGTCTTACCAACTGCCTAACACACTTACCATAAATGTTTCATGCATTAATTAACCCTTTTTGGTCTTTAACCTATGTTTCAAAGTAAGGCGAGGGGAAAAGTTTCGTTCGCGAAACGCCGTTACTTGAAACGGTCGTTTCTCCTAAACCGTGCATCGGAATCGAACGAACTACATATCAAAACGAAGCTCGTAACATGAGCTATCTAAACATGGCAGTGGTCATAATCTAGCAGGGGGTTCTCGGGTCCTAATGTTATGCACAAAAACAGTCCAAAGAAAATCGGACGTTACGACGGCTATGTTTACGCGATTACCAATGTTTAAACTACTCCAATTAACCACCAACCAACTCATAACCATCAATACAACAAAACTTCACCTAAACCATACCACATCAGTCCATAATCTCCAAGGTTTTCAACTCAAACAACCACAATCACGACCTATGAACTATAATCAAGCTTCAATTACCAAAAACACTTCCAAATCAAACCAAACTACTAATAATCACAATCCATGCTTCTCATTTCACAACACCAACCATTAAACTTACTAACAAATAAAGTAAAGGCTAGGGTTTGAAGTTTATACCTTCCTTGGGAGGTGTTAAGTTGCTAGGAAGCCTTAGGGAGCCTCCTACAAGCTTGATCTTTCCAAAGAAATGAAGAACACAAAGTTAGGCTTTGAAGTTTCTAAAAGTCCGATTTAAAGAACTGTAAAAATGAGGGTCTTACCATGATTATTTGGACGAGACTTGTGAACAAGAGTTGTAGGCCATCTCAATACCTTTCCAATGAGCTATAGAACACAATATTTGAGTGAGAAATGAAGGAGATACAGCAGTTTTAGTGTTCTGGTTCTGTTTTGGCCGAGAGCATGAAGAACAATGCCTTGGTTTCTTTTTGATTTTGATGAAAAATGATTTGCTTGGCTTGGTTGGTTTGATTTTTGTGTTTTTTTTAGTAAATTACCTAGTTGCCCTTGATTTTGTGTGGTTAAAAAGCCACCACATCTCCTTCCTTCCCATGTCATGCTTGTGTCATCCTCATGATGTCATCCTCCCCTCCTTGTCCTCTTCTCATTGGTTGGGTGACATCATCCTCTCTAATCCCTTTGATTAACTTCCTAATTGTTTGCCTAATGACCGCTGATCTGTTATACGGTTCGCTTAACTTTCGTTTTCGTTTATCGTTTGAAGGATCATACCCGGGATCTTATTACTTAGGTTCCCTTAACCTTTCTCAATATATTATATTCCTTTTATGATCCTCTCCTATAATCCTTTAATTTAAATCCTTTTTATCCTGTTACCTTTTTCTCAAATCTTTCCGTATCTAGTGTATTTCCGGGAAAAATCAAAGTGTTCGGATTTGGATTCTGACGATCTTTACATACACTTATATCCCATATAAAATACTAATAAAATCTCAGAATATCCATATCAGAACCCCTATATAGTGTGGCATGAAAAGTTTTCTCATTCAGCAAAAACACTATTCATAAGGGTTTCAAAAATTTCCCAAAAATTGGGGTTATTACAGTCTCCCCTCCTTAAAAGGATTCCGTCCCGGAATCAGATAGAAAATGAATAGGGATACTCTCTTAGCATTGCACTTTCTAACTCTCGAGTAAATTTTCCCACATTGTGGTTCTACCATCAAACTCTTACTAGTTTGATAACCCTTCTTCTAAGCACTCGTTCCTTTTTACTCTATACCCTTCCTGGTTGCTCCATATAGGTTACGTCTGGTTGCATGTCTATGCGCTCATATGCCCCTATTTGTCTGGCATCCGAATTACACTTCCTTAACATTGATACGTGGAACACGTTATGAACTTGCTACAGGTTCGGGGGTAGGGCTAGCTCATATGCTAACTTCCCAAACGTCTTAATATATCCAAGGGTCCAACAAATTGTAGACTTTGCTTTCCTTTCTTTCCGAACCTCATCAATCCTTTTTCAAGGGTTTCCAAGGGGATACCTATAACATTACTAGGCCCCCTATTTCATACTCTTTGTCCTTTTTGAGTCAAATCAGCATACCTCTTATGTCCATCTTGGGTTACTACCAGCCGTCCTCTGATTAGATCTATTATATCCCTGGTCCTTTGGACTACTACGGGTCCGAGCATCTTGCGCTCTACAACTTCATCCTAACATAAGGGAGATCGACATTATCTTCCCTCAAGGATCTCATAAGGTGACACCTCGATAATGACATATGATCTATTGTCGTGATATAACTAAATCCGCGTTAAGTGATCATTCCAAATTTTTTCAAGTCTATTGCACAGACTCTCATTATAGCGTTTAGCATTAGAGCTTTTGCTTCTCAATACCCATTTTTTCGAGTTCGTAATCGCTACTACCTTCCGTTCCTAATATTATACTGGTTATACTTTTGCTCGTTAGCGTTCTATAACCTTTTAATAACCACGTCAACCTTAGTATTACGAATGTGTTCCCATTCTGAATACCACCATAACTTTACTACTCCTTTTTCAGCTGTTTCTATTTTCGAAAGCTTAATCCTTCATATAGAAGTAAAAGAATTTATTGAGAGATCACTATGATCATGAACACTTGTTATCTCGCATAGTTAGTACAGAAGGTGGCCAGCCTTTAGTACTTGACAAGCAATTAAATAATAGTTGGTATTCTACTAGGCTTCTATCACACAGATAGACAGTCATTCGGCAATACCTCCCCTTCTGGAAGGGTTGTTCTTCTCAACTTACATGAAATGAAAAGAAGAGAAAAGAACGAACTGAAGAGAATTGTATATATAAAAAAAAATATACTGCCACAAAATATCTGGCTTGGAACCTACCTCTGAACTATAGAGGTTTGTCATAGGAGAACAAAACATATACGTATTTATATCAGCATCAAGTATTATAGCATCGTATTTCCCATGCCTAAATATTTCTATTCCGTCCATCATTCTATGGACCCATGCTCTTCCTCGAGCTTATACACAATCACCTTTGAAACTCCCTCGATTTCGAAAATCGAACCTGGGATCTCATTTTAGACATCACCGTTACTAGAGTTCTATGCTTGCACCGCAACCTTCCTCATATAGTAATACGACTCTCTTTTCATAAGAGGGAATAAATATTCAATAGGTAGATACTCTACTTAATTAGTCTATCAATGATAACTTATACACTACCACGACCCGTTTAGTGGTACTCAATCTCAACATCCATTCCAATACAACTCTCACGGTTGTAATCAGCTCGTTACTCGCAGAATCATTGCTGCCTTACTATGGTCCACCACTGACCCACTGTCATCATTCACTTTCCATGAAATCTTAATAGCTAACCATACGGAGTCCATACATGTCATATCAAATCCTTCTAAGGAGGTAACATAATCACCATTTCTGATTCATGAAGAACACTCCTGATCTCAAAGGTTCGTTTAGTCCTTTTGAAACATGGTCCAGGCTCATTCTCAAGATAGTACCTTCTAAGATAGATAGCCCGCTCATGGCGATTACACGAATTAAACCTTTACCAACTACTATTACGGCTGGGTATTGCACAGTCATCAGAAGGAATGTCAATCTTCCAAACCATAATACAACCTTCACAGTTTTAATCATCATCACTGTATTCTTTTGGCACAAGCGCCTATAATTATCCTCTTACCTTTAAAGTGTCGGCCACCTCTTTGGCCTTTCCTGATAGTAAAATTTCCTTACAGTCAATGTCACTTTAACCATCTCCAAATAAATTTTCTACCTTATTTCAATCACAGCTTATGTGAAAATGCTTTCCTTAAAATCTGATGAGTAAAAAAAAATCACCATTTTCCATAAGTTATTGCCTCAGTCTTTAGAGGTTAATCACTGTCATGACTGACTCTCAATCATAATTAGAACATCTTTTATCTTAAGTCCTAATTGCCCTGAATAATTTCGACCATTACTGGTTCGATCCATACTTTCTCGTGGTTTAACACGTGCCCCACTTGGCCACATTATAATTACGTCATATTTCCTTTATCAACATTTCTATTCTTGAAAATTTTGAATATTACCTTTCTCCTTGTAAAACCTCTAAGGTTATCCTTCAATCGTTCCTCCTGTATTCCCTAGATACAGGGCATATTAAAATACCATTTACTATTACTAGAACCATTGTCTATATACTTCTAAAAAATTTCTCCACTGATTCTTAAAGGTTGTTGCTACATTAACCCTTTCCAAATCATACTGTCAAAACTCATACTGTCCCTATTAAGGGTGAAATTCCAACCTTTATGCATTCCCCTAGGATTCATTTTAAGTTACCGATGTTCTATCCTTAATTCCACCTTTAAAAGGTACCTGCATCCTTCCATGGATAAATCAAGTCATATATCCCTGATAAGGGTGTCTTATTCAATCATTCCCACCTCGATAGTCTATACCTAACTTCATAATAGCATCCTTATTCAAATTGAGGTCAATCCATATGGCCTCCAAAAGATAACAATGGTCATCCACTTTTCTTTCTCGATTTGGTAATGATAACATGGATGTTATGGAAGATATTGGTCATGTTCAACGTGAACTTCTTCTTAATAATTCCTTATTTACTTTTGTTGTTTATCTCAACAGTCATCTCAATGTTGGGATATCTTTCATATCTGGCATCTCCCTTTCTGGGTATCATGCCACCGGTCTTACACTTTACCTTCTTGAAGGTCACTTCCTTCACCCAATTTTCTTAATTTCTTACTTTCTTGTCTCCTCAGTCTATCCGCGTCTCATTATTTATCCTTCGAATTATCTCAAGGTTTCCTCGAATCTTCCCAACTTACAGGGGATAAAATATATGTATCTCTTATACCTTCAACCATCAATTTAACTCATGGTGAATCACTCTCATCCGGACGATTACCTACTTTTCTATTTCTATTTCTACGAGTCTTTAGGGTTTCCTCATACCCAACTCCCTTATCATTCCTCAAACTCTCTTGCCTTTATATTCCTTTCTCTTATCGTTATTTCATGAACCAACACAACATAAGCATTGATTTCAAACATCTCGTCATTCTGGATTCGTGTCTTCAGAACGAATCTTGATAACTTTTAGAACTTAGATTCATAATTCATCATACTCGTCTGCCTTTGTTCTGGCTCTTAAGCTTTTACACTATCTCCATAACCTTGGGAAGTACTTTCCTGAAAACAATTGACTGAACTTAAATCAGTTTATTATAATCTCTTGCTCCGTGCCTTCCTTGGCCTTTCACCAGCGGGTGGTCTCTCTCTTAGGAGGGTAAGTGACAAAACAGTCTTTTGTGGTTCGTCAATCATTTAGAATCTCAAATGATTCATCTATTTCCTTTAGCCAGGCTCTTGCCTCGACTGGGTCAGCTTGTTCCTTGGAACTCTGAGAGCTTAGCGACTTAAAGGTCATGAAAGAATTTCCCACCGCACTGTCTCCTCAGGGTGGTGGTTGGGGATAATAGTCTAAGTTCTCTTTAGACAGGTCCATGAATTGCCGTATAGGGGTACCATCTCGGGTCTCCTGTCCTTACTCGACTTTTGTTTCCTCAGTCTAAATATTTCTTCCTACTCCCCATAATTGGGGTCATCTTACATAATTTAAATCCTCATTTTCCACTTCATCATGTTATGGGTTCCTTTTGTCTTGGTGGCAACCTCCCTGACTATCACGTTCAGGGTTTGCTCTAACTCTTATTCCTCAAACTAGCTTTCATCTAAGATTTCATCTTTAAGCTCTTAAACCTTTGGAACCCAAATTCTATAGGAATACCTCATTATTCCCTTATCATCACTCTCGGTATTAATCTCATACCTATTTGTTGGCTCTCTGCCTTCATTCATCACTTTTACTGGCACAATATGTTCTTTTCCAATACTTCGGGCTGTATTGCTATCTCAAACAGCTTTTCGGTACCGGCTCCGGTTACCTTCACTACTATTTCCATTTTCTCAAAATCTCTTATAAACTCTCCAAAAGACATTATCATCTTGAGTCTCTCCTTTTTACTAAGGGCATCAACCACCATATTGGCTTTCCCCGAATGATAAAGAATCTCCCAATCATAATTCTTGATTAGCTCTAACCGCCTCCTCTGGCGTATGTTGAGCTCTTTCTACGTAAGAATGTACTAGAGCTCCTATGGTTTGTGAATCTCACACTTCTCTCCATACAAGTAGTGCCTCAAATCTTTAGGGCAAAACTATTGCCACGAGCCCAAGCTCATGGGTGGGGATATCGAATTTTAAATTCCCTTAATTGTCTTGACGCAGACGCAATTATCTTGCTGTGCTATATAAGAAGCACCCTAATTCCTTATGCGAAGCGTCACTTACAAATCACAAAATCTCATTTTCCATCCGGCAACGCCAACATAGGGAACGTCACCAACCTTTGCTTCGGTTCTTAAAAGTTGTTCTCGCATTTCTCTGTCCATTCGAACTTCTCAGTCTTACGAGTAAGCCGCGTTAAAGGGGCTACTATCTTTACAAACTTGAACGAACCTCTGGTAGTGACCGGCCAATCCTACCTCTGGTAGTCGACCCAACCAGGGTCATCAATTCATCAGTGGTCCTTTATCCAATCTCGTCAGGATCCTCCATGGGATCCTCCTCAGCAACTATCCCTTCTAGGACAACATCCGCAACCGCTACATCCTCAATATCAACATCATCCGGTCCTGTGTTAGGACGCTCTATTGGATCCATAATCTGATCTCCAATTAGTAATAAAACATCATCGCGTTGATGTTCCTCAACTTCAGGGTTCGGAGTCCCGCTACCATATACGATAACGAACTACGCTTCTATCGCTACATTTATAAGGGTTCCCATAAGGGTTTTAACTGTCAGTACTACGTTAGGTAGTCCGACTATGAACTTGGCAAGAGTTCTTATTATCTTAGTGAACTTATTATCTTAACGTTCCATCATCTCTGAGGTTTATAACGCTTGGCTCTGATACCATTTCTGTAACACCCCCAAATCCGGGGTCGGGGATCCGGGTTGTCACAAGTTCCATTTCCCTTAACAACACCCAATCTTAATAAATAATCAACTACTCTGTACTGTGACCCCACAATAAACACACACACCACAAGTTATAGTCTCAGAGATGAATATCCAAAAATAATCACAAGTCGTTTTATTCCACAATTATATGCCAATACACCTTAAACATGTTTCTGAATAAATTTACATTTCTTTGCCATTATTACAATTCATAAATATACATAATCTAATACATCAAAAGTTGAAAGCCTAGCCTATTGGTAGTTCCTACCTCAGCTATGGCGGCATCAGTGCTTCTAGAAAACTGCGGAACGTCTCCTAACCTCTTGCAAATCGGGAGCTTGGTCCGGTTCATCTTGTCTATCTGATGTTGTGTGATGAAAGAAGAAAGCAAGGGTGAGCAACAAGCCCACCAAAATAATATGTATAATGATTAACAATATATGAGCCGTCTCATAGTACTCATGAAAGTCTTGGTCAAAAGAAATGAACCAAGTTGATATCTTAATGCGATGAAGTCGCAAAATATTCAGTATATATATATATACATATATACTTTTCAAAATATTGGAAGTCCTCTTCCATGCACAATATACACAAAGTCCCAGTGTATAACTGTATAAAAAAAAATATCGTTGCAAGGTGATCTCATATATCTAACCTTGTCTCAACGTTTTTCTGAAAATCTTTGTCATTCATAAGACAATTATTAATTAGATATAAGTTTAAAAGATGAAGTTACAAGATACCCCAATATACTTATATCTTTCCCAAATACTACTTGAACTACCACCGTTCAAGTTATAATTAGCTTCAAAAGTTCATCACATAGATGAGACTATAAGGCAAGATTTGAATAGATTAAATCTTTAAAATATTATCAAAATAAAATGAAGTTACGAGATACTTCATTTGATGTAAACATCATTTTGAAAACTTGACCCTGCCAACACTCAACAATCGCCCAACCGTAGCCTTTCTATCGAAGTGCTCTGGGTAGTGTTGCAGAAATTATCCAATTGGATGATGAACTCATTACGGGAGTTTGCCGCGCCAGGAAGACCACTTACGATGATCAGTCGTAGTAGTACAACCCCACCATTTTCTACATGTAGAGGAGAACCTGTCGGATTTACTTGTCAACCGAACACTGAACTCCTAAGGAATGGACCGCCTTAGCGGAACTTCCAGGCCATTTGGGCCAATATAATAAGGCTGGGCCGGCGCTACTCGGCCACTTACGCCACTCCTAGTTCAGATGAAATCCATGACTCTGAAACGTAAAGCTTGTCCCCACTTTCCCCAAGTAGAAACTTGTTGATACGGCTCCACCAAGAAGTCGTATCTATTTGGAAAGGAGAACTCACCGATATTTCCCAGGCGATGCCTGTTAATGGATTAACTTGTTCCAAGAATTTTACTTCCCGAGTGTTGGGTAAGTAATCAATTCATTTATCAAAACAGCAACCTTGTTGCGAATATAAAACACACCACAGAGCCGGATCCCTCAGGTTTTGAGCGAGTATTTAAATCCCCTTCGAAAGGAGGATCTTAAAAAAAATGAGTTTTGGGATCCGCTCTAACTTTTAAAAAAATCATTTTGAAGACTCGCAAAACATTTTTAAGAATGTTTGGAGTGAAGCTGATTTAATGAAGTAAATCAGTCCCCAGAATATTTAGAAAATGTCTGAATATTATTATTTAAATAATATTCCCATAAAGAATAATCTTTATAAAATAATTGAAGTAGAAGTATTAAAACTTATACTTGAAATGAATAGCAAATAATCAAAGATATACTTATACGAAAGTAATATCTTTATTTGAATAATCAAAAGTAAGTTTGATTATCGACACCTTATTCTTTAATACAATAAAGAATATTATTAAGTAATAAGCGGAGTCATAATACCTCGAATGAATACTATAAATAATATTCATAAAATAAAGGAGTCATACATCCTCAAATGAATATCCAAGTAATATTCAATAATAATATAAACTGAGTCATAAGACCTCGAATGAATATTCAAATAATATTCAAATAATAAAATAAACTGAGTCATAAGCCCTCAAATGAATACTCAAATTAATATTCAATTAAGTAAAATAAAGGTATCGAATAAACCTTATTCGATCCATAGTTTTAAAAACTATATCCATATATATATAAATATATATATATATAATATACTCGGGAACATCGACTCCCGGTTTAGAAATATGTTCACCTTTTATCCCCTATACTAAGGGTATACGCAACTACTTGCTTATTTCTAGCATAGGTATTATGCAACTATAAGCATTGAAATCAACAGATAGATAACCAGATTACGAAACAGACATGCATATATACCATATCAGCATGCTCCAATATATCGCAAAATTTGCTAATAACAATCATGCACTATCACAAGATAATGCATATACATATATTTACATCACAACAACAGTATATCGGGTAGAAAACTTGCCTGAGCGACTGGGGGTTACGAATGGCTCGGGACGAGTCTGGTAACCTATAAACAACAAGTAAGTTGGAATTAAACCAAAGTCACTTGTAAATCTATACTCTAACCAACTCAGACTCTAACGCTCGTTTTGCGCTTACTGATTCTCTTAAGTCACTCGAGTACCCTCGGCTCCACCATTTTTAATAATTTAACCTTTACGAGTTTTAAGGCGATTCCTTCGCGAGTGTCTTACCAACTGCCTAACACACTTACCATAAATGTTTCATGCATTAATTAACCCTTTTTAGTCTTTAACCTATGTTTCAAAGTAAGGCGAGGGGAAAAGTTTCGTTTGCGAAACGCCGTTACTTGAAACGGTCGTTTCTCCTAAACCGTGCATCGGAATCGAACGAACTACATATCAAAACGAAGCTCGTAACATGAGCTATCTAAACATGGCAGTGGTCATAATATAGCAGGGGGTTCTCGGGTCCTAATGTTATGCACAAAAACAGTCCAAAGAAAATCGGACGTTACGACGGCTATGTTTACGCGATTACCAATGTTTAAACTACTCCAATTAACCACCAACCAACTCATAACCATCAATACAACAAAACTTCACCTAAACCATACCACATCAGTCCATAATCTCCAAGGTTTTCAACTCAAACAACCACAATCACGACCTATGAACTATAATCAAGCTTCAATTACCAAAAACACTTCCAAATCAAACCAAACTACTAATAATCACAATCCATGCTTCTCATTTCACAACACCAACCATTAAACTTACTAACAAATAAAGTAAAGGCTAGGGTTTGAAGTTTATACCTTCCTTGGGAGGTGTTAAGTTGCTAGGAAGCCTTAGGGAGCCTCCTACAAGCTTGATCTTTCCAAAGAAATGAAGAACACAAAGTTAGGCTTTGAAGTTTCTAAAAGTCCGATTTAAAGAACTGTAAAAATGAGGGTCTTACCATGATTATTTGGACGAGACTTGTGAACAAGAGTTGTAGGCCATCTCAATACCTTTCCAATGAGCTATAGAACACAATATTTGAGTGAGAAATGAAGGAGATACAGCAGTTTTAGTGTTCTGGTTCTGTTTTGGCCGAGAGCATGAAGAACAATGCCTTGGTTTCTTTTTGATTTTGATGAAAAATGATTTGCTTGGCTTGGTTGGTTTGATTTTTGTGTTTTTTTTAGTAAATTACCTAGTTGCCCTTGATTTTGTGTGGTTAAAAAGCCACCACATCTCCTTCCTTCCCATGTCATGCTTGTGTCATCCTCATGATGTCATCCTCCCCTCCTTGTCCTCTTCTCATTGGTTGGGTGACATCATCCTCTCTAATCCCTTTGATTAACTTCCTAATTGTTTGCCTAATGACCGCTGATCTGTTATACGGTTCGCTTAACTTTCGTTTTCGTTTATCGTTTGAAGGATCATACCCGGGATCTTATTACTTAGGTTCCCTTAACCTTTCTCAATATATTATATTCCTTTTATGATCCTCTCCTATAATCCTTTAATTTAAATCCTTTTTATCCTGTTACCTTTTTCTCAAATCTTTCCGTATCTAGTGTATTTCCGGGAAAAATCAAAGTGTTCGGATTTGGATTCTGACGATCTTTACATACACTTATATCCCATATAAAATACTAATAAAATCTCAGAATATCCATATCAGAACCCCTACATAGTGTGGCATGAAAAGTTTTCTCATTCAGCAAAAACACTATTCATAAGGGTTTCAAAAATTTCCCAAAAATTGGGGTTATTACAAGATTGATACACAAGAACAAGATAAATATTTCTAGTTGATTGGATTTAACTTTACAATCTAGAAATTTAATCTTGAAGAAAAGCAGATGAAAAATAAAATGTTATGCTTTTGTTTTCTGCTCCTTTTTCTCTTGTGTGTTCTGTTTTATTGGTTTCTGTTTGTTGATCAACAAAAGTCTTCTGCTGCTTTTATCAAACACCGAACTGAAAAATGTACTGGCATGACAATCTCTTTGGCCAGCAAGACTTTCGGTATGACAATATTTACAACTAGCAAGACAATCAAAATGAACTAGCAAGACTTTCGGTATGACTATTGATTGTCATACCGATTGTCATATTAGTTCAAATAAATTGTCTTGCTGAAATAATAACAGATTTTAATCTAAACAGAAATTCTAATAAGACAATTAAATGTATTGGCATGACTTTCGGTATGACTATCAATTGTCATACCGATTGTCATACTAGTTCAAATGAATTGTCTTGTTTTGAATTTAAGCAGATTTTAAACCAATTAAAATCTTGTAAATCCTCAATATTAATTCTAAATTAATTAATCAATTTAATTCAATTAATCAATAAATTAATCTTTGCAGATATAATTTATTTTCTTAATTAAATTATATGACTTAATTAATTAATAGAGAATTAATACTAACCCTGAGCAGCATCCATTCTTCTGACAATCTTCTGAAAATCACTGAGACTTATGAATCAATTCCGCCACTTCAATGCTGACACTCGATGTACTGTCTGGTTCATGAGTGACTAACTTCCGTGACGTTTCTTCATGTCTTGACTTTGATACTCTGATTAAATCCTTGTAATATATGATACCCTGACGAGATCTCTGTCACTTGATTAAATCCACGATCTTGATTTATATCACTGAGGCATGATCAAATTCTTGAACTTCTTCCAGTGAATCTTCAAGTCTGCAGGTTTCTTTATCCTTTGACAGATGTTACTTTGTGAGATCTCTCTGATGATAGATCCACTATTTACTTATTACATTCTTATTTGAGTTGAGTTAAATCCTCGAATAAACGAATAGGCTATGACATATGCCTTTCACAGAGGAAGATTAAAGTAAACACGGGATGCCAAAGATATGCTAAGCCAGAAATGGAAGATTTGCTTTTCTATAAATAGAAATGACAAGTGATAGTTTAGAAAAGTTAATAGCATGTTTATTATCCATTGTATAAACTAGCAGTTAACTGAGATATAAAGTTAACACTGGTCCTCTAGTTAGAAGTAATAATTTAGATCAAAATTCTTGTAACACTCTCGAGAAGAAGCTGAGCTCTTTAACTTCAAAGAGCTTAGAAATTTTGTAGCAAAACATCTTAATTTTTAATACAAAAATAAGTGAGTTTTGAAGATTTGTATTCTTTATTTCCTGCAAGCTTATATTCTGCATGAACACTTTTCTATACAAGATTTAATTTACTTTGTTCAACCATTAACTTTCAAGAAAAGCCTAAAATCAGAAAAACACATTCACCCCCCCTCTGTGTGTGATTCATTACCTAACAAGTGGTATCAGAGCAAAATCTAAAAGTAAACAGATGCAAGATCTTGGAAGAATGAATACACAGAAAATTAGTAGCATCAAAATTCCTACCTTTGACAAAGCTAACTACACTCTTTGGAAAAAGAAAATGATGTTGTTTATCAGGATGGCCAATCCATTCTATATTCAGATCCTCAAGAATGGACCCTTCATTCCTATGGTAAGAGTTGAGGAATCTACAGATGGAGACATGGTCATACCAGCTCATTATGTTCCCAAAGATCCAGCTAAGTATTCTGACCCTGAAAAAGAGAAAGTCTCCCTAGATAGCAGCTTGCAGTTAATATTGATTGAGTCACTTGACAATGTGATGTACAACAATATTGTTAACTGTGACACTGCCAAGCAAATATGGGAGAAGATTGAAATACTCTGTGAAGGAACTGAGGAGGTTAAACCTAATCAAAGAAGAATATTGATTTCACAGTATGATGGTTTTTTGGCTAAGCCTGAGGAAAGCATTACTGATGTGTTTAAAAGATTCAATAAGCTAATAAATGACTTGCAGCTTCATGACAAATTCTATGAAGCTGAAGAAGTGAATCTGAAGTTCTTGTTTACTCTCCCTGACCATTTGGAACAGAAAATATCAGCAATCAGGGAAGGGAGAGACTTGGGCAGAATAACTCTGGAAGTTCTATATGAAATTATCAAAACCTATAAACTAGAGATGATTCAAAGGAAATCATTGAGATCTGGGCAAGGATATGTTATAGATGGTTCAAGTGCTTTAATTGTAAATGAAGGTCAAACATCTAATGATTAACCAAGATCTCATATTCCAGTTGCCTCAACAAGCGAGTAGAGAACAATTGATTCACAGGAGCAAGTCATACTAGAATTGGAAAAGGATGAGTTCTACACTCTTGAAGAACTGGATGAGCTAGATCAGTCAATGGCCTATCTGGCTAGAAAATTCTCTAACATTAGAGTAAGGAAGCCAAGATACTTCAAAAGTAAAGGACAGTCCTTTAACAAAGACAGCAGCTGGAAAAAGAAAGGGAAGTACAATTCTGATAGCAAGAGTGGTTACAAAACTGGATCTGTTGACAGATCTAATATAAGGTGCTTCAGCTGTGATGAACTAGGTCACTTTGCTACAGAATGCAGGAAACCAAAGAAGGCAAAGAATGATAAGGCTTATCTTGAACTTAAAGTAAAGTATGAAGCTCTTCTGAAGAAACAGCAAAACAAAGCTTATATTGCCAAAGGTAAAAGTTGGGATGATTCTGAAAATGATGAAGATGAAGAACTTGGAAACTTTGCACTCATGGCCTTGGAGCAAGGAGAATCATCCTCATCTAAATCACATGTACCAACTCTTACCTCCACTGATTTAAATGTGAATCAATATAAGGAAACTGTTAAAAAGATGAGCACATAAATGTTTCATATTCATACAAGCATGGTTGCTGCTAATAAAGAAGTTAACAGATTAACAAAGTTAAATGAGAAGCTTGAAAGTAAAAAACAAGAAGCTGAATTGTTGATAGTGGAGCTTGGAGCCTTGAAACAAGAAAATGACTATCTGAAAAACAAGCTCAAGTGTGCAAATGAGATTGAGGTTGTGCTAAGGGAAAAACTGGATAAAAGTGAAGTAAAGTTGAAGTCCTTCAAGAATGCATCTGAATTGGTTGGTCAATACAATGAGAAAAACAAACCATGTGCAAACATTGTTATTGGTCTTGATTATGATGCCTTAAACAACAAAAAGAAAAACACCGGTGACAGAGGAAAAACAACAAAGAGTGAAAATGTTCCAGCAATGCTGAGAAATGTTGGGTCACCTATGTTTAAGACTTGTGAGGTAAACTTCAGTGAAGAAGAATTGATCATCAAACAAGAAATTACAGATGAGGATAATGAAATTAAAAATGCAAGTTCAATTCAATCTTCTAAGGCTAAAGAAAATCTTATGGACAATCAAAGTACCAAGACTCCTGTCAAAGAAACTAAGATTGAAGATACAAGAAAGAAGAAGAAAAATAAAAATGGGAGAAAGGGGATAACCAAAAGCAATAATCTGGCCTATGTTGCAGATGTTCTTGGAAAGAAGTGTGGAAAATATGGCTCTACAAATCATCTAACTCACCTTTGTAAAAAGGGTGTTAGTAAGCCAATAGAAGGAACTTGCAAATACAATGAAGCAACTTTAAATGATCCCTACTCATTATGTGATAAGTTTGATTGCATCCCTTGCAACTTAAAAGTGATGAAATGTTGCCACAAACTGAGAGTTGATCTTAAGGGAAAAAAATTGAGTCTACATCAGAAAGAGAAAATGCACAACAATCATTGAACTCTATTTTATCTGAAACAAATCACTCTACTTCTGCTAAATCAGTTAACAAGAAGAAAGTACCCAACACTGTTTGGGTCACTAAACACACCTGAATCTCATTGTGTGTAGGGCAAAGTGAAGAAAGTCATATGGATCATTGACAGTGGATGTTCCAGACATATGACAGGTGATAAGGCCCCGCTACCACAGTTTGAGGAGAAAGCTGGCCCATTGGTGACCTTTGGAGACAACAGCAAAGGATTCACAATGAAATATTGCAAGATTGTTTCTGAAAATATTGTCATTGGTGATGTAGCACTAGTAGCTGGTCTTGAGGTGAATCTTCTCAGTGTTAGCCAATTTACAGACAGAGGCTTTGAAGTTTTATTCAATAAAGAAGAATGCACCTTTATTTGCAAGAAAACTGGTGAAATTGCTCTGAAAGGAGCAAGAAAAGAAAGCTTATTTGTTGCAGACTTGGACTCAAAAAATAAGGATGGTATTTGATGCTTCTATACCAAGGCATCAATTGAACAAAGCAAGCTATGGCATAAGTGTTAGTGTATACTGAAAATATTTATTTGAAGTATATACATTTATTTCTGGCCAGTTTAATTGAGAATTATTTGAATGTTTACATGTTGTCTAATATTATATATTGTGAACAATCTAGTATCAAATGGGATACAGAATATTAGATTGTTAAATACGGTTATATAATATAATAAGGTTCACAGCACAGGCGGTGTTGGACAATCCACTGGTATGGCTGTAGTATTATTTAGATTAGTTTATATTGACTAATAAATAATGCTAGTATACTTTGTGTATATTGAACAGGATCAAATTTAGAATTGTTCCCTTAATACTGATTAAGAAGGAGAATTAAGATTCTATGTTATTATTAATGCTTAGGTTCTTAATCCGGAAATAATAATTGACACGTGTATATTATTTACATGCTTTGATTTATATATGAAATAATTCTTTTGAATTATATCATTATATTTTGGGTGATGGAATTATATACATGGTGGATATTATTTATTGAAGGAATCCATGTCCTGATAATATTCGGGTTAATGATGTCCCCTTGAAAGCTCAAAAAGATTTAATTATGTGAAACCCTGCAGGTGGAATTTATTCTGGCATAATTAAATAAAGGTTGAGTGGATGATCAAGGATAAAAGATATTAATTAAATAAATTATCAGTAATTTATTTAATTAATGGACATATGATATTTTAAACATGGGGAATTTAATAAGCAAATAATATTGGAACCGAATTAATTAAATTACGGTATTAGGAAAGGTAGTGCAAATATTAATTCTTTAGTGGATTGAATTAATATTTAACTACATTGGGCTAGGCTCAAGATGTAATTAGAAGGCCCAACCTAATTATCCATGGTCCCTATTGTAGCCTATATATATTCTTATTCTCTTCTTGCTTGGAAAATGTGTGAAAACATATTGTAGCCACCAAGGAGCAAGAAGAGAGGATAACTTGAGAAGACGGAGGCCACACTTCGCTCAAGGGAATTTGGGAATACAATAGAAGATCGTGGAATCAACCATTAACAAGGTAATCTTCTTTTCGTAATCTTTATCGTAAAACGTAGTAACACCCCAAGTCCGTGGTTCCCAACAATTGGTATCAGAGCCTGGTAATGGGTTCTACGTTTTATGATATAATGTCCATGTCATAATTATATATGCGTGTATATATTGTTTTGCTTGTATTGGTTTTGATGCATGTTGTTAATCCACTATTATGGCCATGTATATTTTAATTATGTGTTTGGATCCCACGTGGTTTAATCGTGGTTAATTTTTGTTTTGGTTTCCACGTGGTTTAATCGTGATTGTAATTTACACGAGAATTGATCGTGTTAGAATAGATTTTACAAAATTAGTTTTGTATTAGATCTATTTTTTTTTGTAATTGTTCCGGGTATTTTGTAATAGTTATGTGCGATCGGAAATCAATTCCGGTAGTTTTTTTGTTCCGCTGTGCGATTACATGGGGCTGCTGGGGTGCTGGGGCTGCTGCGGCAGCTGGGGCTGCTGGGCTGCCGGGGCTGCTGGGGCTGCGGGGGGCGTCGGGGCGCGCTTGGGGCAGATTTTTTTTTGAGAGCTGGATTTTTTTCAAGGGCCATAATAGTGGAAAATTTATTTTAATTTTTTCCATTAAATTTTAATTATTGCTTTAATTTATTGATTATGTGTGTCGTTAATTATGTGTGTAATTCTTTTAAAATTGCATGTTTAACTTAATTAGGACAACATGGACATAAATTTTATTTATTACTTTAATTAAATGTTATATGTTGCTAAAATTATGTGTGTATTTTGAATACATGATTAGACATAATTATAACAACATAGGGCCCCATTTAATTTTAAAATTCCTCAATTTTAATAAAAAAAATTCTAAGTGGGAGAGGGAATTAATATAAAATTAAATCCCATGGTCTCCATTATTGGTTGTAGGTAATTTAACATAAAGACGAATATAAATTATATATACGTCACCCATCGTGGCATGTAATTTATGGTGTCTAGAATGTTATAGAAATTACTAGAACAAACTTCTTAAATTAATAAATTTTGAAAGGAATAAATACGGATTTTCTTTATTTCTGATTTGGGGCGATTTTGTCAAAAATGGGTTCATCGAACTTGTAAGGCTGTGGGTTTTAAGCGAGACCGATGTGACTCCTCCACTACCTGGAAATCAAACCATTGATGAATATTATATTGAAGTATTCTATTCAAGGCAAAATTACAAATATTGGAAGGTATACACGCCACCCATCGTGGCGTACCAAGTTCCATAGATTTCAAATAATTTAAGATTTGATGATGGTATACACTTAGCTATGAAAAATAATATAGTCCACCCCAACGTGGCATATTGTTTTGTAATAGGACCGAAGTAACATTTAAACAAAATTAGGTGGTATACATGTCACACATCGTGGCGTACCAGAAGCTTATGGTGTTTATATGTTAGTGCATTAAATTTTAATAATTGTTAGAGGAATCAATAGATCTTAATAATTAATGCACCCTTATTTATGTGATGTTTTAATGCATGATTCTCAGGATAAAATGGGCTTTAATCCACTATTCACCATACTTAAGGATAACAAACTTACCGGACCTAACTATATTGAATGGAAACGAAATTGGACATTGTGTTGACTGCTGAGGAGTACAAGTTTTGCACTTATGAACCCAAGCTTGAACAGCCTGCTGCTGATGCTCCTGAAGATGAGAAAGAGTATTATAAACGGTGGATTAAGGCTGATGAGATGTCGCGATGTTACATTCTGGCAGCAATGTCGGGTGTTTTGCAGCATCAGCATCAGTCTATGGCCACTGCTTCGGATATGCTCTTTAATCTCAAGGAACTTTTTGGAGATCAGAATAGGGCTGCTAGGCAAGTAGCCATGAAGGCTTTAATGAACACTCAGATGGCTGAAGGCACAGCTGTAAGGGATCATATTCTCAAGATGATGTCGCATCTGAATGAGATAGAGATCCTTGGTGCTGAACTTGACGGGGAAACCCAGATTGACATTATCCTTATGAGCTTGTCCAAGAGTTTTGAGCAGTTCCGCTTGAATTACAACATGAACAAGAGGCAGTATAGTCTCGCGGAACTGCTGACAGAACTTCAGGCAACTGAAGGATTATTTCGGCAGAGTGTTCAAGTGAATGTGGCTAAGAAAGGTTCTTCCTCTAAGCCGAAAGGTATTAAGAAGAAGAAAAAGGCTCAGACATAGAAAGCTGTGAAGGCAGTGGGAGTTCAGGGTGGTGTGAAAAAGCCTAAGGGAAAGTGCTTCAGATGCAAACAGTCAGGTCACTGGAAACAGGATTGTCCTCTTCCTAAGAAGACAAACAATACTAGTATGTCTCTTTCTCTAGTTACAGAAACATTTATAGCGGTTATATCTACGAGCACTTGGTGTGTAGATACAGGAGCCACTGATCATGTTTGTAATTCTATGCAGGGGTTCCAACTATCCAGAATGCTTAGAGATGGTGAGATATACGTGTTCATGGGAGATGCTACGAAAGTAGCAGTAGTTGCAGTAGGAGTTATTCATTTATCTTTTGGTTCTGATAGGATTTTGGTTTTGAACAATTGTCTTTATGTACCTCCTTTTAGAAGGAATTTAATTTCGGTTTCTAAACTTGCTTTGGATGGTTATAATGTTTGTTTGGATCGTAATGTTTCTATTATGATGAATAAACGAATTATATGTTCTGGTACATTGCAAGACAATTTGTATATAATTAATCCTAGTCAACCTGTATTGCAACTGCAATTTAGGGAATTGAACAACACATCTTCTAACTCTACTAAAAGAAAGGAACCTTCTAGTTTGAACCAAACATATCTTTGGCACTTGAGATTAGGTCATATTAACTTGAGGAGGATTCAAAGACTGGTAGTAGACGGGCCTTTAAGCTCATTGGCAGTGGAGCCATTTCCAGTTTCTGAATCCTGCTTAGAAGGTAAAATGACTAATAGGCCTTTCAAGGCAAAAGGGAATAGAGCCAAACAACTGTTAGAATTGGTTCACTCTGATTTATGTGGACCCATGAATATCCAAGCAAGAGGTGGTTATAAATATTTCGTCACTTTCATTGATGATTATTCTAGATATGGGTACATTTATTTGTTGCACCGTAAGTCTGAGTGCTTTGATAAGTTCAAAGAGTACAAAGCTAAAACGGAGAAGCGACTTAATAAAAGTATCAAGTCACTACGATCAGATCGTGGTGGCGAATACTTGCTTGGAGAATTTAGGGAATATTTATCAGAAAATGGGATAGAATCCCAGTTAACTGCACCAGGCACACCCCAGCAGAACGGTGTAGCAGAGAGAAGGAACCGGACTCTTTTAGAGAGTGTTAGATCGATGATGAGTTATTCGGATTTACCCAAGTCGTTTTGGGGACATGCCTTAGAGACATCAGCTTATCTTCTGAACTTAGTACCTTCTAAGTCGGTTCCTAAAACCCCCTTAGAATTGTGGACCGGGGGTAAACCGAGTCTAAGACATATTCGAATATGGGGTTGTCCAGCACATGTGCTGAACAAGAATGCGACTAAGTTAGAATCGTGTACAGAAGTAAGGTTGTTTGTAGGCTACCCCATCGGAACGAAAGGATATTTATTTTATAGTCCGAAGAATCGGGATGTCATTGTTAGCACCAATGCAAGATTCTTAGAGGAGGAATATATAATGAATCACAAACCCATGAGTAGTGTCGTTTTAGAGGAACTAGTGGGAGGGACAAATAATACCCATGAAGCTGTAGTACAAGTAGAACAACCACAACATAATGTACAACCTGTCACTAATACCGCACCAGTGCCTCGTCGTAGTGGGAGGGTTGTTCAACAGCCTGATAGATTCATGTTTTTGGGTGAGTCTTTAGACTTGGTCTCTGGTGAACATGATGATGATCCCCGTACATACGAAGAGGCAACACAAGACAAAGATGCAGATCTTTGGCAAAAGGTGATGGAATCTAAGATAGAATCAATGTATTCTAATCAGGTCTGGGAGCTCGTGGAACCACCCAAAGGTATAAAACCTATTGGATGTAAGTGGATCTACAAGAAAAAGAGGGGATTAGATAAAAAGGTGAAATCCCGGAAAGCAAGACTTGTTACGAAAGGGTATACTCAGAAAGAAGGTATCGATTATGAGGAAACCTTTTCACCGGTAGTCATGCTTAAGTCAATCCGTATTCTTTTATCTATAACAACTCATCTCGATTATGAGATTTGGCAAATGGATGTCAAGACAGCTTTTCTTAATGGAAGTCTTGAAGAAACCATCTATATGCAGCAATCAAAAGGATTCATTAAGGAAGGCCAAGAGCATCTGGTATGTAAGCTTAAGAGGTCTATTTATGGAATTAAACAAGCTTCTAGAGACTGGAATATTCATTTTGATCAGGCAGTCCAGTCATATGGATTTGATCAAAGTCCAAGCGAATCGTGCGTGTATAAGAGAAGTGAAGGTAATGTAGTGGTTTTTCTAGTACTATATGTAGATGACATTTTACTCATTGTAAACAATGTTGAGATGTTGTCATCGGTAAAGGCATGGTTGTTCAAACAATTTGACATGAAGGACTTAGGTGAAGCGGCATACATC